>NW_026542695.1:0-363036 GCF_028750875.1 Macrosteles quadrilineatus
AGTTTGTACAAGGGTGTACAAGTGTGTACAAGCTTGTACAAGTGTGTACAAGCTTGTACAAGTGTGTACAAGGGTGTACAGGTTTGTACAAGGTTGTACAACTGTTTACAAGGGTGTACAAGTATGTACAAGAATGTACAAGTTTGTACAAGTGTGTACTAGTTTTTAAAAGGTTGTACAAGTGTGTACAAGAGTGTACAAGTGTGTACAAGGGTGCACAAGTGTGTACAAGGGTGTACAATCGTGTACAAGCTTGTACAAGTGTGTACAAGGGTGTACAGGTTTGTACAAGGTTGTACAAGTGTGTACAAGGTTGTACAAGTGTGTACAAGGGTGTACAAGTTTGTACAAGTGTGTACAAGTTTGTACAAGTGAGTACAAGTTTGTACAAGGTTGTACAAATGTATACAAGGGTGTACAAAAGTGTACAAGGGTGCACAAGTTTGTACAAGGGTGTACAAGTGTGTACAAGCTTGTACAAGTGTGTACAAGCTTGTAAAAGTGTGTACAAGGGTGTACAGGTTTGTACAAGGTTGTACAAGTGTTTACAAGGGTGTACAAGTATGTACAAGAATGTACAAGTTTGTACAAGTGTGTACAAGTTTGAAAAAGGTTGTACAAGTGTGTACAAGGGTGTACAAGTGTGTACAAGGGTGCACAAGTTTGTACAAGGGTGTACAATCGTGTACAAGCTTGTACAAGTGTGTACAAGGGTGTACAGGTTTGTACAAGGTTGTACAAGTGTGTACAACCTTGTACAAATGTGTACAAGGCTGTAAAAGTTTGTACATGTGTGTACAAGTTTGTACAAGGTTGTACAAGTAAGTACAAGTTTGTACAAGAATGTACAAGTGTGTACAAGGTTTTACAATTGTGTAAAAGGTTGTACAAGTGTGTACAAGGTTGTACAAGTGTGTACAAGCTTGTACAAGTGTGTACAAGGTTGTACAAGAATGTACAAGTTTGTACAAGTGTGTACAAGTTTGTAAAAGGTTGTACAAGTGTGTACAAGGGTGTACAAATGTGTACAAGGATGTAAAAGTTTGTACAAGTGTGTACAAGGTTGTACAAGTGTGTACAAGGTTGTACAAGTATACACAAGTTTGTACAAGTGTGTACAAGTTTGTACAAGTGTGTACAAGTTTGTACAAGGTTGTACAAATGTGTACAAGGTTGTACAAGCGTGTACAAGGTCGTACAATTGTGTACAAGGTTGTACAAGTGTGTACAAAGGTGTACAAGTGTGTACAAGGTTGTACAAGTGTGTACAAGGTTGTACAAGGTTGTACAAGGTTGTACAAGGTTGTACAAGGTTGTACAAGTGTGTACAAGGTTGTACAAGTGTGTACAAGGTTGCACAAGTGTGTACAAGGGTGTACAATCGTGTACAAGCTTGTACAAGTTTTTACAAGGTTGTACAAGTGTGTACAAGGTTGTACAAGTGTGTCCAAGGTTGTACAAGTGTGTACAAGGTTGTACAAGTGTGTACAAGGTTGTACAAGTGTGTACAAGGTTGTATAAGTGTGTACAAAGGTGTACAAGTGTGTACAAGGTTGTACAAGTGTGTACAAGGTTGTACAAGTGTGTACATGGTTGTACAAGGTTGTACAAGTGTGTACAAGGGTGTACAAGTTTGTACAAGTGTGTACAAGGATGTAAAAGTTTGTACAAGTGTGTACAAGTTTGTACAAGGTTTTACAATTGTGTACAAGGTTGTACAAGTGTGTACAAGGTTGTACAAGTGTGTACAAGGTTGTACAAGTGTGTACAAGCTTGTACAAGTGTGTACAAGGTTTACAAGTGTGTACAAGGTTGTACAAGTGTACACAAGTTTGTACAAGTGTGTACAAGTTTGTACAAGTGTGTACAAGGGTGTACAGGTTTGTACAAGGTTGTACAAGTGTGTACAAGGATGTACAAGTATGTACAAGAATGTACAATTTTGTACAAGTGTGTACAAGTTTGTAAAAGGTTGTACAAGTGTGTACAAGGGTGTACAAAAGTGTACAAGGGTGCACAAGTTTGTACAAGGGTGTACAAGTGTGTACAAGCTTGTACAAATGTGTACAAGGGTGTACAAAAGTGTACAAGGGTGCCCATGTTTGTACAAGGGTGTACAAGTGTGTACAAGCTTGTACAAGTGTATACAAGGTTTACAAGTGTGTACAAGGTTGTACAAGTGTACACAAGTTTGTACAAGTTTGTACAAGGTTGTACAAATGTATACAAGGGTGTACAAGTGTGTACAAGCTTGTACAAGTGTGTACAAGCTTGTACAAGTGTGTACAAGGGTGTACAGGTTTGTACAAGGTTGTGCAAGTGTTTACAAGGGTGTACAAAAGAATGTACAAGTTTGTACAAGTGTGTACAAGTTTGTAAAAGGTTGTACAAGTGTGTACAAGGGTGTACAAGTGTGTACAAGGGTGCACAAGTGTGTACAAGGGTGTACAATCGTGTACAAGCTTGTACAAGTGTGTACAAGGGTGCACAGGTTTGTACAAGGTTGTACAAGTGTGTACAAGGGTGTACAAATGTGTACAAGGCTGTAAAAGTTTGTACAAGTGTGTACAAGTTTGTACAAGGTTGTACAAGTAAGTACAAGTTTGTACAAGAATGTACAAGTGTGTACAAGGTTTTACAATTGTGTAAAAGGTTGTACAAGTGTGTACAAGGTTGTACAAGTGTGTACAAGCTTGTACAAGTTTGTACAAGGTTGTACAAGTGTGTACAAGGTTGTACAAGTGTGTACATGGTTGTACAAGTGTGTACAAGTTTGTACAAGTGTGTACAAGTTTGTACAAGGTTGTACAAATGTGTACAAGGGTGTACAAAAGTGTACAAGGGTGCACAAGTTTGTACAAGGGTGTACAACTGTGTACAAGCTTGTACAAGTGTGTAAAAGCTTGTACAAGGGTTTACAGGTTTGTACAAGGTTTTACAAGTGTGTACAAGGGTGTACAAGTATGTACAAGAATGTACAAGTTTGTACAAGTGTGTACAAGTTTGTAAAAGGTTGTACAAGTGTGTACAAGGGTGTACAAATGTGTACAAGGATGTAAAAGTTTGTACAAGTGTGTACAAGGTTGTACAAGTGTGTACAAGTTTGTACAAGTATACACAAGTTTGTACAAGTGTGTACAAGTTTGTACAAGTGTGTCCAAGTTTGTACAAGGTTGTACAAATGTGTACAAGGGTGTACAAAAGTGTACAAGGGTGTACAAGTGTGTACAAGCTTGTACAAGTGTGTACAAGCTTGTACAAGTGTGTACAAGGGTGTACAGGTTTGTACAAGGTTGTACAAGTGTTTACAAGGGTGTACAAGTATGTACAAGAATGTACAAGTTTGTACAAGTGTGTACAAGTTTGTAAAAGGTTGTACAAGTGTGTACAAGGGTGTACAAATGTGTACAAGGATGTAAAAGTTTGTACAAGTGTGTACAAGGTTGTACAAGTGTGTACAAGGTTGTACAAGTATACACAAGTTTGTACAAGTGTGTACAAGTTTGTACAAGTGTGTACAAGTTTGTACAAGGTTGTACAAATGTGTACAAGGGTGTACAAAAGTGTACAAGGGTGTACAAGTGTGTACAAGCTTGTACAAGTGTGTACAAGGGTGTACAGGTTTGTACAAGGTTGTACAAGTGTTTACAAGGGTGTACAAGTATGTACAAGAATGTACAAGTTTGTACAAGTGTGTACAAGTGTGTACAATGTTGTACAAGTGTGTACAAGGTTGTACAAGCGTGTACAAGGTTGTACAAGTGTGTACAAGGTTGTACAAGTGTGTACAAAGGTGTACAAGTGTGTACAAGGTTGTACAAGTGTGTACAAGGTTGTACAAGGTTGTACAAGGTTGTACAAGGTTGTACAAGGTTGTACAAGTGTGTACAAGGTTGTACAAGTGTGTACAAGGTTGCACAAGTGTGTACAAGGGTGTACAATCGTGTACAAGCTTGTACAAGTTTTTACAAGGTTGTACAAGTGTGTACAAGGTTGTACAAGTGTGTCCAAGAATGTACAAGTGTGTACAAGGTTGTACAAGTGTGTACAAGGTTGTACAAGTGTGTACAAGGTTGTATAAGTGTGTACAAAGGTGTACAAGTGTGTACAAGGTTGTACAAGTGTGTACAAGGTTGTACAAGTGTGTACATGGTTGTACAAGGGTGTACAAGTTTGTACAAGTGTGTACAAGGATGTAAAAGTTTGTACAAGTGTGTACAAGTTTGTACAAGGTTGTACAAGTTTGTACAAGGTTTTACAATTGTGTACAAGGTTGTACAAGTGTGTACAAGGTTGTACAAGTGTGTACAAGGTTGTACAAGTGTGTACAAGGTTGTACAAGTGTGTACAAGTTTGTACAAGTGTGTACAAGGTTTACAAGTGTGTACAAGGTTGTACAAGTGTACACAAGTTTGTACAAGTGTGTACAAGTTTGTACAAGTGTGTACAAGGGTGTACAGGTTTGTACAAGGTTGTACAAGTGTGTACAAGGATGTACAAGTATGTACAAGAATGTACAATTTTGTACAAGTGTGTACAAGTTTGTAAAAGGTTGTACAAGTGTGTACAAGGGTGTACAAAAGTGTACAAGGGTGCACAAGTTTGTACAAGGGTGTACAAGTGTGTACAAGCTTGTACAAATGTGTACAAGGGTGTACAAAAGTGTACAAGGGTGCACAAGTTTGTACAAGGGTGTACAAGTGTGTACAAGGGTGTACAGGTTTGTACAAGGTTGTACAAGTGTGTACAAGGGTGTACAAGTATGTACAAGAATGTACAATTTTGTACAAGTGTGTACAAGTTTGTAAAAGGTTGTACAAGTGTGTACAAGGGTGTACAAATGTGTACAAGGATGTAAAAGTTTGTACAAGTGTGTACAAGTTTGTACAAGGTTGTACAAGTGTGTACAAGTTTGTACAAGGTTGTACAAACGTGTACAAGTGTGTACAAGGTTGTACAAGTGTGTACAAGGTTGTACAAGTGTGTACAAGGTTGTACAAGTGTGTACAAGGTTGTACAAGTGTGTACAAGGTTGTACAAGTGTGTACAAGGTTGTACAAGTGTGTACAAGGTTGTACAAGTGTGTACAAGGGTGCACAAGTGTGTACAAGGGTGTACAATCGTGTACAAGCTTGTACAAGTGTGTACAAGGGTTTACAGGTTTGTACAAGGTTGTACAAGTGTGTACAAGGGTGTACAAATGTGTACAAGGATGTAAAAGTTTGTACAAGTGTGTACAAGTTTGTACAAGGCTGTACAAGTGTGTACAATGTTTTACAATTGTGTACAAGGTTGTACAAGTGAGTACAAGGTTGTACAAGTGTGTACAAGGTTGTACAAGTGTGTACAAGGTTGTACAAGTGTGTACAAGTTTGTACAAGTGTGTACAAGTTTGTACAAGGTTGTACAAATGTGTACAAGGGTGTACAAAAGTGTACAAGGGTGCACAAGTTTGTACAAGGGTGTACAAGTGTGTTCAAGGGTGTACAGGTTTGTACAAAGTTGTACAATTTTGTACAAGTGTGTACAAGTTTGTAAAAGGTTGTACAAGTGTGTACAAGGGTGTAAGGTGTGTACAAGGTTGTACAAGTGTGTACAAGCTTGAACAAGTGTGTACAAGGTTGTACAAGTGTGTACAAGGTTGTACAAGTGTGTACAAGGTTGCACAAGTGTGTACAAGAGTGTACAATCGTGTACAAGCTTGTACAAGTGTGTACAAGGGTGTACAGGTTTGTACAAGGTTGTACAAGTGTGTACAAGGTTTTACAATTGTGTACAAGGTTGTACAAGTGTGTACAAGGTTGTACAAGTGTGTACAAGTTTGAAGAAGTGTGTACAAGCTTGTACAAGTGTGTACAAGGTTGTACAAGTGTGTACAAGGTTGTTCAAGTGTGTACATGTTTGTACAAGTGTGTTTAAGTTTGTACAAGGTTGTACAAATGTGTACAAGGGTGTACAAATGTGTACAAGGGTGTACAAAAGTGTACAAGGGTGCACAAGTTTGTTCAAGGGTGTACAAGTGTGTACAAGCTTGTACAAGTGTGTACAAGGGTGTACAGGTTTGTACAAGGTTGTACAAGTGTGTACAAGGATGTACAAGTATGTACAAGAATGTACAATTTTGTACAATAATTGTACAAAATTATTACACAATTATTGTGTACAAGTTTGTAAAAGGTTGTACAAGTGTGTACAAGGGTGTACAAGTGTGTACAAGGTTGTACAAGTGTGTACAAGCTTGTACAAGTGTGTACAAGGGTGTACAAGGGTGTACAAGGTTGTACAAGTTTTTACAAGGTTGTACAAGTGTGTACAAGGTTTTACAAGTGTGTACAAGGTTGTACAAGTGTGTACAAGGTTGTACAAGTGTGTACAAGGTTGTATAATTGTGTACAAGGTTGAAAAAGTGAGTACAAGGTTGTACAAGTGTGTACATGGTTGTACAAGTGTGTACAAGGTTGTACAAGTGTGTACAAAGGTGTACAAGTGTGTACAAGGTTGTACAAGTGTGTACAAGGTTGTACAAGTGTGTACAAGGTTGTACAAGTGTGTACAACGTTGTACAAGGTTGTACAATTGTGTAAGGTTGTACAAGTGTGTACAAGGTTGTACAAGTGTGTACAAGGTTGTACAAGTGTGTACAAGGGTGTACAATTTTGTACAAGTGTGTACAAGTTTGTACAAGGTTGTACAAATGTATACAAGGGTGTACAAGTGTGAACAAGCTTGTACAAGTGTGTACAAGCTTGTACAAGTGTGTACAAGCTTGTACAAGTGTGTACAAGGGTGTACAGGTTTGTACAAGGTTGTACAAGTGTTTACAAGGGTGTACAAGTATGTACAAGAATGTACAAGTTTGTACAAGTGTGTACAAGTGTGTACAAGGTTGTACAAGTGTGTACAAGGTTGTACAAGTGTGTACAAGGTTGTACAAGTGTGTACAAGGTTGTACAAGTGTGTACAAAGGTGTACAAGTGTGTACAAGGTTGTACAAGTGTGTACAAGGTTGTACAAGTGTGTACAAGGTTGTACAAGGTTGTACAATTGTGTACAAGGTTGTACAAGTGTGTACAAGGTTGTACAAGTGTGTACAAGGGTGTACAAGTTTGTACAAGTGTGTACAAGTTTATACAAGTGTGTACAAGTTTGTACAAGGTTGTACAAATGTATACAAGGGTGTACAAAAGTGTACAAGGGTGCACAAGTTTGTACAAGGGTGTACAAGTGTGTACAAGCTTGTACAAGTGTGTACAAGCTTGTACAAGTGTGTACAAGGGTGTACAGGTTTGTACAAGGTTGTACAACTGTTTACAAGGGTGTACAAGTATGTACAAGAATGTACAAGTTTGTACAAGTGTGTACTAGTTTTTAAAAGGTTGTACAAGTGTGTACAAGAGTGTACAAGTGTGTACAAGGGTGCACAAGTGTGTACAAGGGTGTACAATCGTGTACAAGCTTGTACAAGTGTGTACAAGGGTGTACAGGTTTGTACAAGGTTGTACAAGTGTGTACAAGGTTGTACAAGTGTGTACAAGGGTGTACAAGTTTGTACAAGTGTGTACAAGTTTGTACAAGTGAGTACAAGTTTGTACAAGGTTGTACAAATGTATACAAGGGTGTACAAAAGTGTACAAGGGTGCACAAGTTTGTACAAGGGTGTACAAGTGTGTACAAGCTTGTACAAGTGTGTACAAGCTTGTAAAAGTGTGTACAAGGTCGTACAGGTTTGTACAAGGTTGTACAAGTGTTTACAAGGGTGTACAAGTATGTACAAGAATGTACAAGTTTGTACAAGTGTGTACAAGTTTGAAAAAGGTTGTACAAGTGTGTACAAGGGTGTACAAGTGTGTACAAGGGTGCACAAGTTTGTACAAGGGTGTACAATCGTGTACAAGCTTGTACAAGTGTGTACAAGGGTGTACAGGTTTGTACAAGGTTGTACAAGTGTGTACAACCTTGTACAAATGTGTACAAGGCTGTAAAAGTTTGTACATGTGTGTACAAGTTTGTACAAGGTTGTACAAGTAAGTACAAGTTTGTACAAGAATGTACAAGTGTGTACAAGGTTTTACAATTGTGTAAAAGGTTGTACAAGTGTGTACAAGGTTGTACAAGTGTGTACAAGCTTGTACAAGTGTGTACAAGGTTGTACAAGTGTGTACAAGGTTGTAAAAGTGTGTACAAGGTTGTACAAGTGTGTACAAGGTTGTACAAGTGTGTACAAGGTTGTACAAGTGTGTACAAGAGTGCACAAGTGTGTACAAGGGTGTACAATCGTGTACAAGCTTGTACAAGTTTTTACAAGGTTGTACAAGTGTGTACAAGGTTGTACAAGTGTGTACAAAGGTGTACAAGTGTGTACAAGGTTGTACAAGTGTGTACAAGGTTGTACAAGTGTGTACATGGTTGTACAAGGTTGTACAATTGTGTACAAGGTTGTACAAGTGTGTACAAGGTTGTACAAGTGTGTACAAGGGTGTACAAGTTTGTACAAGTACAAATCGTACAAGCTTGTACAAGCTTGTACAAGGGTTTACAGGTTTGTACAAGGGTGTACAAATGTGTACAAGGATGTAAAAGTGTGTACAAGTGTGTACAAGTTTGTACAAGTTTGTACAAGGTTGTACAAGTGTGTACAAGTTTGTACAAGGTTGTACAAATTTGTACAAGTGTGTACAAGGTTGTACAAGTGTGTACAAGGGTGTACAAGTTTGTACAAGTGTGTACAAGTTTGTACAAGGTTGTACACGTGTGTACAAGGTTTTACAATTGTGTACAAGGTTGTACAAGTGTGTACAAGGTTGTACAAGTGTGTACAAGGTTGTACAAGTGTGTACAAGGTTGTACAAGTGTGTACAAGGTTGTACAAGTGTGTACAAGGTTGTACAAGTGTACACAAGTTTGTACAAGTGTGTACAAGTTTGTACAAGTGTGTACAAGTTTGTACAAGTTTGTACAAATGTGTACAAGGGTGTACAAAAGTGTACAAGGGTGCACAAGTTTGTACAAGGGTGTACAAGTGTGTACAAGGGTGTACAAGTATGTACAAGAATGTACAATTTTGTACAAGTGTGTACAAGTTTGTAAAAGGTTGTACAAGTGTGTACAAGGGTGTACAAGTGTGTACAAGGTTGTACAAGTGTGTACAAGCTTGAACAAGTGTGTACAAGGTTGTACAAGTGTGTACAAGGTTGTACAAGTGTGTACAAGGTTGCACAAGTGTGTACAAGAGTGTACAATCGTGTACAACCTTGTACAAGTGTGTACAAGGGTGTACAGGTTTGTACAAGGTTGTACAAGTGTGTACAAGGTTGTACAAGTGTGTACACGGTTGTACAAGTGTGTACAAGGGTGTACAAGTTTGTACAAGTGTGTACAAGTTTGTACAAGTGTGTACAAGTTTGTACAAGTTTGTACAAATGTATACAAGGGTGTACAAAAGTGTACAAGGGTGCACAAGTTTGTACAAGGGTGTACAAGTGTGTACAAGCTTGTACAAGTGTGTACAAGCTTGTACAAGTGTGTACAAGGGTGTACAGGTTTGTACAAGGTTGTACAAGTGTTTACAAGGGTGTACAAGTATGTACAAGAATGTACAAGTTTGTACAAGTGTGTACAAGTTTGTAAAAGGTTGTACAAGTGTGTACAAGGGTGTACAAGTGTGTACAAGGGTGCACAAGTGTGTACAAGGGTGTACAATCGTGTACAAGCTTGTACAAGTGTGTACAAGGGTGTACAGGTTTGTACAAGGTTGTACAAGTGTGTACAAGGTTGTACAAGTGTGTACAAGCTTGTACAAGTGTGTACAAGGTTTGTACAAGTGTGTATAATGTTTGTACAAGTGTGTACAATGTTCTTCAAGTGTGTACATGTTTGTACAAGTGTGTTTAAGTTTGTACAAGGTTGTACAAATGTGTACAAGGGTGTACAAAAGTGTTCAAGGGTGCACAAGTTTGTACAAGGGTGTACTAGTGTGTACAAGCTTGTACAAATGTGTACAAGCTTGTACAAGTGTGTACAAGCTTGTACAAGTGTGTACAAGGGTGTACAGGTTTGTACAAGGTTGTACAAGTGTGTACAAGGGTGTACAAGTATGTACAAGAATGTAAAATTTTGTACAAGTGTGTACAAGGGTGTACAAGTGTGTACAAGGTTGTAAAAGTGTGTACAAGGTTTTACAATTGTGTACAAGGTTGTACAAGTGTGTACAAGGTTGTACAAGTGTGTACGAGGTTGTACAAGTGTGTACAAGGTTGTACAAGTGTGTACAAGGTTGTACAAGTGTGTACAAGGTTGTACAAGTGGACACAAGTTTGTACAAGTGTGTACAAGTTTGTACAAGTGTGTACAAGTTTGTACAAGGTTGTACAAATGTGTACAAGGGTGTACAAAAGTGTACAAGGGTGCACAAGTTTGTACAAGGGTGTACAAGTGTGTACAAGCTTGTACAAGTGTGTACAAGCTTGTACAAGTGTGTACAAGGGTGTACAGGTTTGTACAAGGTTGTACAAGTGTGTACAAGGGTGTACAAGTATGTACAAGAATGTACAAGTTTGTACAAGTGTGTACAAGTTTGTAAAAGGTTGTACAAGTGTGTACAAGGGTGTACAAGTGTGTACAAGGTTGTACAAGTGTGTACAAGCTTGAACAAGTGTGTACAAGGTTGTACAAGTGTGTACAAGGTTGTACAAGTGTGTACAAGGTTGCACAAGTGTGTACAAGAGTGTGCAATCGTGTACAAGCTTGTACAAGTGTGTACAAGTGTGTACAGGTTTGTACAAGGTTGTACAAGTGTGTACAAGGTTGTACAAGTGTGTACAAGGTTGTACAAGTGTGTACAAGGGTGTACAAGTTTGTACAAGTGTGTACAAGTTTGTACAAGTGTGTACAAGTTTGTACAAGTTTGTACAAATGTATACAAGGGTGTACAAAAGTGTACAAGGGTGCACAAGTTTGTACAAGGGTGTACAAGTGTGTACAAGCTTGTACAAGTGTGTACAAGCTTGTACAAGTGTGTACAAGGGTGTACAGGTTTGTACAATTTTGTACAAGTGTTTACAAGGGTGTACAAGTATGTACAAGAATGTACAAGTTTGTACAAGTGTGTACAAGTTTGTAAAAGGTTGTACATGTGTGTACAAGGGTGTACAAGTGTGTACAAGGGTGCACAAGTGTGTACAAGGGTGTACAATCGTGTACAAGCTTGTACAAGTGTGTACAAGGGTGTACAGGTTTGTACAAGGTTGTACAAGTGTGTACAATGGTGTACAAATGTATACAAGGATGTAAAAGTTTGTACAAGTGTGTACAAGTTTGTACAAGGTTGTACAAGTAAGTACAAGTTTGTACAAGAATGTACAAGTGTGTACAAGGTTTTACAATTGTGTAAAAGGTTGTACAAGTGTGTACAAGGTAGTACAAGTGTGTACAAGCTTGTACAAGTGTGTACAAGGTTGTACAAGTGTGTACAAGGTTGTACAAGTGTGTACAAGCTTGTACAAGTGTGTACAAGGTTGTACAAGTGTGTACAAGGTTGTTCAAGTGTGTACATGTTTGTACAAGTGTGTTTAAGTTTGTACAAGGTTGTACAAATGTGTACAAGGGTGTACAAAAGTGTTCAAGGGTGCACAAGTTTGTACGAGGGTGTACAAGTGTGTACAAGCTTGTACAAGTGTGTACAAGCTTGTACAAGTGTGTACAAGCTTGTACAAGTGTGTACAAGCATGTACAAGTGTGTACAAGCTTGTACAAGTGTGTACAAGGGTGTACAGGTTTGTACAAGGTTGTACAAGTGTGTACAAGGGTGTACAAGTGTGTACAAGGTTGTATAAGTGTGTACAAGGTTTTACAATTGTGTACAAGGTTGTACAAGTGTGTACAAGGTTGTACAAGTGTGTACGAGGTTGTACAAGTTTGTACAAGGTTGTACAAGTGTGTACAAGGTTGTACAAGTGTGTACAAGGTTGTACAAGTGTACACAAGTTTGTACAAGTGTGTACAAGTTTGTACAAGTGTGTACAAGTTTGTACAAGGTTGTACAAATGTGTACAAGGGTGTACAAAAGTGTACAAGGGTGCACAAGTTTGTACAAGGGTGTACAAGTGTGTACAAGCTTGTACAAGTGTGTACAAGCTTGTACAAGTGTGTACAAGCTTGTACAAGTGTGTACAAGGGTGTACAGGTTTGTACAATTTTGTACAAGTGTTTACAAGGGTGTTCAAGTATGTACAAGCTTGTACAAGTGTGTACAAGGTTGTACAAGTGTGTACAAGCTTGTACAAGTGTGTACAAGGTTGTACAAGTGTGTACAAGGTTGTACAAGTGTGTACAAGGGTGTACAAATGTATACAAGGATGTAAAAGTTTGTACAAGTGTGTACAAGTTTGTACAAGGTTGTACAAGTAAGTACAAGTTTGTACAAGAATGTACAAGTGTGTACAAGGTTGTACAAATGTGTACAAGGTTGTACAAGTGTGTACAAGCTTGTACAAGTGTGTACAAGGTTGTACAAGTGTGTACAAGGTTGTTCAAGTGTGTACATGTTTGTACAAGTATGTTTAAGTTTGTACAAGGTTGTACAAATGTGTACAAGGTTGTACAAAAGTGTTCAAGGGTGCACAAGTTTGTACAAGGGTGTACAAGTGTGTACAAGCTTGTACAAGTGTGTACAAGGGTGTACAGGTTTGTACAAGGTTGTACAAGTGTGTACAAGGGTGTACAAGTATGTACAAGAATGTAAAATTTTGTACAAGTGTGTACAAGGGTGTACAAGTGTGTACAAGGTTGTAAAAGTGTGTACAAGGTTTTACAATTGTGTACAAGGTTGTACAAGTGTGTACAAGGTTGTACAAGTGTGTACGAGGTTGTACAAGTGTGTACAAGGTTGTACAAGTGTGTACAAGGTTGTACAAGTGTTTACAAGGTTGTACAAGTGTACACAAGTTTGTACAAGTGTGTACAAGTTTGTACAAGTGTGTACAAGTTTGTACAAGGTTGTACAAATGTGTACAAGGGTGTACAAAAGTGTACAAGGGTGCACAAGTTTGTACAAGGGTGTACAAGTGTGTACAAGCTTGTACAAGTGTGTACAAGCTTGTACAAGTGTGTACAAGGGTGTACAGGTTTGTACAAGGTTGTACAAGTGTGTACAAGGGTTTACAAGTATGTACAAGAATGTACAATTTTGTACAAGTGTGTACAAGTTTGTAAAAGGTTGTACAAGTGTGTACAAGGGTGTACAAGTGTGTACAAGGTTGTACAAGTGTGTACAAGCTTGAACAAGTGTGTACAAGGTTGTACAAGTGTGTACAAGGTTGCACAAGTGTGTACAAGAGTGTACAATCGTATACAAGCTTGTACAAGTGTGTACAAGGGTGTACAGGTTTGTACAAGGTTGTACAAGTGTGTACAAGGTTGTACAAGTGTGTACAAGGGTGTACAAGTTTGTACAAGTGTGTACAAGTTTGTACAAGTGTGTACAAGTTTGTACAAGTTTGTAAAAATGTATACAAGGGTGTACAAAAGTTTACAAGGGTGCACAAGTTTGTACAAGCTTGTACAAGTGTGTACAAGGGTGTACAGGTTTGTACAATTTTGTACAAGTGTTTACAAGGGTGTACAAGTATGTACAAGAATGTACAAGTTTGTACAAGTGTGTACAAGTTTGTAAAAGGTTGTACATGTGTGTACAAGGGTGTACAAGTGTGTACAAGGGTGCACAAGTGTGTACAAGGGTGTACAATCGTGTACAAGCTAGTACAAGTGTGTACAAGGGTGTACAGGTTTGTACAAGGTTGTACAAGTGTGTACAAGGGTGTACAAATGTATACAAGGATGTAAAAGTTTGTACAAGTGTGTACAAGTTTGTACAAGGTTGTACAAGTAAGTACAAGTTTGTACAAGAATGTACAAGTGTGTACAAGGTTTTACAATTGTGTAAAAGGTTGTACAAGTGTGTACAAGGTTGTACAAGTGTGTACAAGGTTGTACAAGTGTGTACAAGCTTGTACAAGTGTGTACAAGGTTGTACAAGTGTGTACAAGGTTGTTCAAGTGTGTACATGTTTGTACAAGTGTGTTTAAGTTTGTACAAGGT
The DNA here is from genome assembly GCF_028750875.1 of Macrosteles quadrilineatus. Lineage (NCBI taxonomy): Eukaryota > Metazoa > Arthropoda > Insecta > Hemiptera > Cicadellidae > Macrosteles > Macrosteles quadrilineatus. Next base: position 14,095 of record NW_026542695.1, read on the forward strand.
TGTACAAATGTGTACAAGGGTGTACAAAAGTGTTCAAGGGTGCACAAGTTTGTACAAGGGTGTACAAGTGTGTACAAGCTTGTACAAGTGTGTACAAGCTTGTACAAGTGTGTACAAGCTTGTACAAGTGTGTACAAGGGTGTACAGGTTTGTACAAGGTTGTACAAGTGTGTACAAGGGTGTACAAGTATGTACAAGAATGTAAAATTTTGTACAAGTGTGTACAAGGGTGTACAAGTGTGTACAAGGTTGTACAAGTGTGTACAAGGTTTTACAATTGTGTACAAGGTTGTACAAGTGTGTACAAGGTTGTACAAGTGTGTACGAGGTTGTACAAGTGTGTACAAGGTTGTACAAGTGTGTACAAGGTTGTACAAGTGTGTACAAGGTTGTACAAGTGTACACAAGTTTGTACAAGTGTGTACAAGTTTGTACAAGTGTGTACAAGTTTGTACAAGGTTGTACAAATGTGTACAAGGGTGTACAAAAGTGTACAAGGGTGCACAAGTTTGTACAAGGGTGTACAAGTGTGTACAAGCTTGTACAAGTGTGTACAAGCTTGTACAAGTGTGTACAAGTTTGTACAAGTGTGTACAAGTTTGTACAAGGGTGTACAAAAGTGTACAAGGGTGCACAAGTTTGTACAAGGGTGTACAAGTGTGTACAAGCTTGAACAAGTGTGTACAAGGTTGTACAAGTGTGTACAAGGTTGTACAAGTGTGTACAAGTTTGTACAAGTTTGTACAAATGTATACAAGGGTGTACAAAAGTTTACAAGGGTGCACAAGTTTGTACAAGGGTGTACAAGTGTGTACAAGCTTGTACAAGTGTGTACAAGCTTGTACAAGTGTGTACAAGGGTGTACAGGTTTGTACAATTTTGTACAAGTGTTTACAAGGGTGTACAAGTATGTACAAGAATGTACAAGTTTGTACAAGTGTGTACAAGTTTGTAAAAGGTTGTACATGTGTGTACAAGGGTGTACAAGTGTGTACAAGGGTGCACAAGTGTGTACAAGGGTGTACAATCGTGTACAAGCTTGTACAAGTGTGTACAAGGGTGTACAGGTTTGTACAAGGTTGTACAAGTGTGTACAATGGTGTACAAATGTATACAAGGATGTAAAAGTTTGTACAAGTGTGTACAAGTTTGTACAAGGTTGTACAAGTAAGTACAAGTTTGTACAAGAATGTACAAGTGTGTACAAGGTTTTACAATTGTGTAAAAGGTTGTACAAGTGTGTACAAGGTTGTACAAGTGTGTACAAGCTTGTACAAGTGTGTACAAGGTTGTACAAGTGTGTACAAGGTTGTACAAGTGTGTACAAGGTTGTTCAAGTGTGTACATGTTTGTACAAGTGTGTTTAAGTTTGTACAAGGTTGTACAAATGTGTACAAGGGTGTACAAAAGTGTTCAAGGGTGCACAAGTTTGTACAAGGGTGTACAAGTGTGTACAAGCTTGTACAAGTGTGTACAAGGGTGTACAGGTTTGTACAAGGTTGTACAAGTGTGTACAAGGGTGTACAAGTATGTACAAGAATGTAAAATTTTGTACAAGTGTGTACAAGGGTGTACAAGTGTGTACAAGGTTGTACAAGTGTGTACAAGGTTTTACAATTGTGTACAAGGTTGTACAAGTGTGTACAAGGTTGTACAAGTGTGTACGAGGTTGTACAAGTGTGTACAAGGTTGTACAAGTGTGTACAAGGTTGTACAAGTGTGTACAAGGTTGTACAAGTGTACACAAGTTTGTACAAGTGTGTACAAGTTTGTACAAGTGTGTACAAGTTTGTACAAGGTTGTACAAATGTGTACAAGGGTGTACAAAAGTGTACAAGGGTGCACAAGTTTGTACAAGGGTGTACAAGTGTGTACAAGCTTGTACAAGTGTGTACAAGCTTGTACAAGTGTGTACAAGTTTGTACAAGTGTGTACAAGTTTGTACAAGGGTGTACAAAAGTGTACAAGGGTGTACAAGTTTGTACAAGGTTGTACAAGTAAGTACAAGTTTGTACAAGAATGTACAAGTGTGTACAAGGTTTTACAATTGTCTAAAAGGTTGTACAAGTGTGTACAAGGTTGTACAAGTGTGTACAAGGTTGTACAAGTGTGTACAAGCTTGTACAAGTGTGTACAAGGTTGTACAAGTGTGTACAAGGTTGTTCAAGTGTGTACATGTTTGTACAAGTGTGTTTAAGTTTGTACAAGGTTGTACAAATGTGTACAAGGGTGTACAAAAGTGTTCAAGGGTGCACAAGTTTGTACAAGGGTGTACAAGTGTGTACAAGCTTGTACAAGTGTGTACAAGCTTGTACAAGTGTGTACAAGCTTGTACAAGTGTGTACAAGGGTGTACAGGTTTGTACAAGGTTGTACAAGTGTGTACAAGGGTGTACAAGTATGTACAAGAATGTAAAATTTTGTACAAGTGTGTACAAGGGTGTACAAGTGTGTACAAGGTTGTACAAGTGTGTACAAGGTTTTACAATTGTGTACAAGGTTGTACAAGTGTGTACAAGGTTGTACAAGTGTGTACGAGGTTGTACAAGTGTGTACAAGGTTGTACAAGTGTGTACAAGGTTGTACAAGTGTGTACAAGGTTGTACAAGTGTACACAAGTTTGTACAAGTGTGTACAAGTTTGTACAAGTGTGTACAAGTTTGTACAAGGTTGTACAAATGTGTACAAGGGTGTACAAAAGTGTACAAGGGTGCACAAGTTTGTACAAGGGTGTACAAGTGTGTACAAGCTTGTACAAGTGTGTACAAGCTTGTACAATTGTGTACAAGTTTGTACAAGTGTGTACAAGTTTGTACAAGGGTGTACAAAAGTGTACAAGGGTGCACAAGTTTGTTCAAGGGTGTACAAGTGTGTACAAGCTTGAACAAGTGTGTACAAGGTTGTACAAGTGTGTACAAGGTTGTACAAGTGTGTACAAGGTTGCACAAGTGTGTACAAGAGTGTACAATCGTGTACAAGCTTGTACAAGTGTGTACAAGTGTGTACAGGTTTGTACAAGGTTGTACAAGTGTGTACAAGGTTGTACAAGTGTGTACAAGGTTGTACAAGTGTGTACAAGGGTGTACAAGTGTGTACAAGGTTGTACAAGTGTGTACAAGCTTGTACAAGTGTGTACAAGGTTGTACAAGTGTGTACAAGGTTGTTCAAGTGTGTACATGTTTGTACAAGTGTGTTTAAGTTTGTACAAGGTTGTACAAATGTGTACAAGGGTGTACAAAAGTGTTCAAGGGTGCACAAGTTTGTACGAGGGTGTACAAGTGTGTACAAGCTTGTACAAGTGTGTACAAGCTTGTACAAGTGTGTACAAGCTTGTACAAGTGTGTACAAGCATGTACAAGTGTGTACAAGCTTGTACAAGTGTGTACAAGGGTGTACAGGTTTGTACAAGGTTGTACAAGTGTGTACAAGGGTGTACAAGTATGTACAAGAATGTAAAATTTTGTACAAGTGTGTACAAGGGTGTACAAGTGTGTACAAGGTTGTATAAGTGTGTACAAGGTTTTACAATTGTGTACAAGGTTGTACAAGTGTGTACAAGGTTGTACAAGTGTGTACGAGGTTGTACAAGTTTGTACAAGGTTGTACAAGTGTGTACAAGGTTGTACAAGTGTGTACAAGGTTGTACAAGTGTACACAAGTTTGTACAAGTGTGTACAAGTTTGTACAAGTGTGTACAAGTTTGTACAAGGTTGTACAAATGTGTACAAGGGTGTACAAAAGTGTACAAGGGTGCACAAGTTTATACAAGGGTGTACAAGTGTGTACAAGCTTGTACAAGTGTGTACAAGCTTGTACAAGTGTGTACAAGCTTGTACAAGTGTGTACAAGGGTGTACAGGTTTGTACAATTTTGTACAAGTGTTTACAAGGGTGTACAAGTATGTACAAGCTTGTACAAGTGTGTACAAGGGTGTACAGGTTTGTACAAGGTTGTACAAGTGTGTACAAGGGTGTACAAATGTATACAAGGATGTAAAAGTTTGTACAAGTGTGTACAAGTTTGTACAAGGTTGTACAAGTAAGTACAAGTTTGTACAAGAATGTACAAGTGTGTACAAGGTTGTACAAGTGTGTACAAGGTTGTACAAGTGTGTACAAGGTTGTACAAGTGTGTACAAGCTTGTACAAGTGTGTACAAGGTTGTACAAGTGTGTACAAGGTTGTTCAAGTGTGTACATGTTTGTACAAGTATGTTTAAGTTTGTACAAGGTTGTACAAATGTGTACAAGGTTGTACAAAAGTGTTCAAGGGTGCACAAGTTTGTACAAGGGTGTACAAGTGTGTACAAGCTTGTACAAGTGTGTACAAGGGTGTACAGGTTTGTACAAGGTTGTACAAGTGTGTACAAGGGTGTACAAGTATGTACAAGAATGTAAAATTTTGTACAAGTGTGTACAAGGGTGTACAAGTGTGTACAAGGTTGTAAAAGTGTGTACAAGTTTTTACAATTGTGTACAAGGTTGTACAAGTGTGTACAAGGTTGTACAAGTGTGTACGAGGTTGTACAAGTGTGTACAAGGTTGTACAAGTGTGTACAAGGTTGTACAAGTGTTTACAAGGTTGTACAAGTGTACACAAGTTTGTACAAGTGTGTACAAGTTTGTACAAGTGTGTACAAGTTTGTACAAGGTTGTACAAATGTGTACAAGGGTGTACAAAAGTGTACAAGGGTGCACAAGTTTGTACAAGGGTGTACAAGTGTGTACAAGCTTGTACAAGTGTGTACAAGCTTGTACAAGTGTGTACAAGGGTGTACAGGTTTGTACAAGGTTGTACAAGTGTGTACAAGGGTGTACAAGTATGTACAAGAATGTACAATTTTGTACAAGTGTTTACAAGTTTGTAAAAGGTTGTACAAGTGTGTACAAGGGTGTACAAGTGTGTACAAGGTTGTACAAGTGTGTACAAGCTTGAACAAGTGTGTACAAGGTTGTACAAGTGTGTACAAGGTTGCACAAGTGTGTACAAGAGTGTACAATCGTATACAAGCTTGTACAAGTGTGTACAAGGGTGTACAGGTTTGTACAAGGTTGTACAAGTGTGTACAAGGTTGTACAAGTGTGTACAAGGGTGTACAAGTTTGTACAAGTGTGTACAAGTTTGTACAAGTGTGTACAAGTTTGTACAAGTTTGTACAAATGTATACAAGGGTGTACAAAAGTGTACAAGGGTGCACAAGTTTGTACAAGCTTGTACAAGTGTGTACAAGGGTGTACAGGTTTGTACAATTTTGTACAAGTGTTTACAAGGGTGTACAAGTATGTACAAGAATGTACAAGTTTGTACAAGTGTGTACAAGTTTGTAAAAGGTTGTACATGTGTGTACAAGGGTGTACAAGTGTGTACAAGCGTGCACAAGTGTGTACAAGGGTGTACAATCGTGTACAAGCTAGTACAAGTGTGTACAAGGGTGTACAGGTTTGTACAAGGTTGTACAAGTGTGTACAAGGGTGTACAAATGTATACAAGGATGTAAAAGTTTGTACAAGTGTGTACAAGTTTGTACAAGGTTGTACAAGTAAGTACAAGTTTGTACAAGAATGTACAAGTGTGTACAAGGTTTTACAATTGTGTAAAAGGTTGTACAAGTGTGTACAAGGTTGTACAAGTGTGTACAAGGTTGTACAAGTGTGTACAAGCTTGTACAAGTGTGTACAAGGTTGTACAAGTGTGTACAAGGTTGTTCAAGTGTGTACATGTTTGTACAAGTGTGTTTAAGTTTGTACAAGGTTGTACAAATGTGTACAAGGGTGTACAAAAGTGTTCAAGGGTGCACAAGTTTGTACAAGGGTGTACAAGTGTGTACAAGCTTGTACAAGTGTGTACAAGCTTGTACAAGTGTGTACAAGCTTGTACAAGTGTGTACAAGCTTGTACAAGTGTGTACAAGCTTGTACAAGTGTGTACAAGCTTGTACAAGTGTGTACAAGCTTGTACAAGTGTGTACAAGCTTGTACAAGTGTGTACAAGCTTGTACAAGTGTGTACAAGGGTGTACAGGTTTGTACAAGGTTGTACAAGTGTGTACAAGGGTGTACAAGTATGTACAAGAATGTAAAATTTTGTACAAGTGTGTACAAGGGTGTACAAGTGTGTACAAGGTTGTACAAGTGTGTACAAGGTTTTACAATTGTGTACAAGGTTGTACAAGTGTGTACAAGGTTGTACAAGTGTGTACGAGGTTGTACAAGTGTGTACGAGGTTGTACAAGTGTGTACAAGGTTGTACAAGTGTGTACAAGGTTGTACAAGTGTACACAAGTTTGTACAAGTGTGTACAAGTTTGTACAAGTGTGTACAAGTTTGTACAAGGTTGTACAAATGTGTACAAGGGTGTACAAAAGTGTACAAGGGTGCACAAGTTTGTACAAGGGTGTACAAGTGTGTACAAGCTTGTACAAGTGTGTACAAGCTTGTACAAGTGTGTACAAGCTTGTACAAGTGTGTACAAGGGTGTACAGGTTTGTACAAGGTTGTACAAGTGTGTACAAGGGTGTACAAGTATGTACAAGAATGTACAATTTTGTACAAGTGTGTACAAGTTTGTAAAAGGTTGTACAAGTGTGTACAAGGGTGTACAAGTGTGTACAAGGTTGTACAAGTGTGTACAAGCTTGAACAAGTGTGTACAAGGTTGTACAAGTGTGTACAAGGGTGTACAAAAGTGTACAAGGGTGCACAATATTGTACAAGGGTGTACAAGTGTGTACAAGCTTGTACAAGTGTGTACAAGCTTGTACAAGTGTGTACAAGGGTGTACAGGTTTGTACAAGGTTGTACAAGTGTGTACAAGGGTGTACAAGTATGTACAAGAATGTACAATTTTGTACAAGTGTGTACAAGTTTGTAAAAGGTTGTACAAGTGTGTACAAGGGTGTACAAGTGTGTACAAGGTTGTACAAGTGTGTACAAGCTTGAACAAGTGTGTACAAGGTTGTACAAGTGTGTACAAGGTTGTACAAGTGTGTACAAGGTTGCACAAGTGTGTACAAGAGTGTACAATCGTGTACAAGCTTGTACAAGTGTGTACAAGGGTGTACAGGTTTGTACAAGGTTGTACAAGTGTGTACAAGGTTGTACAAGTGTGTACAAGGGTGTACAAGTTTGTACAAGTGTGTACAAGTTTGTACAAGTGTGTACAAGTTTGTACAAGTTTGTACAAATGTATACAAGGGTGTACAAAAGTGTACAAGGGTGCACAAGTTTGTACAAGGGTGTACAAGTGTGTACAAGCTTGTACAATTGTGTACAAGCTTGTACAAGTGTGTACAAGGGTGTACAGGTTTGTACAATTTTGTACAAGTGTTTACAAGGGTGTACAAGTATGTACAAGAATGTACAAGTTTGTACAAGTGTGTACAAGGTTGTACAAGTGTATACAAGCTTGTACAAGTGTGTACAAGGTTGTACAAGTGTGTACAAGGTTGTTCAAGTGTGTACATGTTTGTACAAGTGTGTTTAAGTTTGTACAAGGTTGTACAAGTGTGTACAAGCTTGTACAAGTGTGTACAAGGGTGTACAAAAGTGTTCAAGGGTGCACAAGTTTGTACAAGGGTGTACAAGTGTGTACAAGCTTGTACAAGTGTGTACAAGGGTGTACAGGTTTGTACAAGGTTGTACAAGTGTGTACAAGGGTGTACAAGTATGTACAAGAATGTAAAATTTTGTACAAGTGTGTACAAGGGTGTACAAGTGTGTACAAGGTTGTACAAGTGTGTACAAGGTTTTACAATTGTGTACAAGGTTGTACAAGTGTGTACAAGGTTGTACAAGTGTGTACGAGGTTGTACAAGTGTGTACAAGGTTGTACAAGTGTGTACAAGGTTGTACAAGTGTGTACAAGTTTGTACAAGTGTGTACAAGTTTGTACAAGGTTGTACAAATAAGACATCCCTCTAAATAACAAGACATCCCTCCAAATATTAAGACATCCCTCTAAATAACAAGACATCCCTCTAAATAACAAGACATCCCTCTAATAAACTAGACATTCCGCTAAATATTAAGACATCCCTCTAAATAACAAGACATCCCTCCAAATACCAAGACATCCCTCTAAATATTAAGACATCCCTCCAAATAACAAGACAACCCTTTAAAAAACAAGACATCCCTCTAAATAACAAGACATCCCTCTAAATAACAAGACATCCCTCTAAATATTAAGACTTCCCTCCAAATAACAAGACATCCCTCTAAATATTAAGACATCCCTCTAAATAAAAAGACATCCCTCTAAATATTAAGACATCCCTTTAAATAACAAGACATCTCTCTAAATAACAAGACATCCCTCTAAATAACAAGACATCCCACTAAATAACAAGACGTCCCTCTAAATAACAAGACATCCCTTTTAAATAACAAGACATTCCTCTAAATAACAAGACATCCCTCTAAATAACAAGACATCCCTCCAAATAAAAAGACATCCCTCTAAATAGCAAGACATCCCTCTAAATAACAAGACATCCCTCAAAATAACAAGATATCCCTCTAAATAACAAGACATTCCGCCAAATAACAAGACTTCCCTCCAAATAAGAAGACATCCCTCTAAATAACAAGACATCCCTCTAAATAACAAGACATCCCTCTAAATACCAAGACAACCCTCTAAAAAACAAGACATCCCTCCAAATAACAAGACAACCCTCTAAAAAACAAGACATCCCTCTAAATAAAAAGACATCTCTCCAAATAACAAGACATCCCTCTAAATAACAAGACATCCCACTAAAAAACAAGACATCCCTCTAAATATTAAGACATCCCTCTAAATAACAAGACATCCCTCCAAATATTAAGACATCCCTCTAAATAACAAGACATCCCTCTAAATAACAAGACATCCCTCTAATAAACTAGACATTCCGCTAAATATTAAGACATCCCTCTAAATAACAAGACATCCCTCTAAATAACAAGACATCCCTCCAAATATGAAGACATCCCTCTAAATAACAAGACATCCCTCTAAATAACAAGACATCCCTCTAAATAACAAGACATCTCTCTAAATATTAAGACATCCCTTCAAATAACAAGACATCCCTCTAAATAACAAGACATCCCTCTAAATAACAAGACATCCCTCTAAATAACAAGACATCCCTCTAAATAACAAGACATCCCTCTAAAAAACAAGACATCCCTCTAAATATTAAGACATCAATCTAAATTACAAGACATCCCTCCAAATAACAAGACAACCCTCTAAAAAACATAAAAACCCTCTAAATAACAAGACATCTCTTAAAAAACAAGACATCCCTCTAAATATCAAGACATCCCTCTAAATAACAAGACATCCATCTATATAACAAGACATTCCTCTAAATATTAAGACATCCCTCTAAATAACAAGACATACCTGTAAATAACAAGACATCCCTCTAAATAACAAGACATCCCATCTAAATTACAACACAACCCTCTAAAAAACAAGACATCCCTCCAAATAACAAGACAACCCTCTAAAAAACAAGACATCCCTCTAAATAACAAGACATCCCTCTAAATAACAAGACATCCCTCTAATAAACTAGACATTCCGCTAAATATTAAGACATCCCTCTAAATAAGAAGACATCCCTCTAAATACCAAGACATCCCTCTAAATATTAAGACATCCCTCCAAATAACAAGACAACCCTTTAAAAAACAAGACATCCCTCTAAATAACAAGACATCCCTCTAAATAACAAGACATCCCTCTAAATATTAAGACATCCCTTCAAATAACAAGACATCCCTCTAAATATTAAGACATCCCTCTAAATAACAAGACATCCCTCTAAATATTAAGACATCCCTTTAAATAACAAGACATCTCTCTAAATAACAAGACATCCCTCTAAATAACAAGACATCCCACTAAATAACAAGACATCCCTCTAAATAACAAGACATCCCTTTTAAATAACAAGACATTCCTCTAAATAACAAGACATCCCTCTAAATAACAAGACATCCCTCCAAATAAAAAGACATCCCTCTAAATAGCAAGACATCCCTCTAATAAACAAGACATTCCGCTAAATATTAAGACATCCCTCTAAATAACAAGACATCCCTCTAAATATTAAGACATCCCTTTAAATAACAAGACATCTCTCTAAATAACAAGACATCCCTCTAAATAACAAGACATCCCACTAAATAACAAGACATCCCTCCAAATACCAAGACATCCCTCTAAATATTAAGACATCCCTCCAAATAACAAGAAAACCTTTTAAATAACAAGACATTCCTCTAAATAACAAGACATCCCTCTAAATAACAAGACATCCCTCCAAATAAAAAGACATCCCTCTAAATAGCAAGACATCCCTCTAATAAACAAGACATTCCGCTAAATATTAAGACATCCCTCTAAATAACAAGACATCCCATCTAAATTACAAGACAACCCTCGAAAAAATAAGACATCCCTCCAAATAACAAGACAACCCTCTAAAAAACAAGACATCCCTCTAAATAAAAAGACATCTCTCTAAATAACAAGACATCCCTCTAAATAACAAGACATCCCACTAAAAAACAAGACATCCCTCTAAATATTAAGACATCCCTCTAAATAACAAGACATCCCTCCAAATATTAAGACATCCCTCTAAATAACAAGACATCCCTCTAAATAACAAGACATCCCTCTAATAAACTAGACATTCCGCTAAATATTAAGACATCCCTCTAAATAACAAGACATCCCTCCAAATACCAAGACATCCCTCTAAATATTAAGACATCCCTCCAAATAACAAGAAAACCCTTTAAAAAACAAGACATCCCTCTAAATAACAAGACATCCCTCTAAATAACAAGACATCCCTCTAAATATTAAGACATCCCTCCAAATAACAAGACATCCCTCTAAATATTAAGACATCCCTCTAAATAACAAGACATCCCTCTAAATATTAAGACATCCCTTTAAATAACAAGACATCCCTCTAAATAACAAGACATCCCTCTAAATAACAAGACATCCCACTAAATAACAAGACGTCCCTCTAAATAACAAGACATCCCTTTTAAATAACAAGACATTCCTCTAAATAACAAGACATCCCTCTAAATAACAAGACATCCCTCCAAATAAAAAGACATCCCTCTTAATAGCAAGACATCCCTCTAAATAACAAGACATCCCTCCAAATAACAAGACATCCCTCTAAATAACAAGACATCCCTCTAAATAACAAGACATCCCTCTAAATATTAAGACATCCCTTCAAATAACAAGACATCCCTCTAAATATTAAGACATCCCTCTAAATAACAAGACATCCCTCTAAATATTAAGACATCCCTTTAAATAACAAGACATCTCTCTAAATAACAAGACATCCCTCTAAATAACAAGACATCCCTCTAAATATTAAGACATCCCTCCAAATAACAAGACATCCCTCTAAATATTAAGACATCCCTCTAAATAACAAGATATCCCTCTAAATATTCAGACATCCCTTTAAATAACAAGACATCTCTCTAAATAACAAGACATCCCTCTAAATAACAAGACATCCCACTAAATAACAAGACATCCCTCTAAATAACAAGACATCCCTTTTAAATAACAAGACATTCCTCTAAATAACAAGACATCCCTCTAAATAACAAGACATCCCTCCAAATAACAAGAAATCCCTCAAAATAGCAAGACATCCCTCTAAATATTAAGACATCCCTTCAAATAACAAGACATCCCTCTAAATAACAAGACATCCCTCTAAATAACAAGACATCCCTCTAAATAAAAAGACATCCCTCTAAATAACTAGACATCCCTCCAAATACCAAGACATCCCTCTAAATAACAAGACATCCCTCTAAATAAAAAGACATCCCTCTAAATAACTAGACATCCCTCCAAATACCAAGACATCCCTCTAAATAACAAGACATCCCTCTAAATAACAAGACATACCTCCAAATAACAAGACATCCCTCTAAATTATAAGACATCCCTCTTAATAACAAGCATCCCTCCAAATGACAAGACATCCCTCTAAATAACAAGACATCCCTCCAAATATGAAGACATCCCTCCAAATATGAAGACATCCCTCTAAATAACAAGACATCCCTCTAAATAACAAGACATCTCTCCAAATTTTAAGACATCCCTTCAAATAACAAGACATCCCTCTAAATAATAAGACATCCCTCTAAATAACAAGACATCCCTCTAAATAACAAGACATCCCTCTAAATAACAAGACATCCCTCTAAAAAACAAGACATCCCTCTAAATATTAAGACATCAATCTAAATAACAAGACATCCCTCCAAATAACAAGACAACCCTCTAAAAAACAAAAAACCCTCTAAATAACAAGACATCCCTCTAAATAACAAGACATCCCACTAAAAAACAAGACATCCCTCTAAATATTAAGACATCCCTCTAAATAACAAGACATCCCTCCAAATATTAAGACATCCCTCTAAATAACAAGACATCCCTCTAAATAACAAGACATCCCTCTAATAAACTAGACATTCCGCTAAATATTAAGACATCCCTCTAAATAACAAGACATCCCTCCAAATACCAAGACATCCCTCTAAATATTAAGACATCCCTCCAAATAACAAGAAAACCCTTTAAAAAACAAGACATCCCTCTAAATAACGAGACATCCCTCTAAATAACAAGACATCCCTCTAAATATTAAGACATCCCTCCAAATAACAAGACATCCCTCTAAATATTAAGACATCCCTCTAAATAACAAGACATCCCTCTAAATATTAAGACATCCTTTTAAATAACAAGACATCTCTCTAAATAACAAGACATCCCTCTAAATAACAAGACATCCCACTAAATAACAAGACGTCCTTCTAAATAACAAGACATCACTTTTAAATAACAAGACATTCCTCTAAATAACAAGACATCCCTCTAAATAACAAGACATCCCTCCAAATAAAAAGACATCCCTCTAAATAGCAAGACATCCCTCTAAATAACAAGACATCCCTCCAAATAACAAGTTATCCCTCTAAATAACAAGACATTCCTCCAAATAACAAGACTTCCCTCCAAATAAGAAGACATCCCTCTAAATAACAAGACATCCCTCTAAATAACAAGACATCCCTCTAAATACCAAGACATCCCTCTAAATATTAAGACATCCCTCCAAATAACAAGACAACCCTTTAAAAAACAAGAAATCCCTCTAAATAACAAGACATCCCTCTAAATAACAAGACATCCCTCTAAATATTAAGACATCCCTTTAAATAACAAGACATCTCTCTAAATATTAAGACATCCCTCTAAATAACAAGACATCCCTCTAAATATTAAGACATCCCTTTAAATAACAAGACATCTCTCTAAATAACAAGACATCCCTCTAAATAACAAGACATCCCTCTAAATATTAAGACATCCCTCCAAATAACAAGACATCCCTCTAAATATTAAGACATCCCTCTAAATAACAAGACATCCCTCTAAATATTAAGACATCCCTTTAAATAACAAGACATCTCTCTAAATAACAAGACATCCCTCTAAATAACAAGACATCCCACTAAATAACAAGACATCCCTCTAAATAACAAGACATCCCTTTTAAATAACAAGACATTCCTCTAAATAACAAGACATCCCTCTAAATAACAAGACATCCCTCCAAATAACAAGAAATCCCTCAAAATAGCAAGACATCCCTCTAAATATTAGGACATCCCTTCAAATAACAAGACATCCCTCTAAATAACAAGACATCCCTCTAAATAACAAGACATCCCTCTAAATAAAAAGACATCCCTCTAAATAACTAGACATCCCTCCAAATACCAAGACATCCCTCTAAATAACAAGACATCCCTCTAAATAACAAGACATACCTCCAAATAACAAGACATCCCTCTAAATAACAAGACATCCCTCTAAATAACAAGACATCCCTTTTAAATAACAAGACATTCCTCTAAATAACAAGACATCCCTCCAAATATGAAGACATCCCTCCAAATATGAAGACATCCCTCTAAATAACAAGACATCCCTCTAAATAACAAGACATCCCTCTAAATAACAAGACATCTCTCTAAATATTAAGACATCCCTTCAAATAACAAGACATCCCTCTAAATAACAAGACATCCCTCTAAATAACAAGACATCCCTCTAAATAACAAGACATCCCTCTAAATAACAAGACATCCCTCTAAATAACAAGACATCCCTTTTAAATAACAAGACATTCCTCTAAATAACAAGACATCCCTCTAAATAACAAGACATCCCTCCAAATAAAAAGACATCCCTCTAAATATTAAGACATCAATCTAAATAACAAGACATCCCTCCAAATAATAGACAACCCTCTAAAAAACAAAAAAACCCTCTAAATAACAAGACATCTCTCTAAAAAACAAGACATCCCTCTAAATATCAAGACATCCCTCTAAATAACAAGACATCCATCTATATAACAAGACATTCCTCTAAATATTAAGACATCCCTCTAAATAACAAGACATACCTGTAAATAACAAGACATCCCTCTAAATAACATGACATCCCATCTAAATTACAAGACAACCCTCTAAAAAACAAGACATCCCTTAAGACATTCCGCTAAATATTAAGACATCCCTCTAAATAACAAGACAACCCTCTAAATACCAAGACATCCCTCTAAATATTAAGACATCCCTCCAAACAAGACAATCCTTTAAAAAACAAGACATCCCTCTAAATAACAAGACATCCCTCTAAATAACAAGACATCCCTCTAAATAACAAGACATCCCTCTAAATATTAAGACATCCCTTCAAATAACAAGACATCCCTCTAAATATTAAGACATCCCTCTAAATAACAAGACATCCCTCTAAATATTAAGACATCCCTTTAAATAACAAGACATCTCTCTAAATAACAAGACATCCCTCTAAATAACAAGACATCCCACTAAATAACAAGACATCCATCTAAATAACAAGACATCCCTTTTAAATAACAAGACATTCCTCTAAATAACAAGACATCCCTTTAAATAACAAGACATCCCTCCAAATAAAAAGACATCCCTCTAAATAGCAAGACATCCCTCTAATAAACAAGACATTCCGCTAAATATTAAGACATCCCTCTAAATATTAAGACATCCCTTTAAATAACAAGACATCCCTCTAAATAACAAGACATCCCTCTAAATAACAAGACATCCCACTAAATAACAAGACGTCCCTCTAAATAACAAGACATCCCTTTTAAATAACAAGACATTCCTCTAAATAACAAGACATCCCTCTAAATAACAAGACATCCCTCCAAATAAAAAGACATCCCTCTAAATAGCAAGACATCCCTCTAAATAACAAGACATCCCTCCAAATAACAAGATATCCCTCTAAATAACAAGACATTCCTCCAAATAACAAGACTTCCCTCCAAATAAGAAGACATCCTTCTAAATAACAAGACATCCCTCTAAATAACAAGACATCCCTCTAAATATTAAGACATCCCTCCAAATAACAAGACATCCCTCTAAATATTAAGACATCCCTCTAAATAACAAGACATCCCTCTAAATATTAAGACATCCCTTTAAATAACAAGACATCTCTCTAAATAACAAGACATCCCTCTAAATAACAAGACATCCCACTAAATAACAAGACATCCCTCTAAATAACAAGACATCCCTTTTAAATAACAAGACATTCCTCTAAATAACAAGACATCCCTCTAAATAACAAGACATCCCTCCAAATAACAAGAAATCCCTTAAAATAGCAAGACATTTCTCTAAATATTAAGACATCCCTTCAAATAACAAGACATCCCTCTAAATAACAAGACATCCCTCTAAATAACAAGACATCCCACTAAAAAACAAGACATCCCTCTAAATATTAAGACATCCCTCTAAAAAACAAGACATCCCTCTAAATAACAAGACATCCCTCTAAATAAAAAGACATCCCTCTAAATAACTAGACATCCCTCCAAATACCAAGACATCCCTCTAAATAACAAGACATCCCTCCAAATATGAAGACATCCCTCCAAATATGAAGACATCCCTCTAAATAACAAGACATCCCTCTAAATAACAAGACATCTCTCTAAATATTAAGACATCCCTTCAAATAACAAGACATCCCTCTAAATAACAAGACATCCCTCTAAATAACAAGACATCCCTCTAAATAACAAGACATCCCTCTAAATAACAAGACATCCCTCTAAAAAACAAGACATCCCTCTAAATATTAAGACATCAATCTAAATAACAAGACATCCCTCCAAATAACAAGACAACCCTCTAAAAAACAAAAAAACCCTCTAAATAACAAGACATCCCTCTAAATAACAAGACATCCCACTAAAAAACAAGACATCCCTCTAAATATTAAGACATCCCTCTAAATAACAAGACATCCCTCCAAATATTAAGACATCCCTCTAAATAACAAGACATCCCTCTAAATAACAAGACATCCCTCTAATAAACTAGACATTCCGCTAAATATTAAGACATCCCTCTAAATAACAAGACATCCCTCCAAATACCAAGACATCCCTCTAAATATTAAGACATCCCTCCAAATAACAAGAAAACCCTTTAAAAAACAAGACATCCCTCTAAATAACAAGACATCCCTCTAAATAACAAGACATCCCTCTAAATATTAAGACATCCCTTTAAATAACAAGACATCTCTCTAAATAACAAGACATCCCTCTAAATAACAAGACATCCCACTAAATAACAAGACGTCCCTCTAAATAACAAGACATCCCTTTTAAATAACAAGACATTCCTCTAAATAACAAGACATCCCTCTAAATAACAAGACATCCCTCCAAATAAAAAGACATCCCTCTAAATAGCAAGACATCCCTCTAAATAACAAGACATCCCTCCAAATAACAAGATATCCCTCTAAATAACAAGACATTCCTCCAAATAACAAGACTTCCCTCCAAATAAGAAGACATTCCTCTAAATAACAAGACATCCCTCTAAATAACAAGACATCCCTCTAAATACCAAGACATCCCTCTAAATATTAAGACATCCCTCCAAATAACAAGACAACCCTTTAAAAAACAAGACATCCCTCTAAATAACAAGACATCCCTCTAAATAACAAGACATCCCTCTAAATATTAAGACATCCCTTCAAATAACAAGACATCCCTCTAAATATTAAGACATCCCTCTAAATAACAAGACATCCCTCTAAATATTAAGACATCCCTTTAAATAACAAGACATCTCTCTAAATAACAAGACATCCCCCTAAATAACAAGACATCCCTCTAAATATTAAGACATCCCTCCAAATAACAAGACATCCCTCTAAATATTAAGACATCCCTCTAAATAACAAGACATCCCTCTAAATATTAAGACATCCCTTTAAATAACAAGACATCTCTCTAAATAACAAGACATCCCTCTAAATAACAAGACATCCCACTAAATAACAAGACATCCCTCTAAATAACAAGACATCCCTTTTAAATAACAAGACATTCCTCTAAATAACAAGACATCCCTCTAAATAACAAGACATCCCTCCAAATAACAAGAAATCCCTCAAAATAGCAAGACATCCCTCTAAATATTAAGACATCCCTTCAAATAACAAGACATCCCTCTAAATAACAAGACATCCCTCTAAATAACAAGACATCCCTCTAAATAAAAAGACATCCCTCTAAATAACTAGACATCCCTCCAAATACCAAGACATCCCTCTAAATAACTAGACATCCCTCCAAATACCAAGACATCCCTCTAAATAACAAGACATCCCTCTAAATAACAAGACATACCTCCAAATAACAAGACATCCCTCTGAATTATAAGACATCCCTCTTAATAACAAGCATCCCTCCAAATAACAAGACATCCCTCTAAATAACAAGACATCCCTCCAAATATGAAGACATCCCTCCAAATATGAAGACATCCCTCTAAATAACAAGACATCCCTCTAAATAACAAGACATCCCTCTAAATAACAAGACATCTCTCTAAATATTAAGACATCCCTTCAAATAACAAGACATCCCTCTAAATAACAAGACATCCCTCTAAATAACAAGACATCCCTCTAAATAACAAGACATCCCTCTAAATAACAAGACATCCCTCTAAATAACAAGACATCCCTTTTAAATAACAAGACATTCCTCTAAATAACAAGACATCCCTCTAAATAACAAGACATCCCTCCAAATAAAAAGACATCCCTCTAAATATTAAGACATCAATCTAAATAACAAGACATCCCTCCAAATAACAAGACAACCCTCTAAAAAACAAAAAAACCCTCTAAATAACAAGACATCTCTCTAAAAAACAAGACATCCCTCTAAATATCAAGACATCCCTCTAAATAACAAGACATCCATCTATATAACAAGACATTCCTCTAAATATTAAGACATCCCTCTAAATAACAAGACATACCTGTAAATAACAAGACATCCACCTAAATAACAAGACATCCCATCTAAATTACAAGACAACCCTCTAAAAAACAAGACATCCCTTAAGACATTTCGCTAAATATTTAGACATCCCTCTAAATAACAAGACATCCCTCTAAATACCAAGACATCTCTCTAAATATTAAGACATCCCTCCAAATAACAAGACAACCCTTTAAAAAACAAGACATCCCTCTAAATAACAAGACATCCCTCTAAATAACAAGACATCCCTCTAAATAACAAGACATCCCTCTAAATATGAAGACATCCCTCCAAATATGAAGACATCCCTCTAAATAACAAGACATCCCTCTAAATAACAAGACATCCCTCTAAATAACAAGACATCTCTCTAAATATTAAGACATCCCTTCAAATAACAAGACATCCCTCTAAATAACAAGACATCCCTCTAAATAACAAGACATCCCTCTAAATAACAAGACATCCCTCTAAATAACAAGACATCCCTCTAAATAACAAGACATCCCTTTTAAATAACAAGACATTCCTCTAAATAACAAGACATCCCTCTAAATAACAAGACATCCCTCCAAATAAAAAGACATCCCTCTAAATATTAAGACATCAATCTAAATAACAAGACATCCCTCCAAATAATTAGACAACCCTCTAAAAAACAAAAAAACCCTCTAAATAACAAGACATCTCTCTAAAAAACAAGACATCCCTCTAAATATCAAGACATCCCTCTAAATAACAAGACATCCATCTATATAACAAGACATTCCTCTAAATATTAAGACATCCCTCTAAATAACAAGACATACCTGTAAATAACAAGACATCCCTCTAAATAACATGACATCCCATCTAAATTACAAGACAACCCTCTAAAAAACAAGATATCCCTTAAGACATTCCGCTAAATATTAAGACATCCCTCTAAATAACAAGACAACCCTCTAAATACCAAGACATCCCTCTAAATATTAAGACATCCCTCCAAACAAGACAATCCTTTAAAAAACAAGACATCCCTCTAAATAACAAGACACCCCTCTAAATAACAAGACATCCCTCTAAATAACAAGACATCCCTCTAAATATTAAGACATCCCTTCAAATAACAAGACATCCCTCTAAATATTAAGACATCCCTCTAAATAACAAGACATCCCTCTAAATATTAAGACATCCCTTTAAATAACAAGACATCTCTCTAAATAACAAGACATCCCTCTAAATAACAAGACATCCCACTAAATAACAAGACATCCCTCTAAATAACAAGACATCCCTTTTAAATAACAAGACATTCCTCTAAATAACAAGACATCCCTTTAAATAACAAGACATCCCTCCAAATAAAAAGACATCCCTCTAAATAGCAAGACATCCCTCTAATAAACAAGACATTCCGCTAAATATTAAGACATCCCTCTAAATATTAAGACATCCCTTTAAATAACAAGACATCCCTCTAAATAACAAGACATCCCTCTAAATAACAAGACATCCCACTAAATAACAAGACGTCCCTCTAAATAACAAGACATCCCTTTTAAATAACAAGACATTCCTCTAAATAACAAGACATCCCTCTAAATAACAAGACATCCCTCCAAATAAAAAGACATCCCTCTAAATAGCAAAACATCCCTCTAAATAACAAGACATCCCTCCAAATAACAAGATATCCCTCTAAATAACAAGACATTCCTCCAAATAACAAGACTTCCCTCCAAATAAGAAGACATCCTTCTAAATAACAAGACATCCCTCTAAATAACAAGACATCCCTCTAAATACCAAGACATCCCTCCAAATAACAAGACAACCCTTTAAAAAACAAGACATCCCTCTAAATAACAAGACATCCCTCTAAATAACAAGACATCCCTCTAAATATTAAGACATCCCTTCAAATAACAAGACATCCCTCTAAATATTAAGACATCCCTCTAAATAACAAGACATCCCTCTAAATATTAAGACATCCCTTTAAATAACAAGACATCTCTCTAAATAACAAGACATCCCTCTAAATAACAAGACATCCCTCTAAATATTAAGACATCCCTCCAAATAACAAGACATCCCTCTAAATATTAAGACATCCCTCTAAATAACAAGACATCCCTCTAAATATTAAGACATCCCTTTAAATAACAAGACATCTCTCTAAATAACAAGACATCCCTCTAAATAACAAGACATCCCACTAAATAACAAGACATCCCTCTAAATAACAAGACATCCCTTTTAAATAACAAGACATTCCTCTAAATAACAAGACATCCCTCTAAATAACAAGACATCCCTCCAAATAACAAGAAATCCCTTAAAATAGCAAGACATCCCTCTAAATATTAAGACATCCCTTCAAATAACAAGACATCCCTCTAAATAACAAGACATCCCTCTAAATAACAAGACATCCCACTAAAAAACAAGACATCCCTCTAAATATTAAGACATCCCTCTAAATAACAAGACATCCCTCTAAATAACAAGACATCCCTCTAAATAAAAAGACATCCCTCTAAATAACTAGACATCCCTCCAAATACCAAGACATCCCTCTAAATAACAAGACATCCCTCCAAATATGAAGACATCCCTCCAAATATGAAGACATCCCTCTAAATAACAAGACATCCCTCTAAATAACAAGACATCTCTCTAAATATTAAGACATCCCTTCAAATAACAAGACATCCCTCTAAATAACAAGACATCCCTCTAAATAACAAGACATCCCTCTAAATAACAAGACATCCCTCTAAATAACAAGACATCCCTCTAAAAAACAAGACATCCCTCTAAATATTAAGACATCAATCTAAATAACAAGACATCCCTCCAAATAACAAGACAACCCTCTAAAAAACAAAAAAACCCTCTAAATAACAAGACATCCCTCTAAATAACAAGACATCCCACTAAAAAACAAGACATCCCTCTAAATATTAAGACATCCCTCTAAATAACAAGACATCCCTCCAAATATTAAGACATCCCTCTAAATAACAAGACATCCCTCTAAATAACAAGACATCCCTCTAATAAACTAGACATTCCGCTAAATATTAAGACATCCCTCTAAATAACAAGACATCCCTCCAAATACCAAGACATCCCTCTAAATATTAAGACATCCCTCCAAATAACAAGAAAACCCTTTAAAAAACAAGACATCCCTCTAAATAACAAGACATCCCTCTAAATAACAAGACATCCCTCTAAATATTAAGACATCCCTTTAAATAACAAGACATCTCTCTAAATAACAAGACATCCCTCTAAATAACAAGACATCCCACTAAATAACAAGACGTCCCTCTAAATAACAAGACATCCCTTTTAAATAACAAGACATTCCTCTAAATAACAAGACATCCCTCTAAATAACAAGACATCCCTCCAAATAAAAAGACATCCCTCTAAATAGCAAGACATCCCTCTAAATAACAAGACATCCCTCCAAATAACAAGATATCCCTCTAAATAACAAGACATTCCTCCAAATAACAAGACTTCCCTCCAAATAAGAAGACATTCCTCTAAATAACAAGACATCCCTCTAAATAACAAGACATCCCTCTAAATACCAAGACATCCCTCTAAATATTAAGACATCCCTCCAAATAACAAGACAACCCTTTAAAAAACAAGACATCCCTCTAAATAACAAGACATCCCTCTAAATAACAAGACATCCCTCTAAATATTAAGACATCCCTTCAAATAACAAGACATCCCTCTAAATATTAAGACATCCCTCTAAATAACAAGACATCCCTCTAAATATTAAGACATCCCTTTAAATAACAAGACATCTCTCTAAATAACAAGACATCCCCCTAAATAACAAGACATCCCTCTAAATATTAAGACATCCCTCCAAATAACAAGACATCCCTCTAAATATTAAGACATCCCTCTAAATAACAAGACATCCCTCTAAATATTAAGACATCCCTTTAAATAACAAGACATCTCTCTAAATAACAAGACATCCCTCTAAATAACAAGACATCCCACTAAATAACAAGACATCCCTCTAAATAACAAGACATCCCTTTTAAATAACAAGACATTCCTCTAAATAACAAGACATCCCTCTAAATAACAAGACATCCCTCCAAATAACAAGAAATCCCTCAAAATAGCAAGACATCCCTCTAAATATTAAGACATCCCTTCAAATAACAAGACATCCCTCTAAATAACAAGACATCCCTCTAAATAACAAGACATCCCTCTAAATAAAAAGACATCCCTCTAAATAACTAGACATCCCTCCAAATACCAAGACATCCCTCTAAATAACTAGACATCCCTCCAAATACCAAGACATCCCTCTAAATAACAAGACATCCCTCTAAATAACAAGACATACCTCCAAATAACAAGACATCCCTCTGAATTATAAGACATCCCTCTTAATAACAAGCATCCCTCCAAATAACAAGACATCCCTCTAAATAACAAGACATCCCTCCAAATATGAAGACATCCCTCCAAATATGAAGACATCCCTCTAAATAACAAGACATCCCTCTAAATAACAAGACATCCCTCTAAATAACAAGACATCTCTCTAAATATTAAGACATCCCTTCAAATAACAAGACATCCCTCTAAATAACAAGACATCCCTCTAAATAACAAGACATCCCTCTAAATAACAAGACATCCCTCTAAATAACAAGACATCCCTCTAAATAACAAGACATCCCTTTTAAATAACAAGACATTCCTCTAAATAACAAGACATCCCTCTAAATAACAAGACATCCCTCTAAATAACAAGACATCCCTCTAAATAACAAGACATCTCTCTAAATATTAAGACATCCCTTCAAATAACAAGACATCTCTCTAAAAAACAAGACATCCCTCTAAATATCAAGACATCCCTCTAAATAACAAGACATCCATCTATATAACAAGACATTCCTCTAAATATTAAGACATCCCTCTAAATAACAAGACATACCTGTAAATAACAAGACATCCCTCTAAATAACAAGACATCCCATCTAAATTACAAGACAACCCTCTAAAAAACAAGACATCCCTTAAGACATTTCGCTAAATATTTAGACATCCCTCTAAATAACAAGACATCCCTCTAAATACCAAGACATCTCTCTAAATATTAAGACATCCCTCCAAATAACAAGACAACCCTTTAAAAAACAAGACATCCCTCTAAATAACAAGACATCCCTCTAAATAACAAGACATCCCTCTAAATAACAAGACATCCCTCTAAATATTAAGACATCCCTTCAAATAACAAGACATCCCTCTAAATATTAAGACATCCCTCTAAATAACAAGACATCCCTCTAAATATTAAGACATCCCTTTAAATAACAAGACATCTCTCTAAATAACAAGACATCCCTCTAAATAACAAGACATTCCACTAAATAACAAGACATCCCTCTAAATAACAAGACATCCCTTTTAAATAACAAGACATTCCTCTAAATAACAAGACATCCCTCTAAATAACAAGACATCCCTCCAAATAAAAAGACATCCCTCTAAATAGCAAGACATCCCTCTAATAAACAAGACATTCCGCTAAATATTAAGACATCCCTCTAAATATTAAGACATCCCTTTAAATAACAAGACATCTCTCTAAATAACAAGACATCCCTCTAAATAACAAGACATCCCACTAAATAACAAGACATCCCTCTAAATAACAAGACATCCCTTTTAAATAACAAGACATTCCTCTAAATAACAAGACATCCCTCTAAATAACAAGACATCCCTCCAAATAAAAAGACATCCCTCTAAATAGCAAGACATCCCTCTAATAAACAAGACATTCCGCTAAATATTAAGACATCCCTCTAAATAACAAGACATCCCATCTAAATTACAAGACAACCCTCTAAAAAACAATACATCCCTCCAAATAACAAGACAACCCTCTAAAAAACAAGACATCCCTCTAAATAAAAAGACATCTCTCCAAATAACAAGACATCCCTCTAAATAACAAGACATCCCATCTAAATTACAAGACAACCCTCTAAAAAACAAGACATCCCTCTAAATAACAAGACATCCCTCTAAATAACAAGACATCCCTCTAAATATTAAGACATCCCTCCAAATAACAAGACATCCCTCTAAATATTAAGACATCCCTCTAAATAACAAGACATCCCTCTAAATATTAAGACATCCCTTTAAATAACAAGACATCTCTTTAAATAACAAGACATCCCTCTAAATAACAAGACATCCCACTAAATAACAAGACGTCCCTCTAAATAACAAGACATCCCTTTTAAATAACAAGACATCCCTCTAAATATTAAGACATCCCTTCAAATAACAAGACATCCCTCTAAATATTAAGACATCCCTCTAAATAACAAGACATCCCTCTAAATATTAAGACATCCCTTTAAATAACAAGACATCTCTCTAAATAACAAGACATCCCTCTAAATAACAAGACATCCCTCTAAATATTAAGACATCCCTCCAAATAACAAGACATCCCTCTAAATATTAAGACATCCCTCTAAATAACAAGACATCCCTCTAAATATTAAGACATCCCTTTAAATAACAAGACATCTCTCTAAATAACAAGACATCCCTCTAAATAACAAGACATCCCACTAAATAACAAGACATCCCTCTAAATAACAAGACATCCCTTTTAAATAACAAGACATTCCTCTAAATAACAAGACATCCCTCTAAATAACAAGACATCCCTCCAAATAACAAGAAATCCCTCAAAATAGCAAGACATCCCTCTAAATATTAAGACATCCCTTCAAATAACAAGACATCCCTCTAAATAACAAGACATCCCTCTAAATAACAAGACATCCCTCTAAATAAAAAGACATCCCTCTAAATAACTAGACATCCCTCCAAATACCAAGACATCCCTCTAAATAACAAGACATCCCTCTAAATAAAAAGACATCCCTCTAAATAACTAGACATCCCTCCAAATACCAAGACATCCCTCTAAATAACAAGACATCCCTCTAAATAACAAGACATACCTCCAAATAACAAGACATCCCTCTAAATAACAAGACATCCCTCTAAATAACAAGACATCCCTCTAAATAACAAGACATCCCTCTAAATAACAAGACATCCCTTTTAAATAACAAGACATTCCTCTAAATAACAAGACATCCCTCTAAATAACAAGACATCCCTCCAAATAAAAAGACATCCCTCTAAATATTAAGACATCAATCTAAATAACAAGACATCCCTCCAAATAACAAGACAACCCTCTAAAAAACAAAAAAACCCTCTAAATAACAAGACATCTCTCTAAAAAACAAGACATCCCTCTAAATATCAAGACATCCCTCTAAATAACAAGACATCCATCTATATAACAAGACATTCCTCTAAATATTAAGACATCCCTCTAAATAACAAGACATACCTGTAAATAACAAGACATCCCTCTAAATAACAAGACATCCCATCTAAATTACAAGACAACCCTCTAAAAAACAAGACATCCCTTAAGACATTCCGCTAAATATTAAGACATCCCTCTAAATAACAAGACATCCCTCTAAATACCAAGACATCTCTCTAAATATTAAGACATCCCTCCAAATAACAAGACAACCCTTTAAAAAACAAGACATCCCTCTAAATAACAAGACATCCCTCTAAATAACAAGACATCCCTCTAAATATTAAGACATCCCTTCAAATAACAAGACATCCCTCTAAATATTAAGACATCCCTCTAAATAACAAGACATCCCTCTAAATATTAAGACATCCCTTTAAATAACAAGACATCTCTCTAAATAACAAGACATCCCTCTAAATAACAAGACATCCCTCTAAATATTAAGACATCCCTCCAAATAACAAGACATCCCTCTAAATATTAAGACATCCCTTTAAATAACAAGACATCTCTCTAAATAACAAGACATCCCTCTAAATAACAAGACATCTCACTAAAAAACAAGACATCCCTCTAAATAACAAGACATCCCTTTTAAATAACAAGACATTCCTCTAAATAACAAGACATCCCTCTAAATAACAAGACATCCCTCCAAATAACAAGAAATCCCTCAAAAAAGCAAGACATCCCTCTAAATATTAAGACATCCCTTCAAATAACAAGACATCCCTCTAAATAACAAGACATCCCTCTAAATAACAAGACATTTCTCTAAATAAAAAGACATCCCTCTAAATAACTAGACATCCCTCCAAATACCAAGACATCCCTCTAAATAACAAGACATCCCTCTAAATAACAAGACATACCTCCAAATAACGAAACATCCCTCTAAATTATAAGACATCCCTCTTAATAACAAGCATCCCTCCAAATAACAAGACATCCCTCTAAATAACAAGACATCCCTCCAAATATGAAGACATCCCTCTAAATAACAAGACATCCCTCTAAATAACAAGACATCCCTCTAAATAACAAGACATCTCTCTAAATATTAAGACATCCCTCTAAATAACAAGACATCCCTCCAAATAAAAAGACATCCCTCTAAATAGCAAGACATCCCTCTAATAAACAAGACATTCCGCTAAATATTAAGACATCCCTCTAAATAACAAGACATCCCATCTAAATTACAAGAAAACCCTCTAAAAAACAAGACAACCCTCTAAAAAACAAGACATCCCTCTAAATAAAAAGACATCTTAGACACAAGTGTGTACAAGGTTGTACAAGTGTGTACAAGGTTGTACAAGTGTGTACAAGGGTGTACAAGTTTGTACAAGTGTGTACAAGTTTGTACAAGTGTGTACAAGTTTGTACAAGGTTGTACAAATGTATACAAGGGTGTACAAAAGTGTACAAGGGTGCACAGGTTTGTACAAGGGTGTACAAGTGTGTACAAGCTTGTAGAAGTGTGTACAAGCTTGTAGAAGTGTGTACAAGCTTGTACAAGTGTGTACAAGGGTGTACAGGTTTGTACAAGGTTGTACAAGTGTTTACAAGGGAGTACAAGTATGTACAAGAATGTACAAGTTTGTACAAGTGTGTACAAGTGTGTACAAGGTTGTACAAGTGTGTACAAGGTTGTACAAGTGTGTACAAGGTTGTACAAGTGTGTACAAGGTTGAACAAGTGTGTACAAAGGTGTACAAGTGTGTACAAGGTTGTACAAGTGTGTACAAGGTTGTACAAGTGTGTACAAGGTTGTACAAGGTTGTACAATTGTGTACAAGGTTGTACAAGTGTTTACAAGGGTGTACAAGTATGTACAAGAATGTACAAGTTTGTACAAGTGTGTACAAGTTTGTAAAAGGTTGTACAAGTGTGTACAAGGGTGTACAAGTGTGTACAAGGGTGCACAAGTGTGTACAAGGGTGTACAATCGTGTACAAGCTTGTACAAGTGTGTACAAGGGTGTACAGGTTTGTACAAGGTTGTACAAGTGTGTACAAGGTTGTACAAGTGTGTACAAGGGTGTACAAGTTTGTACAAGTGTGTACAAGTTTGTACAATTGTGTACAAGTTTGTACAAGGTTGTACAAATGTATACAAGGGTGTACAAAAGTGTACAAGGGTGCACAAGTTTGTACAAGGGTGTACAAGTGTGTACAAGCTTGTACAAGTGTGTACAAGCTTGTACAAGTGTGTACAAGGGTGTACAGGTTTGTACAAGATTGTACAAGTGTGTACAAGGGTGTACAAATGTGTACAAGGATGTAAAAGTTTGTACAAGTGTGTACAAGTTTGTACAAGGTTGTACAAGTAAGTACAAGTTTGTACAAGAATGTACAAGTGTGTACAAGGTTTTACAATTGTGTAAAAGGTTGTACAAGTGTGTACAAGGTTGTACAAGTGTGTACAAGGTTGTACAAGTGTGTACAAGGTTGTACAAGTGTGTACAAGTTTGTACAAGTGTGTACAAGGTTGTACAAGTGTGTACAAGGTTGTACAAGTGTGTACAAGGTTGTACAAGTGTGTACAAGGTTGTACAAGTGTGTACAAGGTTGTACAAGTGTGTACAAGGGTGCACAAGTGTGTACAAGGGTGTACAATCGTGTACATGCTTGTAACAGTTTTTACAAGGTTGTACAAGTGTGGACAAGGTTGTACAAGTGTGTACAAGGTTGTACAAACGTGTACAAGGTTGTACAAACGTGTACAAGGTTGTACAAGTGTGTACAAGGTTGTACAAGTGTGTACAAGGTTGTATAAGTGTGTACAAAGGTGTACAAGTGTGTATAAGGTTGTACAAGTGTGTACAAGGTTGTACAAGTGTGTACATGGTTGTACAAGGTTGTACAATTGTGTACAAGGTTGTACAAGTGTGTACAAGGTTGTACAAGTGTGTACAAGGGTGTACAAGTTTGTACAAGTGTGTACAAGTTTGTACAAGTGTGTACAAGTTTGTACAAGGTTGTACCAATGTATACAAGGGTGTACAAAAGTGTACAAGGGTGCACAAGTTTGTACAAGGGTGTACAAGTGTGTACAAGCTTGTACAAGTGTGTACAAGCTTGTACAAGTGTGTACAAGGGTGTACAGGTTTGTACAAGGTTGTACAAGTGTTTACAAGGGTGTACAAAAGAATGTACAAGTTTGTACAAGTGTGTACAAGTTTGTAAAAGGTTGTACAAGTGTGTACAAGGTTGTACAAGTGTGTACAAGGTTGTATCATAGTGTACAAGGTTGTACAAGTGTGTACAAAGGTGTACAAGTGTGTACAAGGTTGTACAAGTGTGTACAAAGTTGTACAAGTGTGTACATGGTTGTACAAGGTTGTACAATTGTGTACAAGGTTTACAAGTGTGTACAAAGGTGCACAAGTTTGTACAAGGGTGTACAAGTGTGTACAAGCTTGTACAAGTGTGTACAAGCTTGTACAAGTGTGTACAAGTGTGTACAAGTTTGTACAAGTGTGTACAAGTGTGTACAAGTTTGTACAAGGTTGTACAAGTGTTTACAAGGGTGTACAAGTATGTACAAGAATGTTCAAGTTTGTACAAGTGTGTACAAGTTTGTAAAAGGTTGTACAAGTGTGTACAAGGGTGTACAAGTGTGTACAAGGGTGCACAAGTGTGTACAAGGGTGTACAATCGTGTACAAGCTTGTACAAGTGTGTACAAGGGTGTACAGGTTTGTACAAGGTTGTACAAGTGTGTACAAGGGTGTACAAATGTGTACAAGGATGTAAAAGTTTGTACAAGTGTGTACAAGTTTGTACAAGGTTGTACAAGTGTGTACAAGGTTGTACAAGTGTGTACAAGTTTGTACAAGTGTGTACAAGTTTGTACAAGGTTGTACAAATGTGTACAAGGGTGTACAAAAGTGTACAAGGGTGCACAAGTTTGTACAAGGGTGTACAAGTGTGTACAAGCATGTACAAGTGTGTACAAGCTTGTACAAGGGTTAAAAGGTTTGTACAAGGTTGTACAAGTGTGTACAAGGGTGTACAAGTATGTACAAGAATGTACAAGTTTGTACAAGTGTGTACAAGGGTGTACAAGTATGTACAAGAATGTACAAGTTTGTACAAGTGTGTACAAGGGTGTACAAGTATGTACAAGAATGTACAAGGTTGTACAAGTGTGTACAAGGTTGTACAAGTGTGTACAAGGTTGAACAAGTGTGTACAAAGGTGTACAAGTGTGTACAAGGTTGTACAAGTGTGTACAAGGTTGTACAAGTGTGTACAAGGTTGTACAAGGTTGTACAATTGTGTACAAGGTTGTACAAGTGTTTACAAGGGTGTACAAGTATGTACAAGAATGTACAAGTTTGTACAAGTGTGTACAAGTTTGTAAAAGGTTGTACAAGTGTGTACAAGGGTGTACAAGTGTGTACAAGGGTGCACAAGTGTGTACAAGGGTGTACAATCGTGTACAAGCTTGTACAAGTGTGTACAAGGGTGTACAGGTTTGTACAAGGTTGTACAAGTGTGTACAAGGTTGTACAAGTGTGTACAAGGGTGTACAAGTTTGTACAAGTGTGTACAAGTTTGTACAATTGTGTACAAGTTTGTACAAGGTTGTACAAATGTATACAAGGGTGTACAAAAGTGTACAAGGGTGCACAAGTTTGTACAAGGGTGTACAAGTGTGTACAAGCTTGTACAAGTGTGTACAAGCTTGTACAAGTGTGTACAAGGGTGTACAGGTTTGTACAAGATTGTACAAGTGTGTACAAGGGTGTACAAATGTGTACAAGGATGTAAAAGTTTGTACAAGTGTGTACAAGTTTGTACAAGGTTGTACAAGTAAGTACAAGTTTGTACAAGAATGTACAAGTGTGTACAAGGTTTTACAATTGTGTAAAAGGTTGTACAAGTGTGTACAAGGTTGTACAAGTGTGTACAAGGTTGTACAAGTGTGTACAAGGTTGTACAAGTGTGTACAAGTTTGTACAAGTGTGTACAAGGTTGTACAAGTGTGTACAAGGTTGTACAAGTGTGTACAAGGTTGTACAAGTGTGTACAAGGTTGTACAAGTGTGTACAAGGTTGTACAAGTGTGTACAAGGGTGCACAAGTGTGTACAAGGGTGTACAATCGTGTACATGCTTGTAACAGTTTTTACAAGGTTGTACAAGTGTGGACAAGGTTGTACAAGTGTGTACAAGGTTGTACAAACGTGTACAAGGTTGTACAAACGTGTACAAGGTTGTACAAGTGTGTACAAGGTTGTACAAGTGTGTACAAGGTTGTATAAGTGTGTACAAAGGTGTACAAGTGTGTATAAGGTTGTACAAGTGTGTACAAGGTTGTACAAGTGTGTACATGGTTGTACAAGGTTGTACAATTGTGTACAAGGTTGTACAAGTGTGTACAAGGTTGTACAAGTGTGTACAAGGGTGTACAAGTTTGTACAAGTGTGTACAAGTTTGTACAAGTGTGTACAAGTTTGTACAAGGTTGTACCAATGTATACAAGGGTGTACAAAAGTGTACAAGGGTGCACAAGTTTGTACAAGGGTGTACAAGTGTGTACAAGCTTGTACAAGTGTGTACAAGCTTGTACAAGTGTGTACAAGGGTGTACAGGTTTGTACAAGGTTGTACAAGTGTTTACAAGGGTGTACAAAAGAATGTACAAGTTTGTACAAGTGTGTACAAGTTTGTAAAAGGTTGTACAAGTGTGTACAAGGTTGTACAAGTGTGTACAAGGTTGTATCATAGTGTACAAGGTTGTACAAGTGTGTACAAAGGTGTACAAGTGTGTACAAGGTTGTACAAGTGTGTACAAAGTTGTACAAGTGTGTACATGGTTGTACAAGGTTGTACAATTGTGTACAAGGTTTACAAGTGTGTACAAAGGTGCACAAGTTTGTACAAGGGTGTACAAGTGTGTACAAGCTTGTACAAGTGTGTACAAGCTTGTACAAGTGTGTACAAGTGTGTACAAGTTTGTACAAGTGTGTACAAGTGTGTACAAGTTTGTACAAGGTTGTACAAGTGTTTACAAGGGTGTACAAGTATGTACAAGAATGTTCAAGTTTGTACAAGTGTGTACAAGTTTGTAAAAGGTTGTACAAGTGTGTACAAGGGTGTACAAGTGTGTACAAGGGTGCACAAGTGTGTACAAGGGTGTACAATCGTGTACAAGCTTGTACAAGTGTGTACAAGGGTGTACAGGTTTGTACAAGGTTGTACAAGTGTGTACAAGGGTGTACAAATGTGTACAAGGATGTAAAAGTTTGTACAAGTGTGTACAAGTTTGTACAAGGTTGTACAAGTGTGTACAAGGTTGTACAAGTGTGTACAAGTTTGTACAAGTGTGTACAAGTTTGTACAAGGTTGTACAAATGTGTACAAGGGTGTACAAAAGTGTACAAGGGTGCACAAGTTTGTACAAGGGTGTACAAGTGTGTACAAGCATGTACAAGTGTGTACAAGCTTGTACAAGGGTTAAAAGGTTTGTACAAGGTTGTACAAGTGTGTACAAGGGTGTACAAGTATGTACAAGAATGTACAAGTTTGTACAAGTGTGTACAAGGGTGTACAAGTATGTACAAGAATGTACAAGTTTGTACAAGTGTGTACAAGGATGTACAAATGTGTACAAGGATGTAAAAGTTTGTACAAGCGTGTACAAGTTTGTACAAGGTTGTACAAGGTTGTACAAGTGTGTACAAGGTTGTACAAGTGTGTACAAGTTGGTACAAGTGTGTACAAGGTTGTACAAGTGGGTACAAGGTTGTACAAGTGTGTACAAGGGTGCACAAGTGTGTACAAGGGTGTACAATCGTGTACAAGCTTGTACAATCGTGTACATGCTTGTTTCAAGTTTGTACAAGGGTTTACAGGTTTGTACAAGGTTGTACAAGTGTGTACAAGGGTGTACAAGTATGTACAAGAATGTACAAGTTTGTACAAGTGTGTACAAGGTTGTACAAATGTGTACAAGGATGTAAAAGTTTGTACAAGTGTGTACACACTTGTACAACCTTGTACACACTTGTACAACCTTGTACACACTTTTTCAACCTTGTACACACTTATACAACCTTGTACACACTTGTACAACCTTGTACACACTTGTACAACCTTGTACACACTTGTACAACCTTGTACACACTTGTACAACCTTGTAAAAACTTGTACAACCTTGTACACACTTGTACACCCTTGTACACACTTGTACAAGCTTGTACACACTTGTACAACCTTGTACACACTTGTTCACCCTTGTACACACTTGTACAACCTTTTACAAACTTGTACACACTTGTACAAAATTGTACATTCTTGTACATACTTGTACATCCTTGTACACATTTGTACAACCTTGTACAAACCTGTACACCCTTGTACACACTTGTACAAGCTTGTACACACTTGTACACCCTTGTACAAACTTGTGCACCCTTGTACACTTTTGTACACCGTTGTACACATTTGTACAACCTTGTACAAACTTAAACACACTTGTACAAACATGTACACACTTGAACAACCATGTACACACTTGTACAACCTTGTACACACTTGTGCAAGCTTGTACACACTTGTACAAACTTGTACACACTTGTACAACCTTGTACACACTTGTACAACCTTGTACACAATTGTAAAACCTTGTACACACTTGTACAACCTTGTACAAACCTGTACACCCTTGTACACACTTGTACAAGCTTGTACACGATTGTACACTCTTGTACACACTTGTGCAACCTTGTACACACTTGTACAACCTTGTAAACACTTGTACAACCTTGTACAAACCTGTACACCCTTGTACACACTTGTACACCCTTGTACAAACTTGTGCACCCTTGTACACTTTTGTACACCCTTGTACACATTTGTACAACCTTGTACAAACTTGTACACACTTGTACAAACTTGTACACACTTGTACAACCTTGTACACACTTGTACAACCTTGTACACACTTGTACAACCTTGTACAACCTTGTACAAACTTGTACACACTTGTACAAACTTTTACATCCTTGTACACATTTGTACACCCTTGTACACACTTGTACAAACTTGTACATTCTTGTACATACTTGTACACCCTTGTACACACTTGTACAACCTTGTACAAACCTGTAAACCCTTGTACAAACTTGAAACAAGCATGTACACGATTGTACAAGCTTGTACACGATTGTACACCCTTGTACACACTTGTGCACCCTTGTACACACTTGTACAACCTTGTACACACTTGTACAACCTTGTACACACTTGTACAACCTTGTACACACTTGTACAACCTTGTACACACTTGTACAACCTTGTACAACCTTGTACAAACTTGTACACACTTGTACAAACTTTTACATCCTTGTACACATTTGTACATCCTTGTACACACTTGTACAAACTTGTACATTCTTGTACATACTTGTACACCCTTGTACACACTTGTACAAACTTGTACATTCTTGTACATACTTGTACACCCTTGTACACACTTGTACAACCTTGTAAAAACCTGTAAACCCTTGTACAAGCTTGTACACACTTGTACAAGCTTGTACACACTTGTACACCCTTGTACAAACTTGTGCACCCTTGTACAATTTTGTACACCCTTGTACACATTTGTACAACCTTGTACAAACTTGTACACACTTGAACAAACTTGTACACACTTGTACAACCTTGTACACACTTGTACAACCTTGTACACACTTGTACAACCTTGTACACACTTGTACAACCTTGTACACGCTTGTACAACCTTGTACACACTTGTACAACCTTTTACACAATTGTAAAACCTTGTACACACTTGTACATTCTTGTACAAACTTGTACTTACTTGTACAACCTTGTACAAACTTGTACACACTTGTACAAACTTTTACATCCTTGTACACATTTGTACACCCTTGTACACACTTGTACAACCTTGTACAAACCTGTACACCCTTGTACACACTTGTACAAGCTTGTACACGATTGTACACCCTTGTACACACTTGTGCACCCTTGTATACATTTGTACAACCTTGTACAAACTTGTACACAATTGTACAAACTTGTACACACTTGTACAAACTTGTACACCCTTGTACACACTTGTACAACCTTGTACACACTTGTACAACCTTGTACACACTTGTACAACCTTGTACACAGTTGTACAACCTTGTACAACCTTGTACACACTTGTACAACCTTGTACACACTTGTACAACCTTGTACACACTTGTACAACCTTGTAAAAACTTGTACAACCTTGTACACACTTGTACACCCTTGTACACACTTGTACAAGCTTGTACACACTTGTACAAGCTTGTACACACTTGTACAACCTTGTACACACTTGTTCACCCTTGTACACACTTGTACAACCTTTTACAAACTTGTACACACTTGTACAAAATTGTACATTCTTGTACATACTTGTACATCCTTTACACATTTGTACAACCTAGTACAAACCTGTACACCATTGTACACACTTGTACAAGCTTGTACACATTTGTACACCCTTGTACAAACTTGTGCACCCTTGTACACTTTTGTACACCCTTGTACACATTTGTACAAGCTTGTACACACTTGTACAACCTTGTACACACTTGTACAACCTTGTACACACTTGTTCACCCTTGTACACACTTGTACAACCTTTTACAAACTTGTACACACTTGTACAAAATTGTACATTCTTGTACATACTTGTACATCCTTTACACATTTGTACAACCTAGTACAAACCTGTACACTATTGTACACACTTGTACAAGCTTGTACACATTTGTACAACCTTGTACAAACTTAAACACACTTGTACAAACATGTACAAACTTGAACAACCATGTACACACTTGTACAACCTTGTACACACTTGTACAAGCTTGTACACACTTGTACAACCTTGTACACACTTGTACAACCTTGTACACACTTTTACAACCTTGTACACAATTGTAAAACCTTGTACACACTTGTACAACCTTGTACAAACCTGTACACCCTTGTACACACTTGTACAAGCTTGTACACGATTGTACACTCTTGTACACACATGTGCAACCTTGTACACACTTGTGCAACCTTGTAAACACTTGTACAACCTTGTACACACTTGTTCAAGCTTGTACACACTTGTACAACCTTGTACAAACCTGTACACCCTTGTACACACTTGTACACCCGTGTACAAACTTGTGCACCCTTGTACACTTTTGTACACCCTTGTACACATTTGTACAACCTTGTACAAACTTGTACACACTTGTACAAACTTGTACACACTCTTACAACCTTGTACACACTTGTACATCCTTGTACACACTTGTACAACCTTGTACACACTTGTACAACCTTGTACACAATTGTAAAACATTGTACACACTTAAACAACCTTGTACAAACTTGTACACACTTGTATAAACTTTTACATCCTTGTACACATTTGTACACCCTTGTACACACTTGTACAACCTTGTACAAACCTGTAAACCCTTGTACACACTTGTACAAGCTTGTACACGATTGTACAAGCTTGTACACGATTGTACACCCTTGTACACACTTGTGAACCCTTGTACACACTTGTACAACCTTGTACACACTTGTACAACCTTGTACACACTTGTACAACCTTGTACACACTTGTACAACCTTGTACACACTTGTACAACCTTGTACACACTTGTACAACCTTGTACAACCTACTACAAACTTGTACACACTTGTACAAACTTTTACATCCTTGTACACATTTGTACACCCTTGTACACACTTGTACAAACTTGTACATTCTTGTACATACTTGTACACCCTTGTACACACTTGTACAAACTTGTACATTCTTGTACATACTTGTACACCCTTGTACACACTTGTACAACCTTGTACAAACCTGTAAACCCTTGTACAAGCTTGTACACACTTGTACAAACTTGTACACACTTGTACACCCTTGTACAAACTTGTGCACCCTTGTACACTTTTGTACACCCTTGTACACATTTGTACAACCTTGTACAAACTTGTACACACTTGAACAAACTTGTACACACTTGTACAACCTTGTACACACTTGTACAACCTCGTACACACTTGTACAACCTTGTACACACTTGTACAAGCTTGTACACACTTGTACAACCTTGTACACACTTGTACAACCTTGTACACACTTGTACAATCTTTTACACAATTGTAAAACCTTGTACACACTTGTACATTCTTGTACAAACTTGTACTTACTTGTACAACCTTGTACAAACTTGTACACACTTGTACAAACTTTTACATCCTTGTACACATTTGTACACCCTTGTACACACTTGTACAACCTTGTACAAACCTGTACACCCTTGTACACACTTGTACAAGCTTGTACACGATTGTACACCCTTGTACACACTTGTGCACCCTTGTACACACTTGTACACCCTTGTACACACTTGTACAACCTTTTACAAACTTGTACACACTTGTACAAACTTGAACATTCTTGTACATACTTTTACACCCTTGTAAACACTTGTACAACCTTGTACAAACTTGTACACACTTGTACACACTTGTACAAGCTTGTACACACTTGTACAAGCTTGTACACAATTGTACACCCTTGTACAACCTTGTGCACCCTTGTACACACTTGTACAACCTTGTACACAATTGTACAACCTTGTACAACCATGTACACACTTGTACAACTTTGTACACACTTGTACAACCTTGTACACACTTGTACACTTTTGTACACACTTGTACAACCTTGTACACTATGATACAACCTTGTACACACTTGTACAACCTTGTACACACTTGTACAACCTTTTACAAACTTGTACACACTTGTACACCCTTGTACAAACTTGTGCACCCTTGTACACTTTTGTACACCCTTGTATACATTTGTACAACCTTGTACAAACTTGTACACACTTGTACAAACTTGTACACCCTTGTACACACTTGTACAACCTTGTGCACACTTGTACAACCTTGTACACAATTGTACAACCTTGTACAACCATGTACACACTTGTACAACCTTGTACACACTTGTACAACCTTGTACACACTTGTACACCTTTGTACACACTTATACAACCTTGTACACACTTGTACAACCTTGTACACACTTGTACAACCTTGTACACGTTTGTACAACCTTGTACACACTTGTACAACCTTGTACACACTTGTACAACCTTGTAAAAACTTGTACAAGCATGTACACGATTGTACACCCTTGTACACACTTGTGCACCCTTGTACACACTTGTACAACCTTGTAAACACTTGTACAACCTTGTACACACTTGTACAACCTTGTACACACTTGTACAACCTTGTACACACTTGTACAAACTTGTACACACTTGTACAACCTTGTACACACTTGTACAACCTTGTACACACTTGTACAACCTTGTACACACTTGTACAACCTTTTACACAATTGTAAAACCTTGTACACACTTGTACATTCTTGTACAAACTTGTACTTACTTGTACAACCTTGTACAAACTTGTACACACTTGTACAAACTTTTACATCCGTGTACACACTTGTACAACCTTGTACACACTTGTACAACCTTGTACACACTTGTACAACCTTGTACACACTTGTACAACCTTGTACAACCTTGTACAAACTTGTACACACTTGTACAAACTTTTACATCCTTGTACACATTTGTACATCCTTGTACACACTTGTACAAACTTGTACATTCTTGTACATACTTGTACACCCTTGTACACACTTGTACAAACTTGTACATTCTTGTACATACTTGTACACCCTTGTACACACTTGTACAACCTTGTACAAACCTGTAAACCCTTGTACAAGCTTGTACACACTTGTACAAGCTTGTACACACTTGTACACCCTTGTACAAACTTGTGCACCCTTGTACAATTTTGTACACCCTTGTACACATTTGTACAACCTTGTACAAACTTGTACACACTTGAACAAACTTGTACACACTTGTACAACCTTGTACACACTTGTACAACCTTGTACACACTTGTACAACCTTGTACACGCTTGTACAAGCTTGTACACGATTGTACACCCTTGTACACACTTGTGCACCCTTGTATACATTTGTACAACCTTGTACAAACTTGTACACAATTGTACAAACTTGTACACACTTGTACAAACTTGTACACCCTTGTACACACTTGTACAACCTTGTACACACTTGTACAAACTTGTACACTCTTGTACACACTTGTACAACCTTGTACACACTTGTACAACCTTGTACACACTTGTACAACCTTGTACACAGTTGTACAACCTTGTACAACCTTGTACACACTTGTACAACCTTGTACACACTTGTACAACCTTGTACACACTTGTACAACCTTGTACACACTTGTACAACCTTGTAAAAACTTGTACAACCTTGTACACACTTGTACACCCTTGTACACACTTGTACAAGCTTGTACACACTTGTACAAGCTTGTACACACTTGTACAACCTTGTACACACTTGTTCACCCTTGTACACACTTGTACAACCTTTTACAAACTTGTACACACTTGTACAAAATTGTACATTCTTGTACATACTTGTACATCCTTTACACATTTGTACAACCTAGTACAAACCTGTACACCATTGTACACACTTGTACAAGCTTGTACACATTTGTACACCCTTGTACAAACTTGTGCACCCTTGTACACTTTTGTACACCCTTGTACACATTTGTACAACCTTGTACAAACTTAAACACACTTGTACAAACATGTACAAACTTGAACAACCATGTACACACTTGTACAACCTTGTACACACTTGTACAAGCTTGTACACACTTGTACAACCTTGTACACACTTGTACAACCTTGTACACACTTTTACAACCTTGTACACAATTGTAAAACCTTGTACACACTTGTACAACCTTGTACAAACCTGTACACCCTTGTACACACTTGTACAAGCTTGTACACGATTGTACACTCTTGTACACACATGTGCAACCTTGTACACACTTGTGCAACCTTGTACACACTTGTACAACCTTGTAAACACTTGTACAACCTTGTACACACTTGTTCAAGCTTGTACACACTTGTACAACCTTGTACAAACCTGTACACCCTTGTACACACTTGTACACCCGTGTACAAACTTGTGCACCCTTGTACACTTTTGTACACCCTTGTACACATTTGTACAACCTTGTACAAACTTGTACACACTTGTACAAACTTGTACACACTCTTACAACCTTGTACACACTTGTACATCCTTGTACACACTTGTACAACCTTGTACACACTTGTACAACCTTGTACACAATTGTAAAACATTGTACACACTTAAACAACCTTGTACAAACTTGTACACACTTGTATAAACTTTTACATCCTTGTACACATTTGTACACCCTTGTACACACTTGTACAACCTTGTACAAACCTGTAAACCCTTGTACACACTTGTACAAGCTTGTACACGATTGTACAAGCTTGTACACGATTGTACACCCTTGTACACACTTGTGAACCCTTGTACACACTTGTACAACCTTGTACACACTTGTACAACCTTGTACACACTTGTACAACCTTGTACACACTTGTACAACCTTGTACACACTTGTACAACCTTGTACACACTTGTACAACCTTGTACAACCTACTACAAACTTGTACACACTTGTACAAACTTTTACATCCTTGTACACATTTGTACACCCTTGTACACACTTGTACAAACTTGTACATTCTTGTACATACTTGTACACCCTTGTACACACTTGTACAAACTTGTACATTCTTGTACATACTTGTACACCCTTGTACACACTTGTACAACCTTGTACAAACCTGTAAACCCTTGTACAAGCTTGTACACACTTGTACAAACTTGTACACACTTGTACACCCTTGTACAAACTTGTGCACCCTTGTACACTTTTGTACACCCTTGTACACATTTGTACAACCTTGTACAAACTTGTACACACTTGAACAAACTTGTACACACTTGTACAACCTTGTACACACTTGTACAACCTCGTACACACTTGTACAACCTTGTACACACTTGTACAAGCTTGTACACACTTGTACAACCTTGTACACACTTGTACAACCTTGTACACACTTTTACAACCTTTTACACAATTGTAAAACCTTGTACACACTTGTACATTCTTGTACAAACTTGTACTTACTTGTACAACCTTGTACAAACTTGTACACACTTGTACAAACTTTTACATCCTTGTACACATTTGTACACCCTTGTACACACTTGTACAACCTTGTACAAACCTGTACACCCTTGTACACACTTGTACAAGCTTGTACACGATTGTACACCCTTGTACACACTTGTGCACCCTTGTACACACTTGTACACCCTTGTACACACTTGTACAACCTTTTACAAACTTGTACACACTTGTACAAACTTGAACATTCTTGTACATACTTGTACACCCTTGTAAACACTTGTACAACCTTGTACAAACTTGTACACACTTGTACACACTTGTACAAGCTTGTACACACTTGTACAAGCTTGTACACACTTGTACACCCTTGTACAAACTTGTGCACCCTTGTACACACTTGTACAACCTTGTACACAATTGTACAACCTTGTACAACCATGTACACACTTGTACAACTTTGTACACACTTGTACAACCTTGTACACACTTGTACACTTTTGTACACACTTGTACAACCTTGTACACTATGATACAACCTTGTACACACTTGTACAACCTTGTACACACTTGTACAACCTTTTACAAACTTGTACACACTTGTACACCCTTGTACAAACTTGTGCACC
Organism: Macrosteles quadrilineatus; assembly: GCF_028750875.1. NCBI lineage: Eukaryota > Metazoa > Arthropoda > Insecta > Hemiptera > Cicadellidae > Macrosteles > Macrosteles quadrilineatus. The sequence goes on from NW_026542695.1 coordinate 55,858, forward strand.
CTTGTACACTTTTGTACACCCTTGTATACATTTGTACAACCTTGTACAAACTTGTACACACTTGTACAAACTTGTACACCCTTGTACACACTTGTACAACCTTGTGCACACTTGTACAACCTTGTACACAATTGTACAACCTTGTACAACCATGTACACACTTGTACAACCTTGTACACACTTGTACAACCTTGTACACACTTGTACACCTTTGTACACACTTATACAACCTTGTACACACATGTACAACCTTGTACACACTTGTACAACCTTGTACACGTTTGTACAACCTTGTACACACTTGTACAACCTTGTACACACTTGTACAACCTTGTAAAAACTTGTACAAGCATGTACACGATTGTACACCCTTGTACACACTTGTGCACCCTTGTACACACTTGTACAACCTTGTACACACTTGTACAACCTTGTACACACTTGTACAACCTTGTACACACTTGTACAACCTTGTACACACTTGTACAAACTTGTACACACTTGTACAACCTTGTACACACTTGTACAACCTTGTACACACTTGTACAACCTTGTACACACTTGTACAACCTTTTACACAATTGTAAAACCTTGTACACACTTGTACATTCTTGTACAAACTTGTACTTACTTGTACAACCTTGTACAAACTTGTACACACTTGTACAAACTTTTACATCCTTGTACACATTTGTACACCCTTGTACACACTTGTACAACCTTGTACAAACCTGTACACCCTTGTACACACTTGTACAAGCTTGTACACGATTGTACAAGCTTGTACACGATTGTACACCCTTGTACACACTTGTGAACCCTTGTACACACTTGTACAACCTTGTACACACTTGTACAACCTTGTACACACTTGTACAACCTTGTACACACTTGTACAACCTTGTACACACTTGTACAACCTTGTACACACTTGTACAACCTTGTACACACTTGTACAAATTTGTACAACCTACTACAAACTTGTACACACTTGTATAAACTTTTACATCCTTGTACACATTTGTACACCCTTGTACACACTTGTACAAACTTGTACATTCTTGTACATACTTGTACACCCTTGTACACACTTGTACAAACTTGTACATTCTTGTACATACTTGTACACCCTTGTACACACTTGTACAACCTTGTACAAACCTGTAAACCCTTGTACAAGCTTGTACACACTTGTACAAACTTGTACACACTTGTACACCCTTGTACAAACTTGTGCACCCTTGTACACTTTTGTACACCCTTGTACACATTTGTACAACCTTGTACAAACTTGTACACACTTGAACAAACTTGTACACACTTGTACAACCTTGTACACACTTGTACAACCTCGTACACACTTGTACAACTTTGTACACACTTGTACAAGCTTGTACACACTTGTACAACCTTGTACACACTTGTACAACCTTGTACACACTTGTACAACCTTTTACACAATTGTAAAACCTTGTACACACTTGTACATTCTTGTACAAACTTGTACTTACTTGTACAACCTTGTACAAACTTGTACACACTTGTACAAACTTTTACATCCTTGTACACATTTGTACACCCTTGTACACACTTGTACAGACTTGTACAAACCTGTACACTCTTGTACACACTTGTACAAGCTTGTACACGATTGTACACCCTTGTACACACTTGTGCACCCTTGTACACACTTGTACACCCTTGTACACACTTGTACAACCTTTTACAAACTTGTACACACTTGTACAAACTTGAACATTCTTGTACATACTTGTACACCCTTGTAAACACTTGTACAACCTTGTACAAACTTGTACACACTTGTACACACTTGTACAAGCTTGTACACACTTGTACAAGCTTGTACACACTTGTACACCCTTGTACAAACTTGTGCACCCTTGTACACACTTGTACAACCGTGTACACAATTGTACAACCTTGTACAACCATGTACACACTTGTACAACTTTGTACACACTTGTACAACCTTGTACACACTTGTACAACCTTGTACACACTTGTACACTTTTGTACACACTTGTACACTTTTGTACACACTTGTACAACCTTGTACACTATGATACAACCTTGTACACACTTGTACAACCTTGTACACAATTGTACAACCTTGTACAACCATGTACACACTTGTACAACTTTGTACACACTTGTACAACCTTGTACACACTTGTACACTTTTGTACACACTTGTACAACCTTGTACACTATGATACAACCTTGTACACACTTGTACAACCTTGTACACACTTGTACAACCTTTTACAAACTTGTACACACTTGTACACCCTTGTACAAACTTGTGCACCCTTGTACACTTTTGTACACCCTTGTATACATTTGTACAACCTTGTACAAACTTGTACACACTTGTACAAACTTGTACACCCTTGTACACACTTGTACAACCTTGTGCACACTTGTACAACCTTGTACACAATTGTACAACCTTGTACAACCATGTACACACTTGTACAACCTTGTACACACTTGTACAACCTTGTACACACTTGTACACCTTTGTACACACTTATACAACCTTGTACACACTTGTACAACCTTGTACACACTTGTACAACCTTGTACACGTTTGTACAACCTTGTACACACTTGTACAACCTTGTACACACTTGTACAACCTTGTAAAAACTTGTACAAGCATGTACACGATTGTACACCCTTGTACACACTTGTGCACCCTTGTACACACTTGTACAACCTTGTACACACTTGTACAACCTTGTACACACTTGTACAACCTTGTACACACTTGTACAACCTTGTACACACTTGTACAAACTTGTACACACTTGTACAACCTTGTACACACTTGTACAACCTTGTACACACTTGTACAACCTTGTACACACTTGTACAACCTTTTACACAATTGTAAAACCTTGTACACACTTGTACATTCTTGTACAAACTTGTACTTACTTGTACAACCTTGTACAAACTTGTACACACTTGTACAAACTTTTACATCCTTGTACACATTTGTACACCCTTGTACACACTTGTACAACCTTGTACAAACCTGTACACCCTTGTACACACTTGTACAAGCTTGTACACGATTGTACAAGCTTGTACACGATTGTACACCCTTGTACACACTTGTGAACCCTTGTACACACTTGTACAACCTTGTACACACTTGTACAACCTTGTACACACTTGTACAACCTTGTACACACTTGTACAACCTTGTACACACTTGTACAACCTTGTACACACTTGTACAACCTTGTACACACTTGTACAAATTTGTACAACCTACTACAAACTTGTACACACTTGTATAAACTTTTACATCCTTGTACACATTTGTACACCCTTGTACACACTTGTACAAACTTGTACATTCTTGTACATACTTGTACACCCTTGTACACACTTGTACAAACTTGTACATTCTTGTACATACTTGTACACCCTTGTACACACTTGTACAACCTTGTACAAACCTGTAAACCCTTGTACAAGCTTGTACACACTTGTACAAACTTGTACACACTTGTACACCCTTGTACAAACTTGTGCACCCTTGTACACTTTTGTACACCCTTGTACACATTTGTACAACCTTGTACAAACTTGTACACACTTGAACAAACTTGTACACACTTGTACAACCTTGTACACACTTGTACAACCTCGTACACACTTGTACAACCTTGTACACACTTGTACAAGCTTGTACACACTTGTACAACCTTGTACACACTTGTACAACCTTGTACACACTTGTACAACCTTTTACACAATTGTAAAACCTTGTACACACTTGTACATTCTTGTACAAACTTGTACTTACTTGTACAACCTTGTACAAACTTGTACACACTTGTACAAACTTTTACATCCTTGTACACATTTGTACACCCTTGTACACACTTGTACAGACTTGTACAAACCTGTACACTCTTGTACACACTTGTACAAGCTTGTACACGATTGTACACCCTTGTACACACTTGTGCACCCTTGTACACACTTGTACACCCTTGTACACACTTGTACAACCTTTTACAAACTTGTACACACTTGTACAAACTTGAACATTCTTGTACATACTTGTACACCCTTGTAAACACTTGTACAACCTTGTACAAACTTGTACACACTTGTACACACTTGTACAAGCTTGTACACACTTGTACAAGCTTGTACACACTTGTACACCCTTGTACAAACTTGTGCACCCTTGTACACACTTGTACAACCGTGTACACAATTGTACAACCTTGTACAACCATGTACACACTTGTACAACTTTGTACACACTTGTACAACCTTGTACACACTTGTACAACCTTGTACACACTTGTACACTTTTGTACACACTTGTACAACCTTGTACACTATGATACAACCTTGTACACACTTGTACAACCTTGTACACACTTGTACAACCTTTTACAAACTTGTACACACTTGTACAAACTTGTACATTCTTTTGTACACCCTTGTAAACACTTGTACAACCTTGTACAAACCTGTACACCCTTGTACACACTTGTACAAGCTTGTACACACTTGTACAAGCTTGTACACACTTGTACAAGCTTGTACACACTTGTACACCCTTGTACAAACTTGTGCACCCTTGTACACTTTTGTACACCCTTGTATACATTTGTACAACCTTGTACAAACTTGTACACACTTGTACAAACTTGTACACACTTGTACAAACTTGTACACCCTTGTACACACTTGTACAACCTTGTGCACACTTGTACAACCTTGTACACAATTGTACAACCTTGTACAACCATGTACACACTTGTACAACCTTGTACACACTTGTACAACCTTGTACACACTTGTACACATTTGTACACACTTATACAACCTTGTACACACTTGTACAACCTTGTACACACTTGTACAACCTTGTACACACTTGTACAACCTTGTACACGTTTGTACAACCTTGTACACACTTGTACAACCTTGTACACACTTGTACAACCTTGTAAAAACTTGTACAAGCATGTACACGATTGTACACCCTTGTACACACTTGTGCACCCTTGTACACACTTGTACAACCTTGTACACACTTGTACAACCTTGTACACACTTGTACAACCTTGTACACACTTGTACAACCTTGTACACACTTGTACAAACTTGTACACACTTGTACAACCTTGTACACACTTGTACAACCTTGTACACACTTGTACAACCTTGTACACACTTGTACAACCTTTTACACAATTGTAAAACCTTGTACACACTTGTACATTCTTGTACAAACTTGTACTTACTTGTACAACCTTGTACAAACTTGTACACACTTGTACAAACTTTTACATCCTTGTACACATTTGTACACCCTTGTACACACTTGTACAACCTTGTACAAACCTGTACACCCTTGTACACACTTGTACAAGCTTGTACAAGATTGTACACCCTTGTACACACTTGTGCACCCTTGTACACACTTGTACACCCTTGTATACACTTGTACAACCTTTTACAAACTTGTACACACTTGTACAAACTTGTACATTCTTGTGCATACTTGTACACCCTTGTAAACACTTGTACAACCTTGTACAAACCTGTACACCCTTGTACACACTTGTACAAGCTTGTACACACTTGTACAAGCTTGTACACACTTGTACAACCTTGTACAAACTTGTGCACCCTTGTACACTTTTGTACACCCTTGTATACATTTGTACAACCTTGTACAAACTTGTACACAATTGTACAAACTTGTACACACTTGTACAAACTTGTACACCCTTGTACACACTTGTACAACCTTGTACACACTTGTACAACCTTGTACAAACCTGTACACCCTTGTACACACTTGTACAAGCTTGTACACGATTGTACACCCTTGTACACACTTGTGCACCCTTGTACACACTTGTACACCCTTGTACACACTTGTACAACCTTTTACAAACTTGTACACACTTGTACAAACTTGTACATTCTTGTACATACTTGTACACCCTTGTAAACACTTGTACAACCTTGTACAAACCTGTACACCCTTGTACACACTTGTACAAGCTTGTACACACTTGTACACCCTTGTACACACTTGTACAACCTTGTACACACTTGTACAACCTTGTACACAATTGTACAACCTTGTACAACCTTGTACACACTTTACAACCTTGTACACACTTGTACAACCTTGTACACACTTGTACAACCTTGTACACACTTGTACACCTTTGTACACACTTGTTCAACCTTGTACACACTTGTACAACCTTGTACACACTTGTACAACCTTGTACACACTTGTACATCCTTGTACACACTTGTACACACTTGTACAAACTTGTACATTCTTGAACATACTTGTACTCCCTTGTAAACACTTGTACAACCTTGTACAAACCTGTACACCCTTGTACACACTTGTACAAGCTTGTACACACTTCTACAAGCTTGTACACACTTGTACACCCTTGTACAAACTTGTGCACCCTTGTACACTTTTGACACCCTTGTATACATTTGTACAACCTTGTACAAACTTGTACACACTTGTACAAACTTGTACACACTTGTACAAACTTGTACACCCTTGTACACACTTGTACAACCTTGTACACACTTGTACAACCTTGTACACACTTGTGTCTAAGATGTCTTTTTATTTAGAGGGATGTCTTGTTTTTTAGAGGGTTGTCTTGTTTTTTAGAGGGTTTTCTTGTAATTTAGATGGGATGTCTTGTTATTTAGAGGGATGTCTTAATATTTAGCGGAATGTCTTGTTTATTAGAGGGATGTCTTGCTATTTAGAGGGATGTCTTTTTATTTGGAGAGATGTCTTGTTATTTAGAGGGATGTCTTAATATTTAGAGGGATGTCTTGTTATTTAGAGGAATGTCTTGTTATTTAAAAGGGATGTCTTGTTATTTAGAGGGATGTCTTGTTATTTAGTGGGATGTCTTGTTATTTAGAGGGATGTCTTGTTATTTAGAGAGATGTCTTGTTATTTAAAGGGATGTCTTAATATTTAGAGGGATGTCTTGTTATTTAGAGGGATGTCTTAATATTTAGAGGGATGTCTTGTTATTTGAAGGGATGTCTTAATATTTAGAGGGATGTCTTGTTATTTAGAGGGATGTCTTGTTATTTAGAGGGATGTCTTGTTATTTAGAGGGATGTCTTGTTTTTTAAAGGGTTGTCTTGTTATTTGGAGGGATGTCTTAATATTTAGAGTGATGTCTTGTTATTTAGAGGGATGTCTTGTTATTTAGAGGGATGTCTTGTTTTTTAGAGGGTTGTCTTGTTATTTGGAGGGATGTCTTGTTTTTTAGAGGGTTGTCTTGTAATTTAGATGGGATGTCTTGTTATTTAGAGGGATGTCTTGTTATTTACAGGTATGTCTTGTTAGTTTAAGGGATGTCTTAATATTTAGAGGAATGTCTTGTTATATAGATGGATGTCTTGTTATTTAGAGGGATGTCTTGATATTTAGAGGGATGTCTTGTTTTTTAGAGAGATGTCTTGTTATTTAAAGGGTTTTTTTGTTTTTTAGAGGGTTGTCTTGTTATTTGGAGGGATGTCTTGTTATTTAGATTGATGTCTTAATATTTAGAGGGATGTCTTGTTTTTTAGAGGGATGTCTTGTTATTTAGAGGGATGTCTTGTTATTTAGAGGGATGTCTTGTTATTTAGAGGGATGTCTTGTTATTTAGAGGGATGTCTTGTTATTTGAAGGGATGTCTTAATATTTAGAGAGATGTCTTGTTATTTAGAGGGATGTCTTGTTATTTAGAGGGATGTCTTGTTATTTAGAGGGATGTCTTCATATTTGGAGGGATGTCTTGTTATTTAGAGGGATGTCTTGTTATTTGGAGGGATGCTTGTTATTAAGAGGGATGTCTTATAATTTAGAGGGATTTTTCGTTATTTGGAGGTATGTCTTGTTATTTAGAGGGATGTCTTGTTATTTAGAGGGATGTCTTGGTATTTGGAGGGATGTCTAGTTATTTAGAGGGATGTCTTTTTATTTAGAGGGATGTCTTGTTATTTAGAGGGATGTCTTATTATTTAGAGGGATGTCTTGTAATTTGAAGGGATGTCTTAATATTTAGAGGGATGTCTTGCTTTTTTGAGGGATTTCTTGTTATTTGGAGGGATGTCTTGTTATTTAGAGGGATGTCTTGTTATTTAGAGGAATGTCTTGTTATTTATAAGGGATGTCTTGTTTTTTAGAGTGATGTCTTGTTTTTTAGTGAGATGTCTTGTTATTTAGAGGGATGTCTTGTTATTTAGAGAGATGTCTTGTTATTTAAAGGGATGTCTTAATATTTAGAGGGATGTCTTGTTATTTAGAGGGATGTCTTAATATTTAGAGGGATGTCTTGTTATTTGGAGGGATGTCTTAATATTTAGAGGGATGTCTTGTTATTTAGAGGGATGTCTTGTTATTTAGAGAGATGTCTTGTTATTTAAAGGGATGTCTTAATATTTAGAGGGATGTCTTGTTATTTAGAGGGATGTCTTAATATTTAGAGGGATGTCTTGTAATTTGAAGGGATGTCTTAATATTTAGAGGGATGTCTTGTTATTTAGAGGGATGTCTTGTTATTTAGAGGGATGTCTTGTTATTTAGAGGGATGTCTTGTTTTTTAAAGGGTTGTCTTGTTATTTGGAGGGATGTCTTAATATTTAGAGGGATGTCTTGGTATTTAGAGGGATGTCTTGTTATTTAGAGGGATGTCTTGTTATTTAGAGGGATGTCTTCTTATTTGGAGGGAAGTCTTGTTATTTGGAAGAATGTCTTGTTATTTAGAGGGATATCTTGTTATTTGGAGGGATGTCTTGTTATTTAGAGGGATGTCTTGCTATTTAGAGGGATGTCTTTTTATTTGGAGGGATGTCTTGTTATTTAGAGGGATGTCTTGTTATTTAGAGGAATGTCTTGTTATTTAAAAGGGATGTCTTGTTATTTAGAGGGACGTCTTGTTATTTAGTGGGATGTCTTGTTATTTAGAGGGATGTCTTGTTATTTAGAGAGATGTCTTGTTATTTAAAGGGATGTCTTAATATTTAGAGGGATGTCTTGTTATTTAGAGGGATGTCTTAATATTTAGAGGGATGTCTTGTTATTTGGAGGGATGTCTTAATATTTAGAGGGATGTCTTGTTATTTAGAGGGATGTCTTGTTATTTAGAGGGATGTCTTGTTTTTTAGAGGGTTGTCTTGTAATTTAGATGGGATGTCTTGTTATTTAGAGGGATGTCTTGTTATTTGGAGAGATGTCTTTTTATTTAGAGGGATGTCTTGTTTTTTAGAGGGTTGTCTTGTTATTTGGAGGGATGTCTTGTTTTTTAGAGGGTTGTCTTGTAATTTAGATGGGATGTCTTGTTATTTAGAGGGATGTCTTAATATTTAGCGGAATGTCTTGTTTATTAGAGGGATGTCTTGCTATTTAGAGGGATGTCTTTTTATTTGGAGGGATGTCTTGTTATTTAGAGGGATGTCTTGTTATTTAGAGGAATGTCTTGTTATTTAAAAGGGATGTCTTGTTATTTAGAGGGATGTCTTGTTATTTAGTGGGATGTCTTGTTATTTAGAGGGATGTCTTGTTATTTAGAGAGATGTCTTGTTATTTAAAGGGATGTCTTAATATTTAGAGGGATGTCTTAATATTTAGCGGAATGTCTTGTTTATTAGAGGGATGTCTTGCTATTTAGAGGGATGTCTTTTTATTTGGAGGGATGTCTTGTTATTTAGAGGGATGTCTTGTTATTTAGAGAAATGTCTTGTTATTTAAAAGGGATGTCTTGTTATTTAGAGGGATGTCTTGTTATTTAGTGGGATGTCTTGTTATTTAGAGGGATGTCTTGTTATTTAGAGAGATGTCTTGTTATTTAAAGGGATGTCTTAATATTTAGAGGGATGTCTTGTTATTTAGAGGGATGTCTTAATATTAAGAGGGATGTCTTGTTATTTGAAGGGATGTCTTAATATTTAGAGGGATGTCTTGTTATTTAGAGGGATGTCATGTTATTTACAGGGATGTCTTGTTATTTAGAGGGATGTCTTGTTTTTTAAAGGGTTGTCTTGTTATTTGGAGGGATGTCTTAATATTTAGAGGGATGTCTTGGTATTTAGAGGGATGTCTTGTTATTTAGAGGGATGTCTTAATATTTAGCGGAATGTCTTAAGGGATGTCTTGTTTTTTAGAGGGTTGTCTTGTAATTTAGATGGGATGTCTTGTTATTTAGAGGGATGTCTTGTTATTTACAGGTATGTCTTGTTATTTAGAGGGATGTCTTAATATTTAGAGGAATGTCTTGTTATATAGATGGATGTCTTGTTATTTAGAGGGATGTCTTGATATTTAGAGGGATGTCTTGTTTTTTTGAGAGATGTCTTGTTATTTAGAGGGTTTTTTTGTTTTTTAGAGGTTTGTCTTGTTATTTGGAGGGATGTCTTGTTATTTAGATTGATGTCTTAATATTTAGAGGGATGTCTTTTTATTTGGAGGGATGTCTTGTTATTTAGAGGGATGTCTTGTTATTTAGAGGAATGTCTTGTTATTTAAAAGGGATGTCTTGTTATTTAGAGGGATGTCTTGTTATTTAGAGGGATGTCTTGTTATTTAGAGGGATGTCTTGTTATTTAGAGGGATGTCTTGTTATTTAGAGGGATGTCTTGTTATTTAGAGGGATGTCTTGTTATTTGAAGGGATGTCTTAATATTTAGAGAGATGTCTTGTTATTTAGAGGGATGTCTTGTTATTTAGAGGGATGTCTTGTTATTTAGAGGGATGTCTTCATATTTGGAGGGATGTCTTCATATTTGGAGGGATGTCTTGTTATTTAGAGGGATGTCTTGTTATTTGGAGGGATGCTTGTTATTAAGAGGGATGTCTTATAATTTAGAGGGATGTCTTGTTATTTGGAGGTATGTCTTGTTATTTAGAGGGATGTCTTGTTATTTAGAGGGATGTCTTGGTATTTGGAGGGATGTCTAGTTATTTAGAGGGATGTCTTTTTATTTAGAGGGATGTCTTGTTATTTAGAGGGATGTCTTGGTATTTGGAGGGATGTCTAGTTATTTAGAGGGATGTCTTTTTATTTAGAGGGATGTCTTGTTATTTAGAGGGATGTCTTGTTATTTAGAGGGATGTCTTGTTATTTGAAGGGATGTCTTAATATTTAGAGGGATGTCTTGCTATTTTGAGGGATTTCTTGTTATTTGGAGGGATGTCTTGTTATTTAGAGGGATGTCTTGTTATTTAGAGGAATGTCTTGTTATTTAAAAGGGATGTCTTGTTATTTAGAGGGATGTCTTGTTATTTAGTGGGATGTCTTGTTATTTAGAGGGATGTCTTGTTATTTAGAGAGATGTCTTGTTATTTAAAGGGATGTCTTAATATTTAGAGGGATGTCTTGTTATTTAGAGGGATGTCTTAATATTTAGAGGGATGTCTTGTTATTTGGAGGGATGTCTTAATATTTAGAGGGATGTCTTGTTATTTAGAGGGATGTCTTGTTATTTAGAGAGATGTCTTGTTATTTAAAGGGATGTCTTAATATTTAGAGGGATGTCTTGTTATTTAGAGGGATGTCTTAATATTTAGAGGGATGTCTTGTTATTTGAAGGGATGTCTTAATATTTAGAGGGATGTCTTGTTATTTTGAGGGATGTCTTGTTATTTAGAGGGATGTCTTGTTTTTTAAAGGGTTGTCTTGTTATTTGGAGGGAAGTCTTAATATTTAGAGGGATGTCTTGGTATTTAGAGGGATGTCTTGTTATTTAGAGGGATGTCTTGTTATTTAGAGGGATGTCTTCTTATTTGGAGGGAAGTCTTGTTATTTGGAGGAATGTCTTGTTATTTAGAGGGATATCTTGTTATTTGGAGGGATGTCTTGTTATTTAGAGGGATGTCTTGCTATTTAGAGGGATGTCTTTTTATTTGGAGGGATGTCTTGTTATTTAGAGGGATGTCTTGTTATTTAGAGGAATGTCTTGTTATTTAAAAGGGATGTCTTGTTATTTAGAGGGACGTCTTGTTATTTAGTGGGATGTCTTGTTATTTAGAGGGATGTCTTAATATTTAGAGGGATGTCTTGTTATTTAGAGGGATGTCTTAATATTTAGAGGGATGTCTTGTTATTTGGAGGGATGTCTTAATATTTAGAGGGATGTCTTGTTATTTAGAGGGATGTCTTGTTATTTAGAGGGATGTCTTGTTTTTTAAAGGGTTTTCTTGTTATTTGGAGGGATGTCTTAATATTTAGAGGGATGTCTTGGTATTTGGAGGGATGTCTTGTTATTTAGAGGGATGTCTTAATATTTAGCGGAATGTCTAGTTTATTAGAGGGATGTCTTGTTATTTAGAGGGATGTCTTGTTATTTAGAGGGATGTCTTAATATTTGGAGGGATGTCTTGTTATTTAGAGGGATGTCTTAATATTTAGAGGGATGTCTTGTTTTTTAGTGGGATGTCTTGTTATTTAGAGGGATGTCTTGTTATTTAGAGGGTTTTTTTGTTTTTTAGAGGGTTGTCTTGTTATTTGGAGGGATGTCTTGTTATTTAGATTGATGTCTTAATATTTAGAGGGATGTCTTGTTTTTTAGAGGGATGTCTTGTTATTTAGAGGGATGTCTTGTTATTTAGAGGGATGTCTTGTTATTTAGAGGGATGTCTTGTTATTTAGAGGGATGTCTTGTTATTTGAAGGGATGTCTTAATATTTAGAGAGATGTCTTGTTATTTAGAGGGATGTCTTGTTATTTAGAGGGATGTCTTCATATTTCGAGGGATGTCTTCATATTTGGAGGGATGTCTTGTTATTTAGAGGGATGTCTTGTTATTTGGAGGGATGCTTGTTATTAAGAGGGATGTCTTATAATTTAGAGGGATGTCTTGTTATTTGGAGGTATGTCTTGTTATTTAGAGGGATGTCTTGTTATTTAGAGGGATGTCTTGGTATTTGGAGGGATGTCTAGTTATTTAGAGGGATGTCTTTTTATTTAGAGGGATGTCTTGTTATTTAGAGGGATGTCTTGGTATTTGGAGGGATGTCTAGTTATTTAGAGGGATGTCTTTTTATTTAGAGGGATGTCTTGTTATTTGAAGGGATGTCTTAATATTTAGAGGGATGTCTTGCTATTTTGAGGGATTTCTTGTTATTTGGAGGGATGTCTTGTTATTTAGAGGGATGTCTTGTTATTTAGAGGAATGTCTTGTTATTTAAAAGGGATGTCTTGTTATTTAGAGGGATGTCTTGTTATTTAGTGGGATGTCTTGTTATTTAGAGGGATGTCTTGTTATTTAGAGAGATGTCTTGTTATTTAAAGGGATGTCTTAATATTTAGAGGGATGTCTTGTTATTTAGAGGGATGTCTTAATATTTAGAGGGATGTCTTGTTATTTGGAGGGATGTCTTAATATTTAGAGGGATGTCTTGTTATTTAGAGGGATGTCTTGTTATTTAGAGAGATGTCTTGTTATTTAAAGGGATGTCTTAATATTTAGAGGGATGTCTTGTTATTTAAAAGGGATGTCTTGTTATTTAGAGGGACGTCTTGTTATTTAGAGGAATGTCTTGTTATTTAAAAGGGATGTCTTGTTATTTAGAGGGACGTCTTGTTATTTAGTGGGATGTCTTGTTATTTAGAGGGATGTCTTAATATTTAGAGGGATGTCTTGTTATTTAGAGGGATGTCTTAATATTTAGAGGGATGTCTTGTTATTTGGAGGGATGTCTTAATATTTAGAGGGATGTCTTGTTATTTAGAGGGATGTCTTGTTATTTAGAGGGATGTCTTGTTTTTTAAAGGGTTTTCTTGTTATTTGGAGGGATGTCTTAATATTTAGAGGGATGTCTTGGTATTTGGAGGGATGTCTTGTTATTTAGAGGGATGTCTTAATATTTAGCGGAATGTCTAGTTTATTAGAGGGATGTCTTGTTATTTAGAGGGATGTCTTGTTATTTAGAGGGATGTCTTAATATTTGGAGGGATGTCTTGTTATTTAGAGGGATGTCTTAATATTTAGAGGGATGTCTTGTTTTTTAGTGGGATGTCTTGTTATTTAGAGGGATGTCTTGTTATTTAGAGGGTTTTTTTTGTTTTTTAGAGGGTTGTCTTGTTATTTGGAGGGATGTCTTGTTATTTAGATTGATGTCTTAATATTTAGAGGGATGTCTTGTTTTTTAGAGGGATGTCTTGTTATTTAGAGGGATGTCTTGTTATTTAGAGGGATGTCTTGTTATTTAGAGGGATGTCTTGTTATTTAGAGGGATGTCTTGTTATTTGAAGGGATGTCTTAATATTTAGAGAGATGTCTTGTTATTTAGAGGGATGTCTTGTTATTTAGAGGGATGTCTTCATATTTCGAGGGATGTCTTCATATTTGGAGGGATGTCTTGTTATTTAGAGGGATGTCTTGTTATTTGGAGGGATGCTTGTTATTAAGAGGGATGTCTTATAATTTAGAGGGATGTCTTGTTATTTGGAGGTATGTCTTGTTATTTAGAGGGATGTCTTGTTATTTAGAGGGATGTCTTGGTATTTGGAGGGATGTCTAGTTATTTAGAGGGATGTCTTTTTATTTAGAGGGATGTCTTGTTATTTAGAGGGATGTCTTGGTATTTGGAGGGATGTCTAGTTATTTAGAGGGATGTCTTTTTATTTAGAGGGATGTCTTGTTATTTGAAGGGATGTCTTAATATTTAGAGGGATGTCTTGCTATTTTGAGGGATTTCTTGTTATTTGGAGGGATGTCTTGTTATTTAGAGGGATGTCTTGTTATTTAGAGGAATGTCTTGTTATTTAAAAGGGATGTCTTGTTATTTAGAGGGATGTCTTGTTATTTAGTGGGATGTCTTGTATTTAGAGGGATGTCTTGTTATTTAGAGAGATGTCTTGTTATTTAAAGGGATGTCTTAATATTTAGAGGGATGTCTTGTTATTTAGAGGGATGTCTTAATATTTAGAGGGATGTCTTGTTATTTGGAGGGATGTCTTAATATTTAGAGGGATGTCTTGTTATTTAGAGGGATGTCTTGTTATTTAGAGAGATGTCTTGTTATTTAAAGGGATGTCTTAATATTTAGAGGGATGTCTTGTTATTTAGAGGGATGTCTTAATATTTAGAGGGATGTCTTGTTATTTGAAGGGATGTCTTAATATTTAGAGGGATGTCTTGTTATTTAGAGGGATGTCTTGTTATTTAGAGGGATGTCTTGTTTTTTAAAGGGTTGTCTTGTTATTTGGAGGGATGTCTTGGTATTTAGAGGGATGTCTTGTTATTTAGAGGGATGTCTTGTTATTTAGAAGGATGTCTTCTTATTTGGAGGGAAGTCTTGTTATTTGGAGGAATGTCTTGTTATTTAGAGGGATATCTTGTTATTTGGAGGGATGTCTTGTTATTTAGAGGGATGTCTTGCTATTTAGAGGGATGTCTTTTTATTTGGAGGGATGTCTTGTTATTTAGAGGGATGTCTTGTTATTTAGAGGAATGTCTTGTTATTTAAAAGGGATGTCTTGTTATTTAGAGGGACGTCTTGTTATTTAGTGGGATGTCTTGTTATTTAGAGGGATGTCTTGTTATTTAGAGGGATGTCTTGTTATTTAAAGGGATGTCTTAATATTTAGAGGGATGTCTTGTTATTTAGAGGGATGTCTTAATATTTAGAGGGATGTCTTGTTATTTGGAGGGATGTCTTAATATTTAGAGGGATGTCTTGTTATTTAGAGGGATGTCTTGTTATTTAGAGGGATGTCTTGTTTTTTAAAGGGTTTTCTTGTTATTTGGAGGGATGTCTTAATTTTTAGAGGGATGTCTTGGTATTTGGAGGGATGTCTTGTTATTTAGAGGGATGTCTTAATATTTAGCGGAATGTCTAGTTTATTAGAGGGATGTCTTGTTATTTAGAGGGATGTCTTGTTATTTGGAGGGATGTCTTGTTATTTAGAGGGATGTCTTAATATTTAGAGGGATGTCTTGTTTTTTAGTGGGATGTCTTGTTATTTAGAGGGATGTCTTGTTATTTGGAGAGATGTCTTTTTATTTAGAGGGATGTCTTGTTTTTTAGAGGGTTGTCTTGTTATTTGGAGGGATGTCTTGTTTTTTCGAGGGTTGTCTTGTAATTTAGATGGGATGACTTGTTATTTAGAGGGATGTCTTAATATTTAGCGGAATGTCTTGTTTATTAGAGGGATGTCTTGCTATTTAGAGGGATGTCTTTTTATTTGGAGGGATGTCTTGTTATTTAGAGGGATGTCTTGTTATTTAGAGGAATGTCTTGTTATTTAAAAGGGATGTCTTGTTATTTAGAGGGATGTCTTGTTATTTAGTGGGATGTCTTGTTATTTAGAGGGATGTCTTGTTATTTAGAGAGATGTCTTGTTATTTAAAGGGATGTCTTAATATTTAGAGGGATGTCTTGTTATTTAGAGGGATGTCTTAATATTTAGCGGAATGTCTTGTTTATTAGAGGGATGTCTTGCTATTTAGAGGGATGTCATTTTATTTGGAGGGATGTCTTGTTATTTAGAGGGATGTCTTGTTATTTAGAGGAATGTCTTGTTATTTAAAAGGGATGTCTTGTTATTTAGAGGGATGTCTTGTTATTTAGTGGGATGTCTTGTTATTTAGAGGGATGTCTTGTTATTTAGAGAGATGTCTTGTTATTTAAAGGGATGTCTTAATATTTAGAGGGATGTCTTGTTATTTAGAGGGATGTCTTAATATTTAGAGGGATGTCTTGTTATTTGAAGGGATGTCTTAATATTTAGAGGGATGTCTTGTTATTTAGAGGGATGTCTTGTTATTTAGAGGGATGTCTTGTTTTTTAAAGGGTTGTCTTGTTATTTGGAGGGATGTCTTAATATTTAGAGGGATGTCTTGGTATTTAAAGGGATGTCTTGTTTTTTAGAGGGTTGTCTTGTTATTTGGAGGGATGTCTTCATATTTGGAGGGATGTCTTGTTATTTAGAGGGATGTCTTGTTATTTAGAGGGATGTCTTAATATTTAGCGGAATGTCTAGTTAATTAGAGGGATGTCTTGTTATTTAGAGGGATGTCTTGTTATTTAGAGGGATGTCTTAATATTTGGAGGGATGTCTTGTTATTTAAAGGGATGTCTTAATATTTAGAGGGATGTCTTGTTTTTTAGTGGGATGTCTTGTTATTTAGAGGGATGTCTTGTTATTTGGAGAGATGTCTTTTTATTTAGAGGGATGTCTTAATATTTAGCGGAATGTCTAGTTTATTAGAGGGATGTCTTGTTATTTAGAGGGATGTCTTGTTATTTAGAGGGATGTCTTGTTTTTTAGAGGGTTGTCTTGTTATTTGGAGGGATGTCTTGTTTTTTAGAGGGTTGTGTTGTAATTTAGAGGGATGTCTTGTTTTTTAGAGGGATGTCTTGTTATTTAGAGGGATGTCTTGTTATTTAGAGGGATGTCTTGTTATTTAGAGGGATGTCTTGTTATTTAGAGGGATGTCTTGTTATTTGAAGGGATGTCTTAATATTTAGAGAGATGTCTTGTTATTTAGAGTGATGTCTTGTTATTTAGAGGGATGTCTTGTTATTTAGAGGGATGTCTTCATATTTGGAGGGATGTCTTGTTATTTAGAGGGATGTCTTGTTATTTAGAGGGATGTCTTAATATTTAGCGGAATGTCTAGTTTATTAGAGGGATGTTTTGTTATTTAGAGGGATGTCTTGTTATTTAGAGGGATGTCTTAATATTTGGAGGGATGTCTTGTTATTTAGAGGGATGTCTTAATATTTAGAGGGATGTCTTGTTTTTTAGTGGGATGTCTTGTTATTTAGAGGGATGTCTTGTTATTTGGAGAGATGTCTTTTTATTTAGAGGGATGTCTTGTTTTTTAGAGGGTTGTCTTGTTATTTGGAGGGATGTCTTGTTTTTTAGAGGGTTGTCTTGGTATTTAGAGGGATGTCTTGTTATTTAGAGGGATGTCTTGTTATTTAGAGGGATGTCTTCTTATTTGGAGGGAAGTCTTGTTATTTGGAGGAATGTCTTGTTATTTAGAGGAATATCTTGTTATTTGGAGGGATGTCTTGTTATTTAGAGGGATGTCTTGCTATTTAGAGGGATGTCTTTTTATTTGGAGGGATGTCTTGTTATTTAGAGGGATGTCTTGTTTTTTAGTGGGATGTCTTGTTATTTAGAGGGATGTCTTGTTATTTAGAGGGTTTTTTTTGTTTTTTAGAGGGTTGTCTTGTTATTTGGAGGGATGTCTTGTTATTTAGATTGATGTCTTAATATTTAGAGGGATGTCTTGTTTTTTAGAGGGATGTCTTGTTATTTAGAGGGATGTCTTGTTATTTAGAGGGATGTCTTGTTATTTAGAGGGATGTCTTGTTATTTAGAGGGATGTCTTGTTATTTGAAGGGATGTCTTAATATTTAGAGAGATGTCTTGTTATTTAGAGGGATGTCTTGTTATTTAGAGGGATGTCTTCATATTTCGAGGGATGTCTTCATATTTGGAGGGATGTCTTGTTATTTTAGAGGGATGTCTTGTTATTTGGAGGGATGCTTGTTATTAAGAGGGATGTCTTATAATTTAGAGGGATGTCTTGTTATTTGGAGGTATGTCTTGTTATTTAGAGGGATGTCTTGTTATTTAGAGGGATGTCTTGGTATTTGGAGGGATGTCTAGTTATTTAGAGGGATGTCTTTTTATTTAGAGGGATGTCTTGTTATTTAGAGGGATGTCTTGGTATTTGGAGGGATGTCTAGTTATTTAGAGGGATGTCTTTTTATTTAGAGGGATGTCTTGTTATTTGAAGGGATGTCTTAATATTTAGAGGGATGTCTTGCTATTTTGAGGGATTTCTTGTTATTTGGAGGGATGTCTTGTTATTTAGAGGGATGTCTTGTTATTTAGAGGAATGTCTTGTTATTTAAAAGGGATGTCTTGTTATTTAGAGGGATGTCTTGTTATTTAGTGGGATGTCTTGTTATTTAGAGGGATGTCTTGTTATTTAGAGAGATGTCTTGTTATTTAAAGGGATGTCTTAATATTTAGAGGGATGTCTTGTTATTTAGAGGGATGTCTTAATATTTAGAGGGATGTCTTGTTATTTGGAGGGATGTCTTGTTATTTAGAGGGATGTCTTGTTATTTAGAGGGATGTCTTGTTATTTAGAGAGATGTCTTGTTATTTAAAGGGATGTCTTAATATTTAGAGGGATGTCTTGTTATTTAGAGGGATGTCTTAATATTTAGAGGGATGTCTTGTTATTTGAAGGGATGTCTTAATATTTAGAGGGATGTCTTGTTATTTAGAGGGATGTCTTGTTATTTAGAGGGATGTCTTGTTTTTTAAAGGGTTGTCTTGTTATTTGGAGGGATGTCTTGGTATTTAGAGGGATGTCTTGTTATTTAGAGGGATGTCTTGTTATTTAGAAGGATGTCTTCTTATTTGGAGGGAAGTCTTGTTATTTGGAGGAATGTCTTGTTATTTAGAGGGATATCTTGTTATTTGGAGGGATGTCTTGTTATTTAGAGGGATGTCTTGCTATTTAGAGGGATGTCTTTTTATTTGGAGGATGTCTTGTTATTTAGAGGGATGTCTTGTTATTTAGAGGAATGTCTTGTTATTTAAAAGGATGTCTTGTTATTTAGAGGGACGTCTTGTTATTTAGTGGGATGTCTTGTTATTTAGAGGGATGTCTTGTTATTTAGAGGGATGTCTTGTTATTTAAAGGGATGTCTTAATATTTAGAGGGATGTCTTGTTATTTAGAGGGATGTCTTAATATTTAGAGGGATGTCTTGTTATTTGGAGGGATGTCTTAATATTTAGAGGGATGTCTTGTTATTTAGAGGGATGTCTTGTTATTTAGAGGGATGTCTTGTTTTTTAAAGGGTTTTCTTGTTATTTGGAGGGATGTCTTAATTTTTAGAGGGATGTCTTGGTATTTGGAGGGATGTCTTGTTATTTAGAGGGATGTCTTAATATTTAGCGGAATGTCTAGTTTATTAGAGGGATGTCTTGTTATTTAGAGGGATGTCTTGTTATTTAGAGGGATGTCTTAATATTTGGAGGGATGTCTTGTTATTTAGAGGGATGTCTTAATATTTAGAGGGATGTCTTGTTTTTTAGTGGGATGTCTTGTTATTTAGAGGGATGTCTTGTTATTTGGAGAGATGTCTTTTTATTTAGAGGGATGTCTTGTTTTTTAGAGGGTTGTCTTGTTATTTGGAGGGATGTCTTGTTTTTTCGAGGGTTGTCTTGTAATTTAGATGGGATGACTTGTTATTTAGAGGGATGTCTTAATATTTAGCGGAATGTCTTGTTTATTAGAGGGATGTCTTGCTATTTAGAGGGATGTCTTTTTATTTGGAGGGATGTCTTGTTATTTAGAGGGATGTCTTGTTATTTAGAGGAATGTCTTGTTATTTAAAAGGGATGTCTTGTTATTTAGAGGGATGTCTTGTTATTTAGTGGGATGTCTTGTTATTTAGAGGGATGTCTTGTTATTTAGAGAGATGTCTTGTTATTTAAAGGGATGTCTTAATATTTAGAGGGATGTCTTGTTATTTAGAGGGATGTCTTAATATTTAGCGGAATGTCTTGTTTATTAGAGGGATGTTTTGCTATTTAGAGGGATGTCATTTTATTTGGAGGGATGTCTTGTTATTTAGAGGGATGTCTTGTTATTTAGAGGAATGTCTTGTTATTTAAAAGGGATGTCTTGTTATTTAGAGGGATGTCTTGTTATTTAGTGGGATGTCTTCTTATTTAGAGGGATGTCTTGTTATTTAGAGAGATGTCTTGTTATTTAAAGGGATGTCTTAATATTTAGAGGGATGTCTTGTTATTTAGAGGGATGTCTTAATATTTAGAGGGATGTCTTGTTATTTGAAGGGATGTCTTAATATTTAGAGGGATGTCTTGTTATTTAGAGGGATGTCTTGTTATTTAGAGGGATGTCTTGTTTTTTAAAGGGTTGTCTTGTTATTTGGAGGGATGTCTTAATATTTAGAGGGATGTCTTGGTATTTAAAGGGATGTCTTGTTTTTTAGAGGGTTGTCTTGTTATTTGGAGGGATGTCTTGTTATTTAAAGGGATGTCTTAATATTTAGAGGGATGTCTTGTTTTTTAGTGGGATGTCTTGTTATTTAGAGGGATGTCTTGTTATTTGGAGAGATGTCTTTTTATTTAGAGGGATGTCTTGTTATTTAGAGGGATGTCTTGTTATTTAGAGGGATGTCTTGTTATTTAGAGGGATGTCTTGTTTTTTAAAGGGTTTTCTTGTTATTTGGAGGGATGTCTTAATTTTTAGAGGGATGTCTTGGTATTTGGAGGGATGTCTTGTTATTTAGAGGGATGTCTTAATATTTAGCGGAATGTCTAGTTTATTAGAGGGATGTCTTGTTATTTAGAGGGATGTCTTGTTATTTAGAGGGATGTCTTAATATTTGGAGGGATGTCTTGTTATTTAGAGGGATGTCTTAATATTTAGAGGGATGTCTTGTTTTTTAGTGGGATGTCTTGTTATTTAGAGGGATGTCTTGTTATTTGGAGAGATGTCTTTTTATTTAGAGGGATGTCTTGTTTTTTAGAGGGTTGTCTTGTTATTTGGAGGGATGTCTTGTTTTTTCGAGGGTTGTCTTGTAATTTAGATGGGATGACTTGTTATTTAGAGGGATGTCTTAATATTTAGCGGAATGTCTTGTTTATTAGAGGGATGTCTTGCTATTTAGAGGGATGTCTTTTTATTTGGAGGGATGTCTTGTTATTTAGAGGGATGTCTTGTTATTTAGAGGAATGTCTTGTTATTTAAAAGGGATGTCTTGTTATTTAGAGGGATGTCTTGTTATTTAGTGGGATGTCTTGTTATTTAGAGGGATGTCTTGTTATTTAGAGAGATGTCTTGTTATTTAAAGGGATGTCTTAATATTTAGAGGGATGTCTTGTTATTTAGAGGGATGTCTTAATATTTAGCGGAATGTCTTGTTTATTAGAGGGATGTTTTGCTATTTAGAGGGATGTCATTTTATTTGGAGGGATGTCTTGTTATTTAGAGGGATGTCTTGTTATTTAGAGGAATGTCTTGTTATTTAAAAGGGATGTCTTGTTATTTAGAGGGATGTCTTGTTATTTAGTGGGATGTCTTCTTATTTAGAGGGATGTCTTGTTATTTAGAGAGATGTCTTGTTATTTAAAGGGATGTCTTAATATTTAGAGGGATGTCTTGTTATTTAGAGGGATGTCTTAATATTTAGAGGGATGTCTTGTTATTTGAAGGGATGTCTTAATATTTAGAGGGATGTCTTGTTATTTAGAGGGATGTCTTGTTATTTAGAGGGATGTCTTGTTTTTTAAAGGGTTGTCTTGTTATTTGGAGGGATGTCTTAATATTTAGAGGGATGTCTTGGTATTTAAAGGGATGTCTTGTTTTTTAGAGGGTTGTCTTGTTATTTGGAGGGATGTCTTCATATTTGGAGGGATGTCTTGTTATTTAGAGGGATGTCTTGTTATTTAGAGGGATGTCTTAATATTTATCGGAATGTCTAGTTAATTAGAGGGATGTCTTGTTATTTAGAGGGATGTCTTGTTATTTAGAGGGATGTCTTAATATTTGGAGGGATGTCTTGTTATTTAAAGGGATGTCTTAATATTTAGAGGGATGTCTTGTTTTTTAGTGGGATGTCTTGTTATTTAGAGGGATGTCTTGTTATTTGGAGAGATGTCTTTTTATTTAGAGGGATGTCTTAATATTTAGCGGAATGTCTAGTTTATTAGAGGGATGTCTTGTTATTTAGAGGGATGTCTTGTTATTTAGAGGGATGTCTTGTTTTTTAGAGGGTTGTCTTGTTATTTGGAGGGATGTCTTGTTTTTTAGAGGGTTGTGTTGTAATTTAGAGGGATGTCTTGTTTTTTAGAGGGATGTCTTGTTATTTAGAGGGATGTCTTGTTATTTAGAGGGATGTCTTGTTATTTAGAGGGATGTCTTGTTATTTAGAGGGATGTCTTGTTATTTGAAGGGATGTCTTAATATTTAGAGAGATGTCTTGTTATTTAGAGTGATGTCTTGTTATTTAGAGGGATGTCTTGTTATTTAGAGGGATGTCTTCATATTTGGAGGGATGTCTTGTTATTTAGAGGGATGTCTTGTTATTTAGAGGGATGTCTTAATATTTAGCGGAATGTCTAGTTTATTAGAGGGATGTCTTGTTATTTAGAGGGATGTCTTGTTATTTAGAGGGATGTCTTAATATTTGGAGGGATGTCTTGTTATTTAGAGGGATGTCTTAATATTTAAAGGGATGTCTTGTTTTTTAGTGGGATGTCTTGTTATTTAGAGGGATGTCTTGTTATTTGGAGAGATGTCTTTTTATTTAGAGGGATGTCTTGTTTTTTAGAGGGTTGTCTTGTTATTTGGAGGGATGTCTTGTTTTTTAGAGGGTTGTCTTGGTATTTAGAGGGATGTCTTGTTATTTAGAGGGATGTCTTGTTATTTAGAGGGATGTCTTCTTATTTGGAGGGAAGTCTTGTTATTTGGAGGAATGTCTTGTTATTTAGAGGAATATCTTGTTATTTGGAGGGATGTCTTGTTATTTAGAGGGATGTCTTGCTATTTAGAGGGATGTCTTTTTATTTGGAGGGATGTCTTGTTATTTAGAGGGATGTCTTGTTATTTAGAGGAATGTCTTGTTATTTAAAAGGGATGTCTTGTTATTTAGAGGGACGTCTTGTTATTTAGTGGGATGTCTTGTTATTTAGAGGGATGTCTTGTTATTTAGAGAGATGTCTTGTTATTTAAAGGGATGTCTTAATATTTAGAGGGATGTCTTGTTATTTAGAGGGATGTCTTAATATTTAGAGGGATGTCTTGTTATTTGGAGGGATGTCTTAATATTTAGAGGGATGTCTTGTTATTTAGAGGGATGTCTTGTTATTTAGAGGGATGTCTTGGTATTTGGAGGGATGTCTAGTTATTTAGAGGGATGTCTTTTTATTTAGAGGGATGTCTTGTTATTTAGAGGGATGTCTTGGTATTTGGAGGGATGTCTAGTTATTTAGAGGGATGTCTTTTTATTTAGAGGGATGTCTTGTTATTTGAAGGGATGTCTTAATATTTAGAGGGATGTCTTGCTATTTTGAGGGATTTCTTGTTATTTGGAGGGATGTCTTGTTATTTAGAGGGATGTCTTGTTATTTAGAGGAATGTCTTGTTATTTAAAAGGGATGTCTTGTTATTTAGAGGGATGTCTTGTTATTTAGTGGGATGTCTTGTTATTTAGAGGGATGTCTTGTTATTTAGAGAGATGTCTTGTTATTTAAAGGGATGTCTTAATATTTAGAGGGATGTCTTGTTATTTAGAGGGATGTCTTAATATTTAGAGGGATGTCTTGTTATTTGGAGGGATGTCTTGTTATTTAGAGGGATGTCTTGTTATTTAGAGGGATGTCTTGTTATTTAGAGAGATGTCTTGTTATTTAAAGGGATGTCTTAATATTTAGAGGGATGTCTTGTTATTTAGAGGGATGTCTTAATATTTAGAGGGATGTCTTGTTATTTGAAGGGATGTCTTAATATTTAGAGGGATGTCTTGTTATTTAGAGGGATGTCTTGTTATTTAGAGGGATGTCTTGTTTTTTAAAGGGTTGTCTTGTTATTTGGAGGGATGTCTTGGTATTTAGAGGGATGTCTTGTTATTTAGAGGGATGTCTTGTTATTTAGAAGGATGTCTTCTTATTTGGAGGGAAGTCTTGTTATTTGGAGGAATGTCTTGTTATTTAGAGGGATATCTTGTTATTTGGAGGGATGTCTTGTTATTTAGAGGGATGTCTTGCTATTTAGAGGGATGTCTTTTTATTTGGAGGGATGTCTTGTTATTTAGAGGGATGTCTTGTTATTTAGAGGAATGTCTTGTTATTTAAAAGGGATGTCTTGTTATTTAGAGGGACGTCTTGTTATTTAGTGGGATGTCTTGTTATTTAGAGGGATGTCTTGTTATTTAGAGGGATGTCTTGTTATTTAAAGGGATGTCTTAATATTTAGAGGGATGTCTTGTTATTTAGAGGGATGTCTTAATATTTAGAGGGATGTCTTGTTATTTGGAGGGATGTCTTAATATTTAGAGGGATGTCTTGTTATTTAGAGGGATGTCTTGTTATTTAGAGGGATGTCTTGTTTTTTAAAGGGTTTTCTTGTTATTTGGAGGGATGTCTTAATTTTTAGAGGGATGTCTTGGTATTTGGAGGGATGTCTTGTTATTTAGAGGGATGTCTTAATATTTAGCGGAATGTCTAGTTTATTAGAGGGATGTCTTGTTATTTAGAGGGATGTCTTGTTATTTAGAGGGATGTCTTAATATTTGGAGGGATGTCTTGTTATTTAGAGGGATGTCTTAATATTTAGAGGGATGTCTTGTTTTTTAGTGGGATGTCTTGTTATTTAGAGGGATGTCTTGTTATTTGGAGAGATGTCTTTTTATTTAGAGGGATGTCTTGTTTTTTAGAGGGTTGTCTTGTTATTTGGAGGGATGTCTTGTTTTTTCGAGGGTTGTCTTGTAATTTAGATGGGATGACTTGTTATTTAGAGGGATGTCTTAATATTTAGCGGAATGTCTTGTTTATTAGAGGGATGTCTTGCTATTTAGAGGGATGTCTTTTTATTTGGAGGGATGTCTTGTTATTTAGAGGGATGTCTTGTTATTTAGAGGAATGTCTTGTTATTTAAAAGGGATGTCTTGTTATTTAGAGGGATGTCTTGTTATTTAGTGGGATGTCTTGTTATTTAGAGGGATGTCTTGTTATTTAGAGAGATTTCTTGTTATTTAAAGGGATGTCTTAATATTTAGAGGGATGTCTTGTTATTTAGAGGGATGTCTTAATATTTAGCGGAATGTCTTGTTTATTAGAGGGATGTTTTGCTATTTAGAGGGATGTCATTTTATTTGGAGGGATGTCTTGTTATTTAGAGGGATGTCTTGTTATTTAGAGGAATGTCTTGTTATTTAAAAGGGATGTCTTGTTATTTAGAGGGATGTCTTGTTATTTAGTGGGATGTCTTCTTATTTAGAGGGATGTCTTGTTATTTAGAGAGATGTCTTGTTATTTAAAGGGATGTCTTAATATTTAGAGGGATGTCTTGTTATTTAGAGGGATGTCTTAATATTTAGAGGGATGTCTTGTTATTTGAAGGGATGTCTTAATATTTAGAGGGATGTCTTGTTATTTAGAGGGATGTCTTGTTATTTAGAGGGATGTCTTGTTTTTTAAAGGGTTGTCTTGTTATTTGGAGGGATGTCTTAATATTTAGAGGGATGTCTTGGTATTTAAAGGGATGTCTTGTTTTTTAGAGGGTTGTCTTGTTATTTGGAGGGATGTCTTCATATTTGGAGGGATGTCTTGTTATTTAGAGGGATGTCTTGTTATTTAGAGGGATGTCTTAATATTTAGCGGAATGTCTAGTTAATTAGAGGGATGTCTTGTTATTTAGAGGGATGTCTTGTTATTTAGAGGGATGTCTTAATATTTGGAGGGATGTCTTGTTATTTAAAGGGATGTCTTAATATTTAGAGGGATGTCTTGTTTTTTAGTGGGATGTCTTGTTATTTAGAGGGATGTCTTGTTATTTGGAGAGATGTCTTTTTATTTAGAGGGATGTCTTAATATTTAGCGGAATGTCTAGTTTATTAGAGGGATGTCTTGTTATTTAGAGGGATGTCTTGTTATTTAGAGGGATGTCTTGTTTTTTAGAGGGTTGTCTTGTTATTTGGAGGGATGTCTTGTTTTTTAGAGGGTTGTGTTGTAATTTAGAGGGATGTCTTGTTTTTTAGAGGGATGTCTTGTTATTTAGAGGGATGTCTTGTTATTTAGAGGGATGTCTTGTTATTTAGAGGGATGTCTTGTTATTTAGAGGGATGTCTTGTTATTTGAAGGGATGTCTTAATATTTAGAGAGATGTCTTGTTATTTAGAGTGATGTCTTGTTATTTAGAGGGATGTCTTGTTATTTAGAGGGATGTCTTCATATTTGGAGGGATGTCTTGTTATTTAGAGGGATGTCTTGTTATTTAGAGGGATGTCTTAATATTTAGCGGAATGTCTAGTTTATTAGAGGGATGTCTTGTTATTTAGAGGGATGTCTTGTTATTTAGAGGGATGTCTTAATATTTGGAGGGATGTCTTGTTATTTAGAGGGATGTCTTAATATTTAGAGGGATGTCTTGTTTTTTAGTGGGATGTCTTGTTATTTAGAGGGATGTCTTGTTATTTGGAGAGATGTCTTTTTATTTAGAGGGATGTCTTGTTTTTTAGAGGGTTGTCTTGTTATTTGGAGGGATGTCTTGTTTTTTAGAGGGTTGTCTTGGTATTTAGAGGGATGTCTTGTTATTTAGAGGGATGTCTTGTTATTTAGAGGGATGTCTTCTTATTTGTAGGGAAGTCTTGTTATTTGGAGGAATGTCTTGTTATTTAGAGGAATATCTTGTTATTTGGAGGGATGTCTTGTTATTTAGAGGGATGTCTTGCTATTTAGAGGGATGTCTTTTTATTTGGAGGGATGTCTTGTTATTTAGAGGGATGTCTTGTTATTTAGAGGAATGTCTTGTTATTTAAAAGGGATGTCTTGTTATTTAGAGGGACGTCTTGTTATTTAGTGGGATGTCTTGTTATTTAGAGGGATGTCTTGTTATTTAGAGAGATGTCTTGTTATTTAAAGGGATGTCTTAATATTTAGAGGGATGTCTTGTTATTTAGAGGGATGTCTTAATATTTAGAGGGATGTCTTGTTATTTGGAGGGATGTCTTAATATTTAGAGGGATGTCTTGTTATTTAGAGGGATGTCTTGTTATTTAGAGGGATGTCTTGATTTTTAAAGGGTTGTCTTGTTATTTGGAGGGATGTCTTAATATTTAGAGGGATGTCTTAGTATTTGGAGGGATGTCTTGTTATTTAGAGGGATGTCTTAATATTTAGCGGAATGTCTAGTTTATTAGAGGGATGTCTTGTTATTTAGAGGGATGTCTTGTTATTTAGAGGGATGTCTTAATATTTGGAGGGATGTCTTGTTATTTAGAGGGATGTCTTATTTGTACAACCTTGTACAAACTTGTACACACTTGTACAAACTTGTACACACTTGTACAACCTTGTACACACTTGTACAACCTTGTACACACTTGTACAACCTCGTACACACTTGTACAACCTTGTACACACTTGTACAACCTTGTACACAATTGTAAAACCTTGTATACACTTGTACAACCTTGTACACACTTGTACACCCTTGTACACACTTGTACAAAATTTTACATTCTTGTACATACTTGTACACCCTTGTACACACTTGTACAACCTTGTACACACTTGTACAATCTTGTACAAACCTGTACACCCTTGTACACACTTGTACAAGCTTGTACACACTTGTACAAGCTTGTACACACTTGTACACCCTTGTACAAACTTGTGCACCCTTGAACACTTTTGTACACCCTTGTACACATTTGTACAACCTTGTACAAACTTAAACACACTTGTACAAACATGTACACACTTGAACAACCTTGTACACACTTGTACAACCTTGTACACACTTGTACAAGCTTGTATACACTTGTACAACCTTGTACACACTTGTACAACCTTGTACACACTTGTACAAGCTTGTACACACTTGTACAACCTTGTACACACTTGTACAACCTTTTACACAATTGTAAAACCTTGTACACACTTGTACATTCTTGTACAAACTTGTACTTACTTGTACAACCTTGTACAAACTTGTACACACTTGTACAAACTTTTACATCCTTGTATACATTTGTACACCCTTGTACACACTTGTACAACCTTGTACAAACCTGTACACCCTTGTACACACTTGTACAAGCTTGTACACGATTGTACACCCTTGTACACACTTGTGCACCCTTGTACACCCTTGTACACACTTGTACAAGCTTGTACACACTTGTACAAGCTTGTACACACTTGTACACCCTTGTACAAACTTGTGCACCCTTGTACACTTTTGTACACCCTTGTATACATTTGTACAAACTTGTACAAACTTGTACACACTCGTACAAACTTGTACACACTTGTACAAACTTGTACACCCTTGTACACACTTGTACAACCTTGTACACACTTGTACAACCTTGTACAAACCTGTACACCCTTGTACACACTTGTACAAGCTTGTACACTCTTGTACACACTTGTACAACCTTGTACACACTTGTACAACCTTGTACACACTTGTACAACCTTGTACACACTTGTTCAAGCTTGTACACACTTGTACAACCTTGTACACACTTGTACACCCTTGTACACACTTGTACAACCTTTTACAAACTTGTACACACTTGTACAAAATTGTACATTCTTGTACATACTTGTACACCCTTGTACACACTTGTACAACCTTGTACAAACCTGTACACCCTTGTACACATTTGTACAAGCTTGTACACACTTGTACAAGCTTGTACACACTTGTACACCCTTGTACAAACTTGTGCACCCTTGTACACTTTTGTACACCCTTGTACACATTTGTACAACCTTGTACAAACTTGTACACACTTGTACAAACTTGTACACACTTGTACAAACTTGTGTACACTTGTACAACCTTGTACACACTTGTACAACCTTGTACACACTTGTACAACCTTGTACACACTTGTACAACCTCGTACACACTTGTACAACCATGTACACACTTGTACAACCTTGTACACAATTGTAAAACCTTGTACACACTTGTACAACCTTGTACACACTTGTACACCCTTGTACACACTTGTACAAAATTTTACATTCTTGTACATACTTGTACACCCTTGTACACACTTGTACAACCTTGTACAAACCTGTACACCCTTGTACACACTTGTACAAGCTTGTACACACTTGTACAAGCTTGTACACACTTGTACAAGCTTGTATACACTTGTACACCCTTGTACAAACTTGTGCACCCTTGACACTTTTGTACACCCTTGTACACATTTGTACAACCTTGTACAAACTTAAACACACTTGTACAAACATGTACACACTTGAACAACCTTGTACACACTTGTACAACCTTGTACACACTTGTACAAGCTTGTACACACTTGTACAACCTTGTACACACTTGTACAACCTTGTACACACTTGTACAAGCTTGTACACACTTGTACAACCTTGTACACACTTGTACAACCTTTTACACAATTGTAAAACCTTGTACACACTTGTACATTCTTGTACAAACTTGTACATACTTGTACAACCTTGTACAAACTTGTACACACTTGTACAAATTTTAACATCCTTGTATACATTTGTACACCCTTGTACACACTTGTACAACCTTGTACAAACCTGTACACCCTTGTACACACTTGTACAAGCTTGTACACAATTGTACACCCTTGTACACACTTGTGCACCCTTGTACACACTTGTACACCCTTGTACACACATGTACAACCTTTTACAAACTTGTACACACTTGTACAAACTTGTACATTCTTGTACATACTTGTACACCCTTGTAAACACTTGTACAAAATTGTACAAACCTGTACACCCTTGTACACACTTGTACAAGCTTGTACACACTTGTACAAGCTTGTACACACTTGTACACCCTTGTACAAACTTGTGCACCCTTGTACACTTTTGTACACCCTTGTATACATTTGTACAAACTTGTACAAACTTGTACACACTTGTACAAACTTGTACACACTTGTACAAACTTGTACACCCTTGTACACACTTGTACAACCTTGTACACACTTGTACAACCTTGTACAAACCTGTACACCCTTGTACACACTTGTACAAGCTTGTACACGATTGTACACTCTTGTACACACTTGTGCAACCTTGTACACACTTGTACAACCTTGTACACACTTGTACAACCTTGTACACACTTGTTCAAGCTTGTACACACTTGTACAACCTTGTACACACTTGTACACCCTTGTACACACTTGTACAACCTTTTACAAACTTGTACACACTTGTACAAAATTGTACATTCTTGTACATACTTGTACACCCTTGTACACACTTGTACAACCTTGTACAAACCTGTACACCCTTGTACACACTTGTACAAGCTTGTACACCCTTGTACAAACTTGTGCACCCTTGTACACTTTTGTACACCCTTGTACACATTTGTACAACCTTGTACAAACTTGTACACACTTGTACAAACTTGTACACACTTGTACAAACTTGTGTACACTTGTACAACCTTGTACACACTTGTACAACCTTGTACACACTTGTACAACCTTGTACACACTTGTACAACCTCGTACACACTTGTACAACCTTGTACACACTTGTACACCCTTGTACACACATGTACAACCTTTTACAAACTTGTACACACTTGTACAAACTTGTACATTCTTGTACATACTTGTACACCCTTGTAAACACTTGTACAAAATTGTACAAACCTGTACACCCTTGTACACACTTGTACAAGCTTGTACACACTTGTACAAGCTTGTACACACTTGTACAAGCTTGTACACAATTGTACACCCTTGTACAAACTTGTGCACCCTTGTACACTTTTGTACACCCTTGTATACATTTGTACAAACTTGTACAAACTTGTACACACTTGTACAAACTTGTACACACTTGTACAAACTTGTACACCCTTGTACACACTTGTACAACCTTGTACACACTTGTACAACCTTGTACAAACCTGTACACCCTTGTACACATTTGTACAACCTTGTACAAACTTAAACACACTTGTACAAACATGTACACACTTGAAAACCTTGTACACACTTGTACAACCTTGTACACACTTGTACAAGCTTGTACACACTTGTACAACCTTGTACACACTTGTACAACCTTGTACACACTTGTACAAGCTTGTACACACTTGTACAACCTTGTACACACTTGTACAACCTTTTACACAATTGTAAAACCTTGTACACACTTGTACATTCTTGTACAAACTTGTACTTACTTGTACAACCTTGTACAAACTTGTACACACTTGTACAAACTTTTACATCCTTGTATACATTTGTACACCCTTGTACACACTTGTACAACCTTGTACAAACCTGTACACCCTTGTACACACTTGTACAAGCTTGTACACGATTGTACACCCTTGTACACACTTGTGCACCCTTGTACACACTTGTACACCCTTGTACACACATGTACAACCTTTTACAAACTTGTACACACTTGTACAAACTTGTACATTCTTGTACATACTTGTACACCCTTGTAAACACTTGTACAAAATTGTACAAACCTGTACACCCTTGTACACACTTGTACAAGCTTGTACACATTTGTACAAGCTTGTACACACTTGTACACCCTTGTATACATTTGTACAAACTTGTACAAACTTGTACACACTTGTACAAACTTGTACACACTTGTACAAACTTGTACACCCTTGTACACACTGTATCTTATCTTAATCTGTAACTTATTTTTAGCATGGTTTTAGATAAATAACTATTTATATTTGCATGTAGAATTATTGTCTTTCTAAAAACCGTGTTCTTATTAACTTATTCTAAATTGTTTATTTATAACATAAGTGTTATTTATATGATTAAAACTGTTGCAATAGGAAATGTCTACTCACTGTTCTGTAAAGTGACAAAGAAGAAAAAAATGAACTGTTTGCTGCCAGAAAATGAAATGTATTACAGTAATAAAAATGTGTTTTTCATCCCGCGCGTGCTTTGCATGGCACATGGGATTATGTATTTAATTTAAAAATTGCATGAATAAAATTGTTTGAATTGAATTGAATTGAATTGAACACTTGTACAACCTTGTACACACTTGTACAACCTTGTACAAACCTGTACACCCTTGTACACACTTGTACAAGCTTGTACACGATTGTACACTCTTGTACACACTTGTGCAACCTTGTACACACTTGTACAACCTTGTACACACTTGTACAACCTTGTACACACTTGTTCAAGCTTGTACACACTTGTACAACCTTGTACACACTTGTACACCCTTGTACACACTTGTACAACCTTTTACAAACTTGTACACACTTGTACAAAATTGTACATTCTTGTACATACTTGTACACCCTTGTACACACTTGTACAACCTTGTACAAACCTGTACACCCTTGTACACACTTGTACAAGCTTGTACACACTTGTACAAGCTTGTACACACTTGTACACCCTTGTACAAACTTGTGCACCCTTGTACACTTTTGTACACCCTTGTACACATTTGTACAACCTTGTACAAACTTGTACACACTTGTACAAACTTGTACACACTTGTACAAACTTGTGTACACTTGTACAACCTTGTACACACTTGTAAAACCTTGTACACACTTGTACAACCTTGTACACACTTGTACAACCTCGTACGAACTTGTACAACCTCGTACACACTTGTACAACCTTGTACACACTTGTACAACCTTGTACACAATTGTAAAACCTTGTACACACTTTTACAACCTTGTACACACTTGTACACCCTTGTACACACTTTTACAAAATTTTACATTCTTGTACATACTTGTACACCCTTGTACACACTTGTACAACCTTGTACAAACCTGTACACCCTTGTACACACTTGTACAAGCTTGTACACACTTGTACACCCTTGTACAAACTTGTGCACCCTTGAACACTTTTGTACACCCTTGTACACATTTGTACAACCTTGTACAAACTTAAACACACTTGTACAAACATGTACACACTTGAACAACCTTGTACACACTTGTACAAACCTTGTACACACTTGTACAAGCTTGTACACACTTGTACAACCTTGTACACACTTGTACAACCTTGTACACACTTGTACAAGCTTGTACACACTTGTACAACCTTGTACACACTTGTACAACCTTGTACAAACCTGTACACCCTTGTACACACTTGTACAAGCTTGTACACGATTGTACACCCTTGTACACACTTGTGCACCCTTGTACACACTTGTACACCCTTGTACACACTTGTACAACCTTTTACAAACTTGTACACACTTGTACAAACTTGTACATTCTTGTACATACTTGTACACCCTTGTAAACACTTGTACAACCTTGTACAAACCTGTACACCCTTGTACACACTTGTACAAGCTTGTACACACTTGTACAAGCTTGTACACACTTGTACACCCTTGTACAAACTTGTGCACCCTTGTACACTTTTGTACACCCTTGTATACATTTGTACAAACTTGTACAAACTTGTACACACTTGTACACACTTGTACAAACTTGTACACACTTGTACAAACTTGTACACCCTTGTACACACTTGTACAACCTTGTACACACTTGTACAACCTTGTACACACTTGTACAACCTTGTACAAACCTGTACACCCTTGTACACACTTGTACAAGCTTGTACACGATTGTACACTCTTGTACACACTTGTGCAACCTTGTACACACTTGTACAACCTTGTACACACTTGTACAACCTTGTACACACTTGTTCAAGCTTGTACACACTTGTACAACCTTGTACACACTTGTACACCCTTGTACACACTTGTACAACCTTTTACAAACTTGTACACACTTGTACAAAATTGTACATTCTTGTACATGCTTGTACACCCTTGTACACACTTGTACACCCTTGTACACACTTGTACACCCTTGTACAAACTTGTGCACCCTTGTACACTTTTGTACACCCTTGTACACATTTGTACAAACTTGTACAAACTTGTACACACTTGTACAAACTTGTACACACTTGTACAAACTTGTGTACACTTGTACAACCTTGTACACACTTGTACAACCTTGTACACACTTGTACAACCTTGTACACACTTGTACAACCTTGTACACACTTGTACAACCTTGTACACAATTGTAAAACCTTGTACACACGTGTACAACCTTGTACAAACTTGTACACACTTGTACAAACTTGTACACCCTTGTACACACTTGTACAACCTTGTACACACTTGTACAAATTTGTACAACCTTGTACAAACTTGTACACACTTGTACAACCTTGTACAAACTTGTACACACTTGTACACACTTTTACATCCTTGTACACATTTGTACACCCTTGTACACACTTGTACAACCTTTTACAAACTTGTACACACTTGTACAAACTTGTACATTCTTGTACATACTTGTACAACCTTGTACACACTTGTACAACCTTGTACAAACCTGTAAACCCTTGTACAAGCTTGTACACACTTGTACAAGCTTGTACACACTTGTACACCCTTGTACAAACTTGTGCACCCTTGTACACTTTTGTACACCCTTGTACACACTTGTTCAACCTTGTACAAACCTGTAAACCCTTGTACAAGCTTGTACACACTTGTACAAAGTGGTTGTACAAGTGTGTACAAGCTTGTACAAGTGTGTACAAGGTTGTACAAGTGTGTACAAGGTTGTACAAAGTGTGTACAAGCTTGTACAAGTGTGTACAAGGTTGTACAAGTGTGTACAAGGTTGTTCAAGTGTGTACATGTTTGTACAAGTGTGTTTAAGTTTGTACAAGGTTGTACAAATGTGTACAAGGGTGTACAAAAGTGTTCAAGGGTGCACAAGTTTGTACAAGGGTGTACAAGTGTGTACAAGCTTGTACAAGTGTGTACAAGCTTGTACAAGTGTGTACAAGCTTGTACAAGTGTGTACAAGGGTGTACAGGTTTGTACAAGGTTGTACAAGTGTGTACAAGGGTGTACAAGTATGTACAAGAATGTAAAATTTTGTACAAGTGTGTACAAGGGTGTACAAGTGTGTACAGGGTTGTACAAGTGTGTACAAGGTTTTACAATTGTGTACAAGGTTGTACAAGTGTGTACAAGGTTGTACAAGTGTGTACGAGGTTGTACAAGTGTGTACAAGGTTGTACAAGTGTGTACAAGGTTGTACAAGTGTGTACAAGGTTGTACAAGTGTACACAAGTTTGTACAAGTGTGTACAAGTTTGTACAAGGTTGTACAAGTTTGTACAAGGTTGTACAAATGTGTACAAGGGTGTACAAAAGTGTACAAGGGTGCACAAGTTTGTACAAGGGTGTACAAGTGTGTACAAGCTTGTACAAGTGTGTACAAGCTTGTACAAGTGTGTACAAGCTTGTACAAGTGTGTACAAGGGTGTACAGGTTTGTACAAGGTTGTACAAGTGTGTACAAGGGTGTACAAGTATGTACAAGAATGTACAATTTTGTACAAGTGTGTACAAGTTTGTAAAAGGTTGTACAAGTGTGTACAAGGGTGTACAAGTGTGTACAAGGTTGTACAAGTGTGTACAAGCTTGAACAAGTGTGTACAAGGTTGTACAAGTGTGTACAAGTTTGTACAAGTGTGTACAAGGTTGCACAAGTGTGTACAAGAGTGTACAATCGTGTACAAGCTTGTACAAGTGTGTACAAGGGTGTACAGGTTTGTACAAGGTTGTACAAGTGTGTACAAGGGTGCACAAGTTTGTACAAGGGTGTACAAGTGTGTACAAGCTTGTACAAGTGTGTACAAGCTTGTACAAGTGTGTACAAGGGTGTACAGGTTTGTACAATTTTGTACAAGTGTTTACAAGGGTGTACAAGTATGTACAAGAATGTACAAGTTTGTACAAGTGTGTACAAGTTTGTAAAAGGTTGTACATGTGTGTACAAGGGTGTACAAGTGTGTACAAGGGTGCACAAGTGTGTACAAGGGTGTACAATCGTGTACAAGCTTGTACAAGTGTGTACAAGGGTGTACAGGTTTGTACAAGGTTGTACAAGTGTGTACAAGGGTGTACAAATGTATACAAGGATGTAAAAGTTTGTACAAGTGTGTACAAGTTAGTACAAGGTTGTACAAGTAAGTACAAGTTTGTACAAGAATGTACAAGTGTGTACAAGGTTTTACAATTGTGTAAAAGGTTGTACAAGTGTGTACAAGGTTGTACAAGTGTGTACAAGCTTGTACAAGTGTGTACAAGGTTGTACAAGTGTGTTCAAGGTTGTACAAGTGTGTACAAGCTTGTACAAGTGTGTAAAAGGTTGTACAAGTGTGTACAAGGTTGTTCAAGTGTGTACATGTTTGTACAAGTGTGTTTAAGTTTGTACAAGGTTGTACAAATGTGTACAAGGGTGTACAAAAGTGTTCAAGGGTGCACAAGTTTGTACAAGGGTGTACAAGTGTGTACATGCTTGTACAAGTGTGTACAAGGGTGTACAGGTTTGTACAAGGTTGTACAAGTGTGTACAAGGGTGTACAAGTATGTACAAGAATGTAAAATTTTGTACAAGTGTGTACAAGGGTGTACAAGTGTGTACAAGGTTGTACAAGTGTGTACAAGGTTTTACAATTGTGTACAAGGTTGTACAAGTGTGTACAAGGTTGTACAAGTGTGTACGAGGTTGTACAAGTGTGTACAAGGTTGTACAAGTGTGTACAAGGTTGTACAAGTGTGTACAAGGTTGTACAAGTGTGTACAAGGTTGTACAAGTGTACACAAGTTTGTACAAGTGTGTACAAGTTTGTACAAGTGTGTACAAGTTTGTACAAGGTTGTACAAATGTGTACAAGGGTGTACAAAAGTGTACAAGGGTGCACAAGTTTGTACAAGGGTGTACAAGTGTGTACAAGCTTGTACAAGTGTGTACAAGGGTGTACAGGTTTGTACAAGGTTGTACAAGTGTGTACAAGGGTGTACAAGTATGTACAAGAATGTACAGTTTTGTACAAGTGTGTACAAGTTTGTAAAAGGTTGTACAAGTGTGTACAAGGGTGTACAAGTGTGTACAAGGTTGTACAAGTGTGTACAAGCTTGAACAAGTGTGTACAAGGTTGTACAAGTGTGTACAAGGTTGTACAAGTGTGTACAAGGTTGCACAAGTGTGTACAAGAGTGTACAATCGTGTACAAGCTTGTACAAGTGTGTACAAGGGTGTACAGGTTTGTACAAGGTTGTACAAGTGTGTACAAGGTTGTACAAGTGTGTACAAGGGTGTACAAGTTTGTACAAGTGTGTACAAGTTTGTACAAGTGTGTACAAGTTTGTAAAAGGTTGTACATGTGTGTACAAGGGTGTACAAGTGTGTACAAGGGTGCACAAGTGTGTACAAGGGTGTACAATCGTGTACAAGCTTGTACAAGTGTGTACAAGGGTGTACAGGTTTGTACAAGGTTGTACAAGTGTGTACAAGGGTGTACAAATGTATACAAGGATGTAAAAGTTTGTACAAGTGTGTACAAGTTTGTACAAGGTTGTACAAGTAAGTACAAGTTTGTACAAGAATGTACAAGTGTGTACAAGGTTTTACAATTGTGTAAAAGGTTGTACAAGTGTGTACAAGGTTGTACAAGTGTGTACAAGCTTGTACAAGTGTGTACAAGGTTATACAAGTGTGTACAAGGTTGTACAAGTGTATACAAGCTTGTACAAGTGTGTACAAGGTTGTACAAGTGTGTACAAGGTTGTTCAAGTGTGTACATGTTTGTACAAGTGTGTTTAAGTTTGTACAAGGTTGTACAAATGTGTACAAGGGTGTACAAAAGTGTTCAAGGGTGCACAAGTTTGTACAAGGGTGTACAAGTGTGTACAAGCTTGTACAAGTGTGTACAAGCTTCTACAAGTGTGTACAAGCTTGTACAAGTGTGTACAAGGGTGTACAGGTTTGTACAAGGTTGTACAAGTGTGTACAAGGGTGTACAAGTATGTACAAGAATGTAAAATTTTGTACAAATGTGTACAAGGGTTGCAGCCCCAAAAAGCAGAAGTGTCCGGCTATTACTCAGGGAGAAGGGTGGGGTGAGCTGAAGTTCCAAACAATAATTTCAATATCTGCCCAGCCGTGGTACTTGTTAAAATAAATTGATGTTTTAGGGCGCCACCCCGTTCAGGGTAATTCTTCAGGGCCGTGACGGGGAACAAACCCACCCGAAGCAACACACAGTAAGGCAGATAGCAAAATATTTGATAAAAATCTCGATATTATCAACTAAAATGAGTATTGAAAGTTATTACCCCTGCCTGGCTCAAAACCAAATAATTATTAATAAACTTTAATTTAAAATTTAAAAGATTATGTTTTGAATTACGTACTCTAGGCTGAAAACTCTGGACTACAATAACTTGAACACAATTGAAAATATAAATCTACTTTTATTACCCTTTTTTTTCAATAAATTCAAACAATTTGGCCCTAGAAAACACCAGAGACCTAGTTTGTAACGTGCCCGAATTACACCTGTCTGTTTTCCCCATTTGGTTATATTAAATTGTCGCTCAGTCCCCTTGACTCCCCTTACCTTACGTCGCCTTCCGCTACCCTACGCCGCCTTCCAGATCCATCCTCGACCTTCCTCTTACGTCACGTCACCTTCCGCTACCTTACGTCGCCTTCCACTATCCCACGTCGCCCTCTAGAACCATCCCCGACCATCCCCTTTCCTTGCGTCGCCTTCCGCTAGCCCACGTCGTCTTCCAGACCCTTACCCGACCTTCCCCTTACCTTGCGTCGCCTTCCGCTATCCCACGTCGCCCTCTAGAGTCTTCCCCGACCTTCCCCTTTCCTTGCGTCGCCTTCCGCTAGCCCACGTCGTCTTCCAGACCCTTACCCGACCTTCCCCTAACCTTGCGTCGCCTTCCGCTATCCCACGTCGTCTTCCAGACCCTTACCCGACCTTCCCCTTACCACACGTCTCCTTCCAACACGCCACGTCTCCTTCCGCAGCCTCACGTCGCCTTCCCAGACCCAGCGTCTCCTTCCGCTACATCCTCCGACCTTCCCCTTACCACACGTCTCCTTCCAACACGCCACGTCTCCTTCCGCAGCCTCACGTCGTCTTCCCCGACCCAGCGTCTCCTTCCGCTACATCCTCCGACCTTCCCCTTACCACACGTCTCCTTCCAACACGCCACGTCTCCTTCCGCAGCCTCACGTCGCCTTCCCCGACCCAGCGTCTCCTTCCGCTACATCCTCCGACCTTCCCCTTACCACACGTCTCCTTCCAACACGCCACGTCTCCTTCCGCAGCCTCACGTCGCCTTCCCCGACCCAGCGTCTCCTTCCGCTACATCCTCCGACCTTCCCCTTACCACACGTCTCCTTCCAACACGCCACGTCTCCTTCCGCAGCCTCACGTCGCCTTCCCCGACCCAGCGTCTCCTTCCGCTACATCCTCCGACCTTCCCCTTACCACACGTCTCCTTCCAACACGCCACGTCTCCTTCCGCAGCCTCACGTCGTCTTCCCCGACCCAGCGTCTCCTTCCGCTACATCGTCCAACCTTCCCCTTACCCCACGTCTCCTTCCAACATTCCACGTCTCCTTTCGTAGCCCCACGTCGCCTTCCAACACGTCACGTCTCCTTCCGCTACATCCCTCGACCTCCCTCTACCCACACGTCTCCTTCTCCTAGCCTACGTCACCTTCTATCGCCCTACGTCGCCCCCTAAAACCACCGATACCATTCAGCAGTTTCCATTCCTGTCCAAACCTGTTCAGCCAAACATAACCTCAAAATGTTCCCAAAAATCAATTTCCAATGCAAATAGATTGTCCGATCCTCACCCCTAAAAGTCCAAGACATGATTAACCATTTCAGGACTACTGCGCATGCGCGGACTACCCCCACCAGGCTGACCAGGTTTTCGCATAAAAGGAGGGCTGCTCAGGACATCATTCTCATTCGCTCCCGGGCAGCTGACCAGTACACTTCGATTGTAAGGTAAGCACTCGACCCGATCCTGCTAGAGCAATCTTAGCATACGACCCATTCCTGCTAGAGTAATCTTAGCACACGACCCGTTCCTGCTAGAGCAATCTTAGCACACGACCCGATCCTGCTAGAGCAATCTTAGCATACGACCCATTCCTGCTAGAGTAATCTTAGCACACGAACCGATCCTGCTAGAGCAATCTTAGCACACGACCCGTTCCTGCTAGAGCAATCTTAGCACACGACCCGTTCCTGCTAGAGCAATCTTAGCACACGACCCGCTCCTGCTAGAGCAATCTTAGCACACGACCCGATCCTGCTAGAGCAATCTTAGCACACGACCCGTTCCTGCTAGAGCAATCTTAGCACACGACCCGTTCCTGCTAGAGCAATCTTAGCACACGACCCATTCCTGCTAGAGCAATCTTAGCACACGACCCGTTCCTGCTAGAGCAATCTTAGCACACGACCCGTTCCTGCTAGAGCAATCTTAGCACACGACCCGATCCTGCTAGAGCAATCTTAGCACACGACCCGTTCCTGCTAGAGCAATCTTAGCACACGACCCGTTCCTGCTAGAGCAATCTTAGCACACGACCCGATCCTGCTAGAGCAATCTTAGCACACGACCCGTTCCCGCTAGAGCAATCTTAGCACACGACCCGTTCCCGCTAGAGCAATCTTAGCACACGACCCGTTCCTGCTAGAGCAATCTTAGCACACGACCCGATCCTGCTAGAGCAATCTTAGCACACGACCCGTTCCTGCTAGAGCAATCTTAGCACACGACCCGCTCCTGCTAGAGCAATCTTAGCACACGACCCGATCCTGCTAGAGCAATCTTAGCACACGACCCGTTCCTGCTAGAGCAATCTTAGCACACGACCCGTTCCTGCTAGAGCAATCTTAGCACACGACCCATTCCTGCTAGAGCAATCTTAGCACACGACCCGTTCCTGCTAGAGCAATCTTAGCACACGACCCGTTCCTGCTAGAGCAATCTTAGCACACGACCCGATCCTGCTAGAGCAATCTTAGCACACGACCCGTTCCTGCTAGAGCAATCTTAGCACACGACCCGTTCCTGCTAGAGCAATCTTAGCACACGACCCGATCCTGCTAGAGCAATCTTAGCACACGACCCGTTCCCGCTAGAGCAATCTTAGCACACGACCCGTTCCCGCTAGAGCAATCTTAGCACACGACCCGTTCCTGCTAGAGCAATCTTAGCACACGACCCGATCCTGCTAGAGCAATCTTAGCACACGACCCGTTCCTGCTAGAGCAATCTTAGCACACGACCCGCTCCTGCTAGAGCAATCTTAGCACACGACCCATTCCTGCTAGAGCAATCTTAGCACACGACCCGCTCCTGCTAGAGCAATCTTAGCACACGACCTGTTCCTGCTAGAGCAATCTTAGCACACGACCCGTTCCTGCTAGAGCAATCTTAGCACACAACCCGTTCCTGCTAGAGCAATCTTAGCACACGACCCTTTCCTGCTAGAGCAATCTTAGCACACCACCCCTTCCTGCTAGAGCAATCTTAGCACACGACCCGATCCTGCTAGAGCAATCTTAGCACACGACCCGTTCCTGCTAGAGCAATCTTAGCACACGACCCTTTCCTGCTAGAGCAATCTTAGCACACGACCCGTTCTTGCTAGAGAAATCTTAGCACTTAACCCGCTCCTGCTAGAGAAATCTTAGCACTTAACCCGCTCCTGCTAGAGTAATCTTAGCATAATCATAGATCCTGTTAGTTCGAAGTTTAGCACTAATTCAGACATCCTCCCAGTTCCTTATCCACAACCTTTCCTTTGTGGCTGTGATGACATAGGCTGTTTGAAAATTGGTGTGCCACGAATCTGAGCCATTCCTTCGCTTCCCGTTGTTTCGACCCCTGGAACAGATACCCAGCAAGCACTGAGCTATCCCGGACCTCACTTGAGAGAGAGAACGTCACAAGTTACTCAACCTTGAGTTAATATTCTAGGATAATCTAAATTCAAACAAATCTTATACCTAAGTTCAACAAGTTATATATACCCCTTGATATTCAAATTTAATAGTAGATTTTACTAAAGCAAGTGAGTTTCCTCTTATTATCCAGATTCAATAATAGATAAGTTCAAAACCAGTTATTTTTACCCTCAATATTAAATTCAATAAAAGATCAGTTTAAACAAACACAAATTCAATAATAATCACAATGAACTGCAGGTGGCCACCGTGCTGGAAAACATATTAATACACAGAGATATACAAAATATAAATATACAAGAATTATGTACGAACAAGATAAATAGGTATATATATATATATTCAATTGGAGTGTAGATGGAGAATCTCTATCACACGCTGAAAGTCCAAGTTCCTAGGAGATTGGCCACAAAACTCTTGAAGTAGGTATATACAAATATAATTCAGTCGAAACCAAAATTTAAATGAATGTCCAAGTTCAGTTAAAATGTCTAGATTGAGCTCAACCAAAATACAAAACTATTTCTATCACTTATCGGTATCTGGAGATAGTGACGTAG
Source organism: Macrosteles quadrilineatus (assembly GCF_028750875.1). Classification (NCBI taxonomy): domain Eukaryota; kingdom Metazoa; phylum Arthropoda; class Insecta; order Hemiptera; family Cicadellidae; genus Macrosteles; species Macrosteles quadrilineatus. The sequence goes on from NW_026542695.1 coordinate 99,133, forward strand.
GAATGCGTCCGTGTGAGCCGGGAATTCCAGGACCGTCCGGCCGTCCGGTGCACAACAATGGCCGTGGTGCGGCAACCCAGTAGTATCACACCCAGAGAGAGAGAGACAGGGAAGTGCGGCAACAGTAGTTAGCAGTAGGTAGACGGCAGTACGTAGAGATTCAGTCGAGACAGCCAATACAGAAAACCCTATAAAATTCCTACATGAATAGTACTATGCCATAATCAGACAAAATTTAGTCATTCGAACTATTGAATATTTGAACAACATAAAAGTGAATAACATCTATAAAATTCATCATGAATAAATATTTGATAACAGCAATACTATAAAACCAGTTTTGTTTGGAAATATACAAGTTTAAAACAAATAAAACGACGAATGAATCTAGCAACCAGTTATCTAAGTTTGTTTACATCTGAAATGAATATTTACAGTTATCCTAAGATAACAAAATTATGCCTAACCAGATTGACTTTGGTTCATAGTGATCGTCTTGAATTAAATAACGTCTTGAATTGCAAAATCAGCAGAATATTAATAAGCTATATATCTGACAAAGGCAATTTCTTTACATTAAACATAACATATAAATAAAATCTTTACCTTTACACACCAAACAAGTGCAAAAATCCTCTAGCAGAGACGAGGGTAAATTCAGTAGAATGAAGCAATATGGCGATCTGTCGTCGACGATGACTCAACTACACTGGAACAGTAACGTAGGCCAGACGATGTGAAGCTCGTAGAATCCAGTAACCACTTGCAGAGTACAAAGGTTGAGTGAGGCAGATAAGGTCGGTAGCTCAAGTGAATGAATAGAGGTTTGGCGTTTGTCATTTTCTATGCATAATGATTCTGGCGGGAAAAGCAGTATCCAAGTTCTATGGGAATTATCGGCCTAAGCGTGCGCGCTGACGCTAGGGTATTAATTTTCAGTAGAGTGATCAGTTCTACGTCCGAAATGAGGGACCATAAAACTTAAAACGTTACAACACTCCCCCACCAGAAGAAAATTTCCTAAATTTTCTCAGCTGAATTGTAGGCTTTCAAGTCTGAGGTGTGCCAATTGCCGACGACCTTTCCATCCTCATCTGCTAGTTGATAAACCAAGGGAGAAATCTTCCTTGCAACAACAAATGGTCCTGAAAACTTTGGTGCAAGTTTGGCACAAAAAGCCCTGGCCGCATCAGATTGAGGAAAGTTTCTCTTCCACACTCGGTCTCTGACGTTGAACTCTTGGGGTCTTCTTCGTAGATTGTATCTGTGCGCATTCTTGGAATACATCTCTCTCAGTCTATGTTCTACTTCCTGGTGCACTTCCTTGAGCCCTTCCAACTTCTGTCCATACTCTTGGTTGTTTGTAACATCAGGAATGTCATCGCCAGTATCTTCGTCTCTTTGTAGGTTTCGGTTCAGTTCTCTGCCAAAGTTTAAATAGGAGGGAGTGTAAGAAGTTGTGTCATGACGAGCCGTCCTCAAAGCAAATCCAATCTTAGGTATTTCTTGATCCCAATTACGGTGGTTGCTCCCGACATATGCCCTGAGCATATTACCTAAGGTTTTGTTAACCCGTTCTACTGGGTTAGATTGAGGGTGTCGACTAGCGTTGTATAAAATCTTGACTCGGTAATCGTCTGCTAACTTCTTTAAAGACTTTCCTGTGAACTCCGACCCATTGTCGCAGATAATGTATCTAGGAATTCCCCATACCATGAACACGTCCTCAAGGTGTTTTGCAACCATGTTGGCTGTAGCAGCACGTAAAGGATAAAGAAGTGGAAACTTAGTGAAGGTGTCTGTTATAACAAGAAGATACTTGTACCCAGAACTTGAGCGAGGGAAAGGTCCCATAAGGTCAGCGGCAATCATTGACCAAGGTTTATTGACCATTCGTTGAGCCCCCATTTGACCAGCAGGTTTCCTATTGTCATCCTTAGTTTGCTGACAAACACGACAGCGTGAGACGTATTTTGAGACATCCTGTCTCATCTTTGGCCAGTAGTAAAGATCTTGTAGTCGGGCATAAGTCTTCTGTACTCCCAGATGTCCAGCAGTGGCCTCGTCATGGAGCTGGTGTAGAACTCTCTTCCGTTCTGGTTTTGGGACGACCTCCTTCCACTCTGAAGAAGTTCCAACAAGATCCTTTGTGCAGGGTACCATCTTCATCAACTTCCCACCTTCCACACGCCATGAAGGATAGTTCTCACTGTGCTCCTGAACATCCCTAATCATCCCCGAATACCACTTGTCTTGAGTGACAGGTTCCTCTTTCAAACAGGCTAAATGAACTTCTTCTTCCTGTGTAGACCTGGAAAGCATATCTGGCACGACATGTTCCTTGCCCTTCCTATGAATGAGCTTAAAGTTGTAAGGTTGGAGCCTTAACGCCCACCGAGCTAGTCTTCCTTGTGGATCTTTGAGATTATGAAGCCAGAGTAGACTATAATGATCCGTAATGACGGTGAAACAAGTTCCCTCTACATATGGCCGGAATCTTTCAATCGCCCAAATAACCGCAAGACACTCACGTTCTGTAGCGGAGTACTTCTGCTCACATTTCGACAATGTCCTGCTAGCATAAGCCACCACTTGCTCCCCCAGGTCTCCCTGTTGACTAAGAACTGCCCCTAAGCCTACTCCAGAAGCATCACAAGAGATGATGAACTCTTGAGAAAAATCAGGGCACGTGAGGATTGGTGCTTTAATGAGACAGCTCCTGATGTCTTCGAATGCCTTCTGCGCTTCTTCGGTCCAAACAAATTTTTGATTCTTCTTCAGAAGTCTAGTTAACGGGTATAATCTTGACGCAAAATCTGGTATAAATCGTCTGTACCACGAGGCTGTTCCGCAGAACTGACGGACAGTCTTTTGATTAATCGGAGTAGGTATTTGCACAATAGCCTTCACCTTTTCAGGATCAACTCTCAACCCTCTTTGATCTACGATATATCCAAGGTATTTTAACTCTGGGCGACACAGGTGGCATTTTTGCCGGTTTAGAGTGACATTCGCAGCTCGAAGTCTCTTGAAGATTTCTCTCAGGACGTCCAAATGATGGTCAAATGATTTAGTTACAACAATTACGTCATCTAGGTACACAAACACATGAGGTTCGAGGTCTGCACCAATAACTGAGTCTATAAATCTTTGCCATGTTGCAGGGGCGTTGTGCAGCCCAAAAGGCATTGAAGTGAATTCAAAAAGGCCGCGACCAGGAACAGTAAACGCCGTCTTTTCTCGGCTATCAGCTGAAAGTGGAATTTGCCAATAGGCAGACTTGATATCTAGCGAGGAAAGGTACTTAGCGTCCCTAAGTCTATCCAGAATGTTCGTGACTAAAGGGAGAGGATAAGCGTCCCTCTTAGTTACGGAGTTTAACTTTCGATAGTCTACACAAAACCTCTTCGATCCATCAGGTTTGTCTAACAAAACAATCGGGCTTGCCCAAGAACTCTTGGAGGGAGTGACAACACCCAAAGCCAACATTTTCTCAAGTTCCTCATGTACACTTTTAAGACGAGCAGGTGAAAGGGCGTAATATCGTTGTTTGATAGGAGCGGCATCTCCAGTATCAATTTTGTGTTCCACCAGAGTAGTTCTCCCCAAAATCTCAGAACTACTGCTATCAAATTCTGTCTCCATGAATCTAGTCAACTTGGCCCTTTCCTCAGAAGTCAAATGTTCTTCGGATTGTATTCCTCCCTTTACTTCAACAGAAGAAATCCTCCCTATATGAGGTGCAAACTCCCACGACTTGTTATGAAGATCAGCTACAAGTTGCATTTGCTCCCAGAAGTCGATGCCGAGGACGAGTGGCTGCTGTAAAGAAGGAACAACAAACACCTTAAGATTCTTGGTTCTTCCTTCAAGAGTGATTGGTAAGATAACATAGCTTTTTATCTCGTGCTTCCTAGAATCAGCTGTCTCCATCCAACGGTTTGTGACAGGTTTTAATTTAGCTGGAAATCCATCAAGTAGCCACATTCCATCTTTGCCCAAAATAGTATGAGAGGCCCCTGAATCAAGTAAAGCCCTTTGAAGCCTTCCGAAAACTCGTACATCCAAATAAGGTCTGGCGTCACTGCCATTGCTGCATAAAGTATAATTTATCTTAATAGGTTCTTGTACAGTGTCTTGGGAGTCAACTCTCTCGTTGGCCCCCAACCTTAGGCGTTTTTTGGATTGCACTTCAAGCATTTAGTTTTGACAACATCGGGACAACCACATCCGAAACAAAATCTCTTCCTAGCCTCAGTACAGGACGCATATCTATGCCCATCAGAACCACAGTTCCAACACTTAAGCGACGATCCACTCCCTGAAGAAACTCTTTGTAAGCTAGCTATCTTCCCAGTTGGTAATCCTCTCTTCCGTGCTGGATCAACATAGGCCAAATCAGGTTCAAGAAAAGCACCACTACGAGGTTGTTGGCGAGAAAATGATGCTCGGAACCGTCCAGCTTCTGCACGTCTTCCCATTTGGCGAAGCTCTTCGAGAGATTTAATATCACAAAGAGATAATCTATCTTGTAGATGAGGATGAATATTATTCAATATTTGAGGTAGTCTAGTAATTTCTGGAACAGGCTTGCTCAATCTATCATATAAACCTTCCATTGCAGCAATGAACATATCTATCGATTCAAATTCACCTTGAACCCTATTGAAAATCTCACGTTGCAGGCGAAAATCATAGTCAGGTGTCTGGAATACAATCCGCATTTCTTGGCACAGTTCATCCCATGACTTGACCCTAGCCTGAACTGATCGATACCACACCAGAGCTTGGCCCGAGAATAGGTCTACCGCAGAATCAAAAAGTTCGGAATGGCTAACCCCTCTGGCCCTCCTTAGTTCTTCTACACGTTGCAGAAATGCACCTACACTTTGACCTGATTCAAAATCAAATTTGAGTCCCCACTTGTAGACAGGTGCCGTAGGAGTCCTTATAACACTGGTCCGAGATTGCATAGGTTGTGAGACAATCTGATCAGAGAGAATGTGCCTTCCAGGGGTTTGAGGTGGTACCAGATTGAAATCAGGATGAATCTCAGGTTCCACTAGATTTCCTAATCGAAGTGGATGCTGTAACTTAGTATCTTCCTTATTAGCCTCTTGAAGTAACCTATCCCTTCCAGAGCTCTGAGCTTCTTTATCAGATGACATGTCTGTAGTCTTTGACGCTGTAAGGTTAGTATTCTTTGGATTATCTTTGGCTTCAGAAAATGTTTTGACTAAGGCAGTAGCTTCCCTCAGTAAATCTTCTTTTGTCTGCTCCGATTCATCGCCCCCTGAAGCCGAAATCGGAATTCGCTCTATTCTCAAGGACAGATGGTGTAACCTGGCCATAATGCGCTGATATTCATTATCAGAATAATTTCCTTCATATTCATTAACCATTGAAGTCAAGTCCGCCAAGCGACCCTCGCAATCCCCTAATTCTTGCTCTGGATTCAATGCATTTACATATGCCATATCAATCTCGACATTAGAAGAAAAAGCCTGGGAAAGACGTTTCCTTAACTGATCTGCACTACCCTCAGCTGATAAACCCCTTATCTTCAACTCATAGGCTACTTCCACCTTCAGAAGATGATACACACTCATGTTGATGCAGGACAAAAGATTGTATAACGATATCGAAAAGCTCATAAAATAATCCTTATAAAATATAATACATTCCTCTAGTTATCAGTCCCAGTAAATAAATAAAAGTACCATAACTTCATCAGCCCCACGTTGGGCGCCATTTTGCAGCCCCAAAAAGCAGAAGTGTCCGGCTATTACTCAGGGAGAAGGGTGGGGTGAGCTGAAGTTCCAAACAATAATTTCAATATCTGCCCAGCCGTGGTACTTGTTAAAATAAATTGATGTTTTAGGGCGCCACCCCGTTCTGGGTAATTCTTCAGGGCCGTGACGGGGAACAAACCCACCCGAAGCAACACACAGTAAGGCAGATAGCAAAATATTTGATAAAAATCTCGATATTATCAACTAAAATGAGTATTGAAAGTTATTACCCCTGCCTGGCTCAAAACCAAATAATTATTAATAAACTTTAATTTAAAATTTAAAAGATTATGTTTTGAATTACGTACTCTAGGCTGAAAACTCTGGACTACAATAACTTGAACACAATTGAAAGTATAAATCTACTTTTATTACCCTTTTTTTTCAATAAATTCAAACAATTTGGCCCTAGAAAACACCAGAGACCTAGTTACTCAACCTTGAGTTAATATTCTAGGATAATCTAAATTCAAACAAATCTTATACCTAAGTTCAACAAGTTATATATACCCCTTGATATTCAAATTTAATAGTAGATTTTACTAAAGCAAGTGAGTTTCCTCTTATTATCCAGATTCAATAATAGATAAGTTCAAAACCAGTTATTTTTACCCTCAATATTAAATTCAATAAAAGATCAGTTTAAACAAACACAAATTCAATAATAATCACAATGAACTGCAGGTGGCCACCGTGCTGGAAAACATATTAATACACAGAGATATACAAAATATAAATATACAAGAATTATGTACGAACAAGATAAATAGGTATATATATATATATTCAATTGGAGTGTAGATGGAGAATCTCTATCACACGCTGAAAGTCCAAGTTCCTAGGAGATTGGCCACAAAACTCTTGAAGTAGGTATATACAAATATAATTCAGTCGAAACCAAAATTTAAATGAATGTCCAAGTTCAGTTAAAATGTCTAGATTGAGCTCAACCAAAATACAAAACTATTTCTATCACTTATCGGTATCTGGAGATAGTGACGTAGGAATGCGTCCGTGTGAGCCGGGAATTCCAGGACCGTCCGGCCGTCCGGTGCACAACAATGGCCGTGGTGCGGCAACCCAGTAGTATCACACCCAGAGAGAGAGAGACAGGGAAGTGCGGCAACAGTAGTTAGCAGTAGGTAGACGGCAGTACGTAGAGATTCAGTCGAGACAGCCAATACAGAAAACCCTATAAAATTCCTACATGAATAGTACTATGCCATAATCAGACAAAATTTAGTCATTCGAACTATTGAATATTTGAACAACATAAAAGTGAATAACATCTATAAAATTCATCATGAATAAATATTTGATAACAGCAATACTATAAAACCAGTTTTGTTTGGAAATATACAAGTTTAAAACAAATAAAACGACGAATGAATCTAGCAACCAGTTATCTAAGTTTGTTTACATCTGAAATGAATATTTACAGTTATCCTAAGATAACAAAATTATGCCTAACCAGATTGACTTTGGTTCATAGTGATCGTCTTGAATTAAATAACGTCTTGAATTGCAAAATCAGCAGAATATTAATAAGCTATATATCTGACAAAGGCAATTTCTTTACATTAAACATAACATATAAATAAAATCTTTACCTTTACACACCAAACAAGTGCAAAAATCCTCTAGCAGAGACGAGGGTAAATTCAGTAGAATGAAGCAATATGGCGATCTGTCGTCGACGATGACTCAACTACACTGGAACAGTAACGTAGGCCAGACGATGTGAAGCTCGTAGAATCCAGTAACCACTTGCAGAGTACAAAGGTTGAGTGAGGCAGATAAGGTCGGTAGCTCAAGTGAATGAATAGAGGTTTGGCGTTTGTCATTTTCTATGCATAATGATTCTGGCGGGAAAAGCAGTATCCAAGTTCTATGGGAATTATCGGCCTAAGCGTGCGCGCTGACGCTAGGGTATTAATTTTCAGTAGAGTGATCAGTTCTACGTCCGAAATGAGGGACCATAAAACTTAAAACGTTACAGGGTGTACAAGTGTGTACAAGGTTGTACAAGTGTGTACAAGGTTTTACAATTGTGTACAAGGTTGTACAAGTGTGTACAAGGTTGTACAAGTGTGTACGAGGTTGTACAAGTGTGTACAAGGTTGTACAAGTGTGTACAAGTTTGTACAAGTGTGTACAAGTTTGTACAAGGTTGTACAAATAAGACATCCCTCTAAATAACAAGACATCCCTCCAAATATTAAGACATCCCTCTAAATAACAAGACATCCCTCTAAATAACAAGACATCCCTCTAATAAACTAGACATTCCGCTAAATATTAAGACATCCCTCTAAATAACAAGACAACCCTTTAAAAACAAGACATCCCTCTAAATAACAAGACATCCCTCTAAATAACAAGACATCCCTCTAAATATTAAGACATCCCTCCAAATAACAAGACATCCCTCTAAATATTAAGACATCCCTCTAAATAACAAGACATCCCTCTAAATATTAAGACATCCCTTTAAATAACAAGACATCTCTCTAAATAACAAGACATCCCTCTAAATAACAAGACATCCCACTAAATAACAAGACGTCCCTCTAAATAACAAGACATCCCTTTTAAATAACAAGACATTCCTCTAAATAACAAGACATCCCTCTAAATAACAAGACATCCCTCCAAATAAAAAGACATCCCTCTAAATAGCAAGACATCCCTCTAAATAACAAGACATCCCTCCAAATAACAAGATATCCCTCTAAATAACAAGACATTCCTCCAAATAACAAGACTTCCCTCCAAATAAGAAGACATCCCTCTAAATAACAAGACATCCCTCTAAATAACAAGACATCCCTCTAAATACCAAGACAACCCTCTAAAAAACAAGACATCCAACCAAATAACAAGACAACCCTATAAAAAACAAGACATCCCTCTAAATAAAAAGACATCTCTCCAAATAAGAAGACATCCCTCTAAATAACAAGACATCCCTCTAAATAACAAGACATCCCTCTAAATACCAAGACAACCCTCTAAAAAAACAAGACATCCCTCCAAATAACAAGACAACCCTCTAAAAAACAAGACATCCCTCTAAATAACAAGACATCCCTCTAATAAACTAGACATTCCGCTAAATATTAAGACATCCCTCTAAATAACAAGACATCCCTCTAAATAACAAGACATCCCTCCAAATATGAAGACATCCCTCTAAATAACAAGACATCCCTCTAAATAACAAGACATCCCTCTAAATAACAAGACATCTCTCTAAATATTAAGACATCCCTTCAAATAACAAGACATCCCTCTAAATAACAAGACATCCCTCTAAATAACAAGACATCCCTCTAAATAACAAGACATCCCTCTAAATAACAAGACATCCCTCTAAAAAACAAGACATCCCTCTAAATATTAAGACATCAATCTAAATAACAAGACATCCCTCCAAATAACAAGACAACCCTCTAAAAAACAAAAAAACCCTCTAAATAACAAGACATCTCTCTGAAAAACAAGACATCCCTCTAAATATCAAGACATCCCTCTAAATAACAAGACATCCATCTATATAACAAGACATTCCTCTAAATATTAAGACATCCCTCTAAATAACAAGACATACCTGTAAATAACAAGACATCCCTCTAAATAACAAGACATCCCATCTAAATTACAACACAACCCTCTAAAAAACAAGACATCCCTCCAAATAACAAGACAACCCTCTAAAAAACAAGACATCCCTCTAAATAACAAGACATCCCTCTAAATAACAAGACATCCCTCTAATAAACTAGACATTCCGCTAAATATTAAGACATCCCTCTAAATAACAAGACATCCCTCTAAATACCAAGACATCCCTCTAAATATTAAGACATCCCTCCAAATAACAAGACAACCCTTTAAAAAACAAGACATCCCTCTAAATAACAAGACATCCCTCTAAATAACAAGACATCCCTCTAAATATTAAGACATCCCTTCAAATAACAAGACATCCCTCTAAATATTAAGACATCCCTCTAAATAACAAGACATCCCTCTAAATATTAAGACATCCCTTTAAATAACAAGACATCTCTCTAAATAACAAGACATCCCTCTAAATAACAAGACATCCCACTAAATAACAAGACATCCCTCTAAATAACAAGACATCCCTTTTAAATAACAAGACATTCCTCTAAATAACAAGACATCCCTCTAAATAACAAGACATCCCTCCAAATAAAAAGACATCCCTCTAAATAACAAGACATCCCTCTAATAAACAAGACATTCCGCTAAATATTAAGACATCCCTCTAAATAACAAGACATCCCTCTAAATATTAAGACATCCCTTTAAATAACAAGACATCTCTCTAAATAACAAGACATCCCTCTAAATAACAAGACATCCCACTAAATAACAAGACATCCCTCTAAATAACAAGACATCCCTTTTAAATAACAAGACATTCCTCTAAATAACAAGACATCCCTCTAAATAACAAGACATCCCTCCAAATAAAAAGACATCCCTCTAAATAGCAAGACATCCCTCTAATAAACAAGACATTCCGCTAAATATTAAGACATCCCTCTAAATAACAAGACATCCTATCTAAATTACAAGACAACCCTCGAAAAAACAAGACATCCCTCCAAATAACAAGACAACCCTCTAAAAAACAAGACATCCCTCTAAATAAAAAGACATCTCTCCAAATAACAAGACATCCCTCTAAATAACAAGACATCCCACTAAAAAACAAGACATCCCTCTAAATATTAAGACATCCCTCTAAATAACAAGACATCCCTCCAAATATTAAGACATCCCTCTAAATAACAAGACATCCCTCTAAATAACAAGACATCCCTCTAATAAACTAGACATTTTGCTAAATATTAAGACATCCCTCTAAATAACAAGACATCCCTCCAAATACCAAGACATCCCTCTAAATATTAAGACATCCCTCCAAATAACAAGAAAACCCTTTAAAAAACAAGACATCCCTCTAAATAACAAGACATCCCTCTAAATAACAAGACATCCCTCTAAATATTAAGACATCCCTCCAAATAACAAGACATCCCTCTAAATATTAAGACATCCCTCTAAATAACAAGACATCCCTCTAAATATTAAGACATCCCTTTAAATAACAAGACATCCCTCTAAATAACAAGACATCCCTCTAAATAACAAGACATCCCACTAAATAACAAGACGTCCCTCTAAATAACAAGACATCCCTTTTAAATAACAAGACATTCCTCTAAATAACAAGACATCCCTCTAAATAACAAGACATCCCTCCAAATAAAAAGACATCCCTCTAAATAGCAAGACATCCCTCTAAATAACAAGACATCCCTCCAAATAACAAGATATCCCTCTAAATAACAAGACATTCCTCCAAATAACAAGACTTCCCTCCAAATAAGAAGACATCCTTCTAAATAACAAGACATCCCTCTAAATAACAAGACATCCCTCTAAATACCAAGACATCCCTCCAAATAACAAGACAACCCTTTAAAAAACAAGACATCCCTCTAAATAACAAGACATCCCTCTAAATAACAAGACATCCCTCTAAATATTAAGACATCCCTTCAAATAACAAGACATCCCTCTAAATATAAAGACATCCCTCTAAATAACAAGACATCCCTCTAAATATTAAGACATCCCTCTAAATAACAAGACATCTCTCTAAATAACAAGACATCCCTCTAAATATTAAGACATCCCTTTAAATAACAAGACATCTCTCTAAATAACAAGACATCCCTCTAAATAACAAGACATCCCACTAAATAACAAGACATCCCTCTAAATAACAAGACATCCCTTTTAAATAACAAGACATTCCTCTAAATAACAAGACATCCCTCTAAATAACAAGACATCCCTCCAAATAACAAGAAATCCCTCAAAATAGCAAGACATCCCTCTAAATATTAAGACATCCCTTCAAATAACAAGACATCCCTCTAAATAACAAGACATCCCTCTTAATAACAAGACATCCCTCTAAATAAAAAGACATCCCTCTAAATAACTAGACATCCCTCCAAATACCAAGACATCCCTCTAAATAACAAGACATCCCTCTAAATAAAAAGACATCCCTCTAAATAACTAGACATCCCTCCAAATACCAAGACATCCCTCTAAATAACAAGACATCCCTCTAAATAACAAGACATACCTCCAAATAACAAGACATCCCTCTAAATTATAAGACATCCCTCTTTATAACAAGCATCCCTCCAAATAACAAGACATCCCTCTAAATAACAAGACATCCCTCCAAATATGAAGACATCCCTCCAAATATTAAGACATCCCTCTAAATAACAAGACATCCCTCTAAATAACAAGACATCTCTCTAAATATTAAGACATCCCTTCAAATAACAAGACATCCCTCTAAATAACAAGACATCCCTCTAAATAACAAGACATCCCTCTAAATATTAAGACATCCCTTCAAATAACAAGACATCCCTCTAAATATTAAGACATCCCTCTAAATAACAAGACATCCCTCTAAATATTAAGACATCCCTTTAAATAACAAGACATCTCTCTAAATAACAAGACATCCCTCTAAATAACAAGACATCCCACTAAATAACAAGACATCCCTCTAAATAACAAGACATCCCTTTTAAATAACAAGACATTCCTCTAAATAACAAGACATCCCTCTAAATAACAAGACATCCCTCCAAATAAAAAGACATCCCTCTAAATAGCAAGACATCTCTCTAATAAACAAGACATTCCGCTAAATATTAAGACATCCCTCTAAATAACAAGACATCCCTCTAAATATTAAGACATCCCTTTAAATAACAAGACATCTCTCTAAATAACAAGACATCCCTCTAAATAACAAGACATCCCACTAAATAACAAGACATCCCTCCAAATAAAAAGACATCCCTCTAAATAGCAAGACATCCCTCTAATAAACAAGACATTCCGCTAAATATTAAGACATCCCTCTAAATAACAAGACATCCCATCTAAATTACAAGACAACCCTCGAAAAAACAAGACATCCCTCCAAATAACAAGACAACCCTCTAAAAAACAAGACATCCCTCTAAATAAAAAGACATCTCTCCAAATAACAAGACATCCCTCTAAATAACAAGACATCCCACTAAAAAACAAGACATCCCTCTAAATATTAAGACTTCCCTCTAAATAACAAGACATCCCTCCAAATATTAAGACATCCCTCTAAATAACAAGACATCCCTCTAAATAACAAGACATCCCTCTAATAAACTAGACATTCCGCTAAATATTAAGACATCCCTCTAAATAACAAGACATCCCTCCAAATACCAAGACATCCCTCTAAATATTAAGACATCCCTCCAAATAACAAGAATACCCTTTAAAAAACAAGACATCCCTCTAAATAACAAAACATCCCTCTAAATAACAAGACATCCCTCTAAATATTAAGACATCCCTCCAAATAACAAGACATCCCTCTAAATATTAAGACATCCCTCTAAATAACAAGACATCCCTCTAAATATTAAGACATCCCTTTAAATAACAAGACATCCCTCTAAATAACAAGACATCCCTCTAAATAACAAGACATCCCACTAAATAACAAGACGTCCCTCTAAATAACAAGACATCCCTTTTAAATAACAAGACATTCCTCTAAATAACAAGACATCCCTCTAAATAACAAGACATCCCTCCAAATAAAAAGACATCCCTCTAAATAGCAAGACATCCCTCTAAATAACAAGACATCCCTCCAAATAACAAGATATCCCTCTAAATAACAAGACATTCCTCCAAATAACAAGACTTCCCTCCAAATAAGAAGACATCCTTCTAAATAACAAGACATCCCTCTAAATAACAAGACATCCCTCTAAATACCAAGACATCCCTCCAAATAACAAGACAACCCTTTAAAAAACAAGACATCCCTCTAAATAACAAGACATCCCTCTAAATAACAAGACATCCCTCTAAATATTAAGACATCCCTCTAAATAACAAGACATCCCTCTAAATATTAAGACATCCCTCTAAATAACAAGACATCCCTCTAAATATTAAGACATCCCTTTAAATAACAAGACATCTCTCTAAATAACAAGACATCCCTCTAAATAACAAGACATCCCTCTAAATATTAAGACATCCCTCCAAATAACAAGACATCCCTCTAAATATTAAGACATCCCTCTAAATAACAAGACATCCCTCTAAATATTAAGACATCCCTTTAAATAACAAGACATCTCCCTAAATAACAAGACATCCCTCTAAATAACAAGACATCCCACTAAATAACAAGACATCCCTCTAAATAACAAGACATCCCTTTTAAATAACAAGACATTCCTCTAAATAACAAGACATCCCTCTAAATAACAAGACATCCCTCCAAATAACAAGAAATCCCTCAAAATAGCAAGACATCCCTCTAAATATTAAGACATCCCTTCAAATAACAAGACATCCCTCTAAATAACAAGACATCCCTCTAAATAACAAGACATCCCTCTAAATAAAAAGACATCCCTCTAAATAACTAGACATCCCTCCAAATACCAAGACATCCCTCTAAATAACAAGACATCCCTCTAAATAAAAAGACATCCCTCTAAATAACTAGACATCCCTCCAAATACCAAGACATCCCTCTAAATAACAAGACATCCCTCTAAATAACAAGACATCCCTCCAAATATTAAGACATCCCTCTAAATAACAAGACATCCCTCTAAATAACAAGACATCCCTCTAAATAACAAGACATCCCTCTAAATAACAAGACATCCCTCTAAAAAACAAGACATCCCTCTAAATATTAAGACATCAATCTAAATAACAAGACATCCCTCCAAATAACAAGACAACCCTCTAAAAAACAAAAAAACCCTCTAAATAACAAGACATCCCTCTAAATAACAAGACATCCCACTAAAAAACAAGACATCCCTCTAAATATTAAGACATCCCTCTAAATAACAAGACATCCCTCCAAATATTAAGACATCCCTCTAAATAACAAGACATCCCTCTAAATAACAAGACATCCCTCTAATAAACTAGACATTCCGCTAAATATTAAGAAATCCCTCTAAATAACAAGACATCCCTCCAAATACCAAGACATCCCTCTAAATATTAAAACATCCCTCCAAATAACAAGAAAACCCTTTAAAAAACAAGACATCCCTCTAAATAACAAGACATCCCTCTAAATAACAAGACATCCCTCTAAATATTAAGACATCCCTCCAAATAACAAGACATCCCTCTAAATATTAAGACATCCCTCTAAATAACAAGACATCCCTCTAAATATTAAGACATCCCTTTAAATAACAAGACATCTCTCTAAATAACAAGACATCCCTCTAAATAACAAGACATCCCACTAAATAACAAGACGTCCCTCTAAATAACAAGACATCCCTTTTAAATAACAAGACATTCCTCTAAATAACAAGACATCCCTCTAAATAACAAGACATCCCTCCAAATAACAAGACTTCCCTCCAAATAAGAAGACATCCCTCTAAATAACAAGACATCCCTCTAAATAACAAGACATCCCTCTAAATACCAAGACATCCCTCTAAATATTAAGACATCCCTCCAAATAACAAGACAACCCTTTAAAAAACAAGACATCCCTCTAAATAACAAGACATCCCTCTAAATAACAAGACATCCCTCTAAATATTAAGACATCCCTTTAAATAACAAGACATCTCTCTAAATAACAAGACATCCCTCTAAATAACAAGACATCCCACTAAATAACAAGACATCCCTCTAAATAACAAGACATCCCTTTTAAATAACAAGACATTCCTCTAAATAACAAGACATCCCTCTAAATAACAAGACATCCCTCCAAATAACAAGAAATCCCTCAAAATAGCAAGACATCCCTCTAAATATTAAGACATCCCTTCAAATAACAAGACATCCCTCTAAATAACAAGACATCCCTCTAAATAACAAGACATCCCTCTAAATAAAAAGACATCCCTCTAAATAACTAGACATCCCTCCAAATACCAAGACATCCCTCTAAATAACAAGACATCCCTCTAAATAAAAAGACATCCCTCTAAATAACTAGACATCCCTCCAAATACCAAGACATCCCTCTAAATAACAAGACATCCCTCTAAATAACAAGACATACCTCCAAATAACAAGACATCCCTCTAAATTATAAGACATCCCTCTTAATAACAAGCATCCCTCCAAATAACAAGACATCCCTCTAAATAACAAGACATCCCTCCAAATATGAAGACATCCCTCCAAATATGAAGACATCCCTCTAAATAACAAGACATCCCTCTAAATAACAAGACATCCCTCTAAATAACAAGACATCCCTCTAAATAACAAGACATCCCTCTAAATAACAAGATATCCCTTTTAAATAACAAGACATTCCTCTAAATAACAAGACATCCCTCTAAATAACAAGACATCCCTCCAAATAAAAAGACATCCCTCTAAATATTAAGACATCAATCTAAATAACAAGACATCCCTCCAAATAACAAGACAACCCTCTAAAAAACAAAAAAACCCTCTAAATAACAAGACATCTCTCTAAAAAACAAGACATCCCTCTAAATATCAAGACATCCCTCTAAATAACAAGACATCCATCTATATAACAAGACATTCCTCTAAATATTAAGACATCCCTCTAAATAACAAGACATACCTGTAAATAACAAGACATCCCTCTAAATAACAAGACATCCCATCTAAATTACAAGACAACCCTCTAAAAAACAAGACATCCCTTAAGACATTCCGCTAAATATTAAGACATCCCTCTAAATAACAAGACATCCCTCTAAATACCAAGACATCCCTCTAAATATTAAGACATCCCTCCAAATAACAAGACAACCCTTTAAAAAACAAGACATCCCTCTAAATAACAAGACATCCCTCTAAATAACAAGACATCCCTCTAAATAACAAGACATCCCTCTAAATATTAAGACATCCCTTCAAATAACAAGACTTCCCTCTAAATATTAAGACATCCCTCTAAATAACAAGACATCCCTCTAAATATTAAGACATCCCTTTAAATAACAAGACATCTCTCTAAATAACAAGACATCCCTCTAAATAACAAGACATCCCACTAAATAACAAGACATCCCTCTAAATAACAAGACATCCCTTTTAAATAACAAGACATTCCTCTAAATAACAAGACATCCCTCTAAATATAAAGACATCCCTCCAAATAAAAAGACATCCCTCTAAATAGCAAGACATCCCTCTAATAAACAAGACATTCCGCTAAATATTAAGACATCCCTCTAAATATTAAGACATCCCTTTAAATAACAAGACATCTCTCTAAATAACAAGACATCCCTCTAAATAACAAGACATCCCACTAAATAACAAGACATCCCTCTAAATAACAAGACATCCCTTTTAAATAACAAGACATCCCTTTAAATAACAAGACATCTCTCTAAATAACAAGACATCCCTCTAAATAACAAGACATCCCACTAAATAACAAGACATCCCTCTAAATAACAAGACATCCCTTTTAAATAACAAGACATTCCTCTAAATAACAAGACATCCCTCTAAATAACAAGACATCCCTCCAAATAACAAGAAATCCCTCAAAATAGCAAGACATCCCTCTAAATATTAAGACATCCCTTCAAATAACAAGACATCCCTCTAAATAACAAGACATCCCTCTAAATAACAAGACATCCCTCTAAATAAAAAGACATCCCTCTAAATAACTAGACATCCCTCCAAATACCAAGACATCCCTCTAAATAACAAGACATCCCTCTAAATAAAAAGACATCCCTCTAAATAACTAGACATCCCTCCAAATACCAAGACATCCCTCTAAATAACAAGACATCCCTCTAAATAACAAGACATACCTCCAAATAACAAGACATCCCTCTAAATTATAAGACATCCCTCTTAATAACAAGCATCCCTCCAAATAACAAGACATCCCTCTAAATAACAAGACATCCCTCCAAATATGAAGACATCCCTCCAAATATGAAGACATCCCTCTAAATAACAAGACATCCCTCTAAATAACAAGACATCCCTCTAAATAACAAGACATCCCTCTAAATAACAAGACATCCCTCTAAATAACAAGATATCCCTTTTAAATAACAAGACATTCCTCTAAATAACAAGACATCCCTCTAAATAACAAGACATCCCTCCAAATAAAAAGACATCCCTCTAAATATTAAGACATCAATCTAAATAACAAGACATCCCTCCAAATAACAAGACAACCCTCTAAAAAACAAAAAAACCCTCTAAATAACAAGACATCTCTCTAAAAAACAAGACATCCCTCTAAATATCAAGACATCCCTCTAAATAACAAGACATCCATCTATATAACAAGACATTCCTCTAAATATTAAGACATCCCTCTAAATAACAAGACATACCTGTAAATAACAAGACATCCCTCTAAATAACAAGACATCCCATCTAAATTACAAGACAACCCTCTAAAAAACAAGACATCCCTTAAGACATTCCGCTAAATATTAAGACATCCCTCTAAATAACAAGACATCCCTCTAAATACCAAGACATCCCTCTAAATATTAAGACATCCCTCCAAATAACAAGACAACCCTTTAAAAAACAAGACATCCCTCTAAATAACAAGACATCCCTCTAAATAACAAGACATCCCTCTAAATAACAAGACATCCCTCTAAATATTAAGACATCCCTTCAAATAACAAGACTTCCCTCTAAATATTAAGACATCCCTCTAAATAACAAGACATCCCTCTAAATATTAAGACATCCCTTTAAATAACAAGACATCTCTCTAAATAACAAGACATCC
Source organism: Macrosteles quadrilineatus (assembly GCF_028750875.1). Classification (NCBI taxonomy): domain Eukaryota; kingdom Metazoa; phylum Arthropoda; class Insecta; order Hemiptera; family Cicadellidae; genus Macrosteles; species Macrosteles quadrilineatus. Next base: position 117,835 of record NW_026542695.1, read on the forward strand.
CTCTAAATAACAAGACATCCCACTAAATAACAAGACATCCCTCTAAATAACAAGACATCCCTTTTAAATAACAAGACATTCCTCTAAATAACAAGACATCCCTCTAAATATAAAGACATCCCTCCAAATAAAAAGACATCCCTCTAAATAGCAAGACATCCCTCTAATAAACAAGACATTCCGCTAAATATTAAGACATCCCTCTAAATATTAAGACATCCCTTTAAATAACAAGACATCTCTCTAAATAACAAGACATCCCTCTAAATAACAAGACATCCCACTAAATAACAAGACATCCCTCTAAATAACAAGACATCCCTTTTAAATAACAAGACATTCCTCTAAATAACAAGACATCCCTCTAAATAACAAGACATCCCTCCAAATAAAAAGACATCCCTCTAAATAGCAAGACATCCCTCTAATAAACAAGACATTCCGCTAAATATTAAGACATCCCTCTAAATAACAAGACATCCCATCTAAATTACAAGACAACCCTCTAAAAAACAAGACATCCCTCCAAATAACAAGACAACCCTCTAAAAAACAAGACATCCCTCTAAATAAAAAGACATCTCTCCAAATAACAAGACATCCCTCTAAATAACAAGACATCCCATCTAAATTACAAGACAACCCTCTAAAAAACAAGACATCCCTCTAAATAACAAGACATCCCTCCAAATAAAAAGACATCCCTCTAAATAGCAAGACATCCCTCTAATAAACAAGACATTCCGCTAAATATTAAGACATCCCTCTAAATAACAAGACATCCCATCTAAATTACAAGACAACCCTCTAAAAAACAAGACATCCCTCCAAATAACAAGACAACCCTCTAAAAAACAAGACATCCCTCTAAATAAAAAGACATCTCTCCAAATAACAAGACATCCCTCTAAATAACAAGACATCCCATCTAAATTACAAGACAACCCTCTAAAAAACAAGACATCCCTTAAGACATTCCGCTAAATATTAAGACATCCCTCTAAATAACAAGACATCCCTCTAAATACCAAGACATCCCTCTAAATATTAAGACATCCCTCCAAATAACAAGACAACCCTTTAAAAAACAAGACATCCCTCTAAATAACAAGACATCCCTCTAAATAACAAGACATCCCTCTAAATAACAAGACATCCCTCTAAATATTAAGACATCCCTTCAAATAACAAGACTTCCCTCTAAATATTAAGACATCCCTCTAAATAACAAGACATCCCTCTAAATATTAAGACATCCCTTTAAATAACAAGACATCTCTCTAAATAACAAGACATCCCTCTAAATAACAAGACATCCCACTAAATAACAAGACATCCCTCTAAATAACAAGACATCCCTTTTAAATAACAAGACATTCCTCTAAATAACAAGACATCCCTCTAAATATAAAGACATCCCTCCAAATAAAAAGACATCCCTCTAAATAGCAAGACATCCCTCTAATAAACAAGACATTCCGCTAAATATTAAGACATCCCTCTAAATATTAAGACATCCCTTTAAATAACAAGACATCTCTCTAAATAACAAGACATCCCTCTAAATAACAAGACATCCCACTAAATAACAAGACATCCCTCTAAATAACAAGACATCCCTTTTAAATAACAAGACATCCCTTTAAATAACAAGACATCTCTCTAAATAACAAGACATCCCTCTAAATAACAAGACATCCCACTAAATAACAAGACATCCCTCTAAATAACAAGACATCCCTTTTAAATAACAAGACATTCCTCTAAATAACAAGACATCCCTCTAAATAACAAGACATCCCTCCAAATAACAAGAAATCCCTCAAAATAGCAAGACATCCCTCTAAATATTAAGACATCCCTTCAAATAACAAGACATCCCTCTAAATAACAAGACATCCCTCTAAATAACAAGACATCCCTCTAAATAAAAAGACATCCCTCTAAATAACTAGACATCCCTCCAAATACCAAGACATCCCTCTAAATAACAAGACATCCCTCTAAATAAAAAGACATCCCTCTAAATAACTAGACATCCCTCCAAATACCAAGACATCCCTCTAAATAACAAGACATCCCTCTAAATAACAAGACATACCTCCAAATAACAAGACATCCCTCTAAATTATAAGACATCCCTCTTAATAACAAGCATCCCTCCAAATAACAAGACATCCCTCTAAATAACAAGACATCCCTCCAAATATGAAGACATCCCTCCAAATATGAAGACATCCCTCTAAATAACAAGACATCCCTCTAAATAACAAGACATCCCTCTAAATAACAAGACATCCCTCTAAATAACAAGACATCCCTCTAAATAACAAGATATCCCTTTTAAATAACAAGACATTCCTCTAAATAACAAGACATCCCTCTAAATAACAAGACATCCCTCCAAATAAAAAGACATCCCTCTAAATATTAAGACATCAATCTAAATAACAAGACATCCCTCCAAATAACAAGACAACCCTCTAAAAAACAAAAAAACCCTCTAAATAACAAGACATCTCTCTAAAAAACAAGACATCCCTCTAAATATCAAGACATCCCTCTAAATAACAAGACATCCATCTATATAACAAGACATTCCTCTAAATATTAAGACATCCCTCTAAATAACAAGACATACCTGTAAATAACAAGACATCCCTCTAAATAACAAGACATCCCATCTAAATTACAAGACAACCCTCTAAAAAACAAGACATCCCTTAAGACATTCCGCTAAATATTAAGACATCCCTCTAAATAACAAGACATCCCTCTAAATACCAAGACATCCCTCTAAATATTAAGACATCCCTCCAAATAACAAGACAACCCTTTAAAAAACAAGACATCCCTCTAAATAACAAGACATCCCTCTAAATAACAAGACATCCGTCTAAATAACAAGACATCCCTCTAAATATTAAGACATCCCTTCAAATAACAAGACTTCCCTCTAAATATTAAGACATCCCTCTAAATAACAAGACATCCCTCTAAATATTAAGACATCCCTTTAAATAACAAGACATCTCTCTAAATAACAAGACATCCCTCTAAATAACAAGACATCCCACTAAATAACAAGACATCCCTCTAAATAACAAGACATCCCTTTTAAATAACAAGACATTCCTCTAAATAACAAGACATCCCTCTAAATATAAAGACATCCCTCCAAATAAAAAGACATCCCTCTAAATAGCAAGACATCCCTCTAATAAACAAGACATTCCGCTAAATATTAAGACATCCCTCTAAATATTAAGACATCCCTTTAAATAACAAGACATCTCTCTAAATAACAAGACATCCCTCTAAATAACAAGACATCCCACTAAATAACAAGACATCCCTCTAAATAACAAGACATCCCTTTTAAATAACAAGACATTCCTCTAAATAACAAGACATCCCTCTAAATAACAAGACATCCCTCCAAATAAAAAGACATCCCTCTAAATAGCAAGACATCCCTCTAATAAACAAGACATTCCGCTAAATATTAAGACATCCCTCTAAATAACAAGACATCCCATCTAAATTACAAGACAACCCTCTAAAAAACAAGACATCCCTCCAAATAACAAGACAACCCTCTAAAAAACAAGACATCCCTCTAAATAAAAAGACATCTCTCCAAATAACAAGACATCCCTCTAAATAACAAGACATCCCATCTAAATTACAAGACAACCCTCTAAAAAACAAGACATCCCTCTAAATAACAAGACATCCCTCTAAATAACAAGACATCCCTCTAAATATTAAGACATCCCTCCAAATAACAAGACATCCCTCTAAATATTAAGACATCCCTCTAAATAACAAGACATCCCTCTAAATATTAAGACATCCCTTTAAATAACAAGACATCTCTCTAAATAACAAGACATCCCTCTAAATAACAAGACATCCTACTAAATAACAAGACGTCCCTCTAAATAACAAGACATCCCTTTTAAATAACAAGACATTCCTCTAAATAACAAGACATCCCACTAAATAACAAGACATCCCTCCAAATAAAAAGACATCCCTCTAAATAGCAAGACATCCCTCTAAATAACAAGACATCCCTCCAAAAAACAAGATATCCCTCTAAATAACAAGACATTCCTCCAAATAACAAGACTTCCCTCCAAATAAGAAGACATCCCTCTAAATAACAAGACATCCCTCTAAATAACAAGACATCCCTCTAAATACCAAGACATCCCTCTAAATATTAAGACATCCCTCCAAATAACAAGACAACCCTTTAAAAAACAAGACATCCCTCTAAATAACAAGACATCCCTCTAAATAACAAGACATCCCTCTAAATATTAAGACATCCCTTCAAATAACAAGACATCCCTCTAAATATTAAGACATCCCTCTAAATAACAAGACATCCCTCTAAATATTAAGACATCCCTTTAAATAACAAGACATCTCTCTAAATAACAAGACATCCCTCTAAATAACAAGACATCCCTCTAAATATTAAGACATCCCTCCAAATAACAAGACATCCCTCTAAATATTAAGACATCCCTCTAAATAACAAGACATCCCTCTAAATATTAAGACATCCCTTTAAATAACAAGACATCTCTCTAAATAACAAGACATCCCTCTAAATAACAAGACATCTCACTAAAAAACAAGACATCCCTCTAAATAACAAGACATCCCTTTTAAATAACAAGACATTCCTCTAAATAACAAGACATCCCTCTAAATAACAAGACATCCCTCCAAATAACAAGAAATCCCTCAAAAAAGCAAGACATCCCTCTAAATATTAAGACATCCCTTCAAATAACAAGACATCCCTCTAAATAACAAGACATCCCTCTAAATAACAAGACATCCCTCTAAATAAAAAGACATCCCTCTAAATAACTAGACATCCCTCCAAATACCAAGACATCCCTCTAAATAACAAGACATCCCTCTAAATAACAAGACATACCTCCAAATAACGATACATCCCTCTAAATTATAAGACATCCCTCTTAATAACAAGCATCCCTCCAAATAACAAGACATCCCTCTAAATAACAAGACATCCCTCCAAATATGAAGACATCCCTCTAAATAACAAGACATCCCTCTAAATAACAAGACATCCCTCTAAATAACAAGACATCTCTCTAAATATTAAGACATCCCTTCAAATAACAAGACATCCCTCTAAATAACAAGACATCCCTCTAAATAACAAGACATCCCTCTAAATAACAAGACATCCCTCTAAATAACAAGACATCCCTCTAAAAAACAAGACATCCCTCTAAATATTAAGACATCAATCTAAATAACAAGACATCCCTCCAAATAACAAGACAACCCTCTAAAAAACAAAAAAACCCTTTAAATAACAAGACATCTCTCTAAAAAACAAGACATCCCTCTAAATATCAAGACATCCCTCTAAATAACAAGACATCCATCTATATAACAAGACATTCCTCTAAATATTAAGACATCCCTCTAAATAACAAGACATACCTGTAAATAACAAGACATCCCTCTAAATAACAAGACATCCCATCTAAATTACAAGACAACCCTCTAAAAAACAAGTCATCCCTCCAAATAACAAGACAACCCTCTAAAAAACAAGACATCCCTCTAAATAACAAGACATCCCTCTAAATAACAAGACATCACTCTAAATATTAAGACATCCCTCCAAATAACAAGACAACCCTTTAAAAAACAAGACATCCCTCTAAATAACAAGACATCCCTCTAAATAACAAGACATCCCTCTAAATATTAAGACATCCCTTCAAATAACAAGACAACCCTCTAAATATTAAGACATCCCTCTAAATAACAAGACATCCCTCTAAATATTAAGACATCCCTTTAAATAACAAGACATCTCTCTAAATAACAAGACATCCCTCTAAATAACAAGACATCCCACTAAATAACAAGACATCCCTCTAAATAACAAGACATCCCTTTTAAATAACAAGACATTCCTCTAAATAACAAGACATCCCTCTAAATATTAAGACATCCCTCTAAATAACAAGACATCCCTCCAAATAAAAAGACATCCCTCTAAATAGCAAGACATCCCTCTAATAAACAAGACATTCCGCTAAATATTAAGACATCCCTCTAAATAACAAGACATCCCATCTAAATTACAAGAAAACCCTCTAAAAAACAAGACAACCCTCTAAAAAACAAGACATCCCTCTAAATAAAAAGACATCTTAGACACAAGTGTGTACAAGGTTGTACAAGTGTGTACAAGGTTGTACAAGTGTGTACAAGGGTGTACAAGTTTGTACAAGTGTGTACAAGTTTGTACAAGGTTGTACAAATGTATACAAGGGTGTACAAAAGTGTACAAGGGTGCACAAGTTTGTACAAGGGTGTACAAGTGTGTACAAGCTTGTAGAAGTGTGTACAAGCTTGTACAAGTGTGTACAAGGGTGTACAGGTTTGTACAAGGTTGTACAAGTGTTTACAAGGGAGTACAAGTATGTACAAGAATGTACAAGTTTGTACAAGTGTGTACAAGTGTGTACAAGGTTGTACAAGTGTGTACAAGGTTGTACAAGTGTGTACAAGGTTGTACAAGTGTGTACAAGGTTGAACAAGTGTGTACAAAGGTGTACAAGTGTGTACAAGGTTGTACAAGTGTGTACAAGGTTGTACAAGTGTGTACAAGGTTGTACAAGTGTGTACAAGGTTGTACAAGGTTGTACAATTGTGTACAAGGTTGTACAAGTGTGTACAAGGTTGTACAAGTGTGTACAAGGGTGTACAAGTGTGTACAAGCTTGTACAAGTGTGTACAAGGGTGTACAGGTTTGTACAAGGTTGTACAAGTGTTTACAAGGGTGTACAAGTATGTACAAGAATGTACAAGTTTGTACAAGTGTGTACAAGTTTGTAAAAGGTTGTAAAAGTGTGTACAAGGGTGTACAAGTGTGTACAAGGGTGCACAAGTGTGTACAAGGGTGTACAATCGTGTACAAGCTTGTACAAGTGTGTACAAGGGTGTACAGGTTTGTACAAGGTTGTACAAGTGTGTACAAGGTTGTACAAGTGTGTACAAGGGTGTACAAGTTTGTACAAGTGTGTACAAGTTTGTACAAGGTTGTACAAATGTATACAAGGGTGTACAAAAGTGTACAAGGGTGCACAAGTTTGTACAAGGGTGTACAAGTGTGTACAAGCTTGTACAAGTGTGTACAAGCTTGTACAAGTGTGTACAAGGGTGTACAGGTTTGTACAAGGTTGTACAAGTGTTTACAAGGGTGTACAAGTATGCACAAGAATGTACAAGTTTGTACAAGTGTGTACAAGTTTGTAAAAGGTTGTACAAGTGTATACAAGGGTGTACAAGTGTGTACAAGGGTGCACAAGTGTGTACAAGGGTGTACAATCTTGTACAAGCTTGTACAAGTGTGTACAAGGGTGTACAGGTTTGTACAAGGTTGTACAAGTGTGTACAAGGGTGTACAAATGTGTACAAGGATGTAAAAGTTTGTACAAGTGTGTACAAGTTTGTACAAGGTTGTACAAGAAAAGTACAAGTTTGTACAAGAATGTACAAGTGTGTACAAGGTTTTACAATTGTGTAAAAGGTTGTACAAGTGTGTACAAGGTTGTACAAGTGTGTACAAGGTTGTACAAGTGTGTACAAGGTTGTACAAGTGTGTACAAGTTTGTACAAGTGTGTACAAGGTTGTACAAGTGTGTACAAGGTTGTACAAGTGTGTACAAGGTTGTACAAGTGTGTACAAGGTTGTACAAGTGTGTACAAGGGTGCACAAGTGTGTACAAGGGTGTACAATCGTGTACATGCTTGTACAAGTTTTTACAAGGTTGTACAAGTGTGTACAAGGTTGTACAAGTGTGTACAAGGTTGTACAAACGTGTACAAGGTTGTACAAGTGTGTACAAGGTTGTACAAGTGTGTACAAGGTTGTACAAGTGTGTACAAGGTTGTATAAGTGTGTACAAAGGTGTACAAGTGTGTACAAGGTTGTACAAGTGTGTACAAGGTTGTACAAGTGTGTACATGGTTGTACAAGGTTGTACAATTGTGTACAAGGTTGTACAAGTGTGTACAAGGTTGTACAAGTGTGTACAAGGGTGTACAAGTTTGTACAAGGGTGTACAAGTGTGTACAAGCTTGTACAAGTGTGTACAAGCTTGTACAAGTGTGTACAAGGGTGTACAGGTTTGTACAAGGTTGTACAAGTGTTTACAAGGGTGTACAAAAGAATGTACAAGTTTGTACAAGTGTGTACAAGTTTGTAAAAGGTTGTACAAGTGTTTACAAGGGTGTACAAGTATGTACAAGAATGTTCAAGTTTGTACAAGTGTGTACAAGTTTGTAAAAGGTTGTACAAGTGTGTACAAGGGTGTACAAGTGTGTACAAGGGTGCACAAGTGTGTACAAGGGTGTACAATCGTGTACAAGCTTGTACAAGTGTGTACAAGGGTGTACAGGTTTGTACAAGGTTGTACAAGTGTGTACAAGGGTGTACAAATGTGTACAAGGATGTAAAAGTTTGTACAAGTGTGTACAAGTTTGTACAAGGCTGTACAAGTAAGTACAAGTTTGTACAAGAATGTACAAGTGTGTACAAGAATTTACAATTGTGTAAAAGGTTGTACAAGTGTGTACAAGGTTGTACAAGTGTGTACAAGGTTGTACAAGTGTGTACAAGCTTGTACAAGTGTGTACAAGGTTGTACAAGTGTGTACAAGGTTGTACAAGTGTGTACAAGCTTGTACAAGTGTGTACAAGGTTGTACAAGTGTGTACAAGGTTGTACAAGTGTGTACAAGGTTGTACAAGTGTGTACAAGGTTGTACAAGTGTGTACAAGTTTGTTCAAGTGTGTACAAGTTTGTACAAGGTTGTACAAATGTGTACAAGGGTGTACAAAAGTGTACAAGGGTGCACAAGTTTGTACAAGGGTGTACAAGTGTGTACAATTTTGTACAAGTGTGTACAAGCTTGTACAAGGGTTTACAGGTTTGTACAAGGTTGTACAAGTGTGTACAAGGGTGTACAAGTATGTACAAGAATGTACAAGTGTGTACAAGGGTGTACAAGTGTGTACAAGCTTGTACAAGTGTGTACAAGGGTGTACAGGTTTGTACAAGGTTGTACAAGTGTTTACAAGGGTGTACAAGTATGTACAAGAATGTACAAGTTTGTACAAGTGTGTACAAGTTTGTAAAAGGTTGTACAAGTGTGTACAAGGGTGTACAAGTGTGTACAAGGGTGCACAAGTGTGTACAAGGGTGTACAATCGTGTACAAGCTTGTACAAGTGTGTACAAGGGTGTACAGGTTTGTACAAGGTTGTACAAGTGTGTACAAGGTTGTACAAGTGTGTACAAGGGTGTACAAGTTTGTACAAGTGTGTACAAGTTTGTACAAGGTTGTACAAATGTATACAAGGGTGTACAAAAGTGTACAAGGGTGCACAAGTTTGTACAAGGGTGTACAAGTGTGTACAAGCTTGTACAAGTGTGTACAAGCTTGTACAAGTGTGTACAAGGGTGTACAGGTTTGTACAAGGTTGTACAAGTGTTTACAAGGGTGTACAAGTATGCACAAGAATGTACAAGTTTGTACAAGTGTGTACAAGTTTGTAAAAGGTTGTACAAGTGTATACAAGGGTGTACAAGTGTGTACAAGGGTGCACAAGTGTGTACAAGGGTGTACAATCTTGTACAAGCTTGTACAAGTGTGTACAAGGGTGTACAGGTTTGTACAAGGTTGTACAAGTGTGTACAAGGGTGTACAAATGTGTACAAGGATGTAAAAGTTTGTACAAGTGTGTACAAGTTTGTACAAGGTTGTACAAGTAAGTACAAGTTTGTACAAGAATGTACAAGTGTGTACAAGGTTTTACAATTGTGTAAAAGGTTGTACAAGTGTGTACAAGGTTGTACAAGTGTGTACAAGGTTGTACAAGTGTGTACAAGGTTGTACAAGTGTGTACAAGTTTGTACAAGTGTGTACAAGGTTGTACAAGTGTGTACAAGGTTGTACAAGTGTGTACAAGGTTGTACAAGTGTGTACAAGGTTGTACAAGTGTGTACAAGGGTGCACAAGTGTGTACAAGGGTGTACAATTGTGTACATGCTTGTACAAGTTTTTACAAGGTTGTACAAGTGTGTACAAGGTTGTACAAGTGTGTACAAGGTTGTACAAACGTGTACAAGGTTGTACAAGTGTGTACAAGGTTGTACAAGTGTGTACAAGGTTGTACAAGTGTGTACAAGGTTGTATAAGTGTGTACAAAGGTGTACAAGTGTGTACAAGGTTGTACAAGTGTGTACAAGGTTGTACAAGTGTGTACATGGTTGTACAAGGTTGTACAATTGTGTACAAGGTTGTACAAGTGTGTACAAGGTTGTACAAGTGTGTACAAGGGTGTACAAGTTTGTACAAGGGTGTACAAGTGTGTACAAGCTTGTACAAGTGTGTACAAGCTTGTACAAGTGTGTACAAGGGTGTACAGGTTTGTACAAGGTTGTACAAGTGTTTACAAGGGTGTACAAAAGAATGTACAAGTTTGTACAAGTGTGTACAAGTTTGTAAAAGGTTGTACAAGTGTTTACAAGGGTGTACAAGTATGTACAAGAATGTTCAAGTTTGTACAAGTGTGTACAAGTTTGTAAAAGGTTGTACAAGTGTGTACAAGGGTGTACAAGTGTGTACAAGGGTGCACAAGTGTGTACAAGGGTGTACAATCGTGTACAAGCTTGTACAAGTGTGTACAAGGGTGTACAGGTTTGTACAAGGTTGTACAAGTGTGTACAAGGGTGTACAAATGTGTACAAGGATGTAAAAGTTTGTACAAGTGTGTACAAGTTTGTACAAGGCTGTACAAGTAAGTACAAGTTTGTACAAGAATGTACAAGTGTGTACAAGAATTTACAATTGTGTAAAAGGTTGTACAAGTGTGTACAAGGTTGTACAAGTGTGTACAAGGTTGTACAAGTGTGTACAAGCTTGTACAAGTGTGTACAAGGTTGTACAAGTGTGTACAAGGTTGTACAAGTGTGTACAAGCTTGTACAAGTGTGTACAAGGTTGTACAAGTGTGTACAAGGTTGTACAAGTGTGTACAAGGTTGTACAAGTGTGTACAAGGTTGTACAAGTGTGTACAAGTTTGTTCAAGTGTGTACAAGTTTGTACAAGGTTGTACAAATGTGTACAAGGGTGTACAAAAGTGTACAAGGGTGCACAAGTTTGTACAAGGGTGTACAAGTGTGTACAAGTTTGTACAAGTGTGTACAAGCTTGTACAAGGGTTTACAGGTTTGTACAAGGTTGTACAAGTGTGTACAAGGGTGTACAAGTATGTACAAGAATGTACAAGTGTGTACAAGGGTGTACAAGTGTGTACAAGCTTGTACAAGTGTGTACAAGGGTGTACAGGTTTGTACAAGGTTGTACAAGTGTTTACAAGGGTGTACAAGTATGTACAAGAATGTACAAGTTTGTACAAGTGTGTACAAGTTTGTAAAAGGTTGTACAAGTGTGTACAAGGGTGTACAAGTGTGTACAAGGGTGCACAAGTGTGTACAAGGGTGTACAATCGTGTACAAGCTTGTACAAGTGTGTACAAGGGTGTACAGGTTTGTACAAGGTTGTACAAGTGTGTACAAGGTTGTACAAGTGTGTACAAGGGTGTACAAGTTTGTACAAGTGTGTACAAGTTTGTACAAGGTTGTACAAATGTATACAAGGGTGTACAAAAGTGTACAAGGGTGCACAAGTTTGTACAAGGGTGTACAAGTGTGTACAAGCTTGTACAAGTGTGTACAAGCTTGTACAAGTGTGTACAAGGGTGTACAGGTTTGTACAAGGTTGTACAAGTGTTTACAAGGGTGTACAAGTATGCACAAGAATGTACAAGTTTGTACAAGTGTGTACAAGTTTGTAAAAGGTTGTACAAGTGTATACAAGGGTGTACAAGTGTGTACAAGGGTGCACAAGTGTGTACAAGGGTGTACAATCTTGTACAAGCTTGTACAAGTGTGTACAAGGGTGTACAGGTTTGTACAAGGTTGTACAAGTGTGTACAAGGGTGTACAAATGTGTACAAGGATGTAAAAGTTTGTACAAGTGTGTACAAGTTTGTACAAGGTTGTACAAGTAAGTACAAGTTTGTACAAGAATGTACAAGTGTGTACAAGGTTTTACAATTGTGTAAAAGGTTGTACAAGTGTGTACAAGGTTGTACAAGTGTGTACAAGGTTGTACAAGTGTGTACAAGGTTGTACAAGTGTGTACAAGTTTGTACAAGTGTGTACAAGGTTGTACAAGTGTGTACAAGGTTGTACAAGTGTGTACAAGGTTGTACAAGTGTGTACAAGGTTGTACAAGTGTGTACAAGGGTGCACAAGTGTGTACAAGGGTGTACAATCGTGTACATGCTTGTACAAGTTTTTACAAGGTTGTACAAGTGTGTACAAGGTTGTACAAGTGTGTACAAGGTTGTACAAACGTGTACAAGGTTGTACAAGTGTGTACAAGGTTGTACAAGTGTGTACAAGGTTGTACAAGTGTGTACAAGGTTGTATAAGTGTGTACAAAGGTGTACAAGTGTGTACAAGGTTGTACAAGTGTGTACAAGGTTGTACAAGTGTGTACATGGTTGTACAAGGTTGTACAATTGTGTACAAGGTTGTACAAGTGTGTACAAGGTTGTACAAGTGTGTACAAGGGTGTACAAGTTTGTACAAGGGTGTACAAGTGTGTACAAGCTTGTACAAGTGTGTACAAGCTTGTACAAGTGTGTACAAGGGTGTACAGGTTTGTACAAGGTTGTACAAGTGTTTACAAGGGTGTACAAAAGAATGTACAAGTTTGTACAAGTGTGTACAAGTTTGTAAAAGGTTGTACAAGTGTTTACAAGGGTGTACAAGTATGTACAAGAATGTTCAAGTTTGTACAAGTGTGTACAAGTTTGTAAAAGGTTGTACAAGTGTGTACAAGGGTGTACAAGTGTGTACAAGGGTGCACAAGTGTGTACAAGGGTGTACAATCGTGTACAAGCTTGTACAAGTGTGTACAAGGGTGTACAGGTTTGTACAAGGTTGTACAAGTGTGTACAAGGGTGTACAAATGTGTACAAGGATGTAAAAGTTTGTACAAGTGTGTACAAGTTTGTACAAGGCTGTACAAGTAAGTACAAGTTTGTACAAGAATGTACAAGTGTGTACAAGAATTTACAATTGTGTAAAAGGTTGTACAAGTGTGTACAAGGTTGTACAAGTGTGTACAAGGTTGTACAAGTGTGTACAAGCTTGTACAAGTGTGTACAAGGTTGTACAAGTGTGTACAAGGTTGTACAAGTGTGTACAAGCTTGTACAAGTGTGTACAAGGTTGTACAAGTGTGTACAAGGTTGTACAAGTGTGTACAAGGTTGTACAAGTGTGTACAAGGTTGTACAAGTGTGTACAAGTTTGTTCAAGTGTGTACAAGTTTGTACAAGGTTGTACAAATGTGTACAAGGGTGTACAAAAGTGTACAAGGGTGCACAAGTTTGTACAAGGGTGTACAAGTGTGTACAAGTTTGTACAAGTGTGTACAAGCTTGTACAAGGGTTTACAGGTTTGTACAAGGTTGTACAAGTGTGTACAAGGGTGTACAAGTATGTACAAGAATGTACAAGTTTGTACAAGTGTGTACAAGGGTGTACAAGTATGTACAAGAATGTACAAGTTTGTACAAGTGTGTACAAGGGTGTACAAATGTGTACAAGGATGTAAAAGTTTGTACAAGTGTGTACAAGTTTGTAGTAGGTTGTACAAGTGTGTACAAGGTTGTACAAGTGTGTACAAGGTTGTACAAGTGTGTACAAGGTTGTACAAGTGTGTACAAGGTTGTACAAGTGTGTACAAGGTTGTACAAGTGTGTACAAGGGTTCACAAGTGTGTACAAGGGTGTACAATCGTGTACAAGCTTGTGCAATCGTGTACAAGCTTGTACAAGTGTGTACAAGGGTTTACAGGTTTGTACAAGGTTGTAAGGTGTGTACAAGGGTGTACAAATGTGTACAAGGATGTAAAAGTTTATACAAGTGTGTACAGGTTTGTACAAGGTTGTTTAAGTGTGTACAATGTTTTACAATTGTGTACAAGGTTGTACAAGTGTGTACAAGGTTGTACAAGTGTGTACAAGGATGTACAAGTGTGTACAAGGTTGTACAAGTGTGTACAAGTTTGTACAAGTGTGTACAAGTTTGTACAAGGTTGTACAAATGTGTACAAGGGTGTACAAAAGTGTACAAGGGTGCACAAGTTTGTACAAGGGTGTACAAGTGTGTACAAGGGTGTACAGGTTTGTACAAGGTTGTACAAGTGTGTACAAGCTTGAACAAGTGTGTACAAGGTTGTACAAGTGTTTACAAGGTTGTACAAGTGTGTACAAGGTTGCACAAGTGTGTACAAGGTTGCACAAGTGTGTACAAGAGTGTACAATCGTGTACAAGCTTGTACAAGTGTGTACAAGGGTGTACAGGTTTGTACAAGGTTGTACAAGTGTGTACAAGGTTTTACAATTGTGTACAAGGTTGTACAAGTGTGTACAAGGTTGTACAAGTGTGTACAAGGTTGTACAAGTGTGTACAAGGTTGTACAAGTGTGTACAAGCTTGTACAAGTGTGTACAAGGTTGTACAAGTGTGTACATGGTTGTTCAAGTGTGTACATGTTTGTACAAGTGTGTTTAAGTTTGTACAAGGTTGTACAAATGTGTACAAGGGTGTACAAAAGTGTACAAGGGTGCACAAGTTTGTACAAGGGTGTACAAGTGTGTACAAGCTTGTACAAGTGTGTACAATGGTGTACAGGTTTGTACTATGTTGTACAAATGTGTACAAGGATGTACAAGTATGTACAAGAATGTACAATTTTGTACAAGTGTGTACAAGTTTGTAAAAGGTTGTACAAGTGTGTACAAGGGTGAACAAGTGTGTACAAGGTTGTACAAGGTTGTACAAGTGTGTACAAGCTTGTACAAGTGTGTACAAGCTTGTACAAGTGTGTACAAGGGTGTACAAGTGTGTACAAGGTTGTACAAGTTTTTACAAGGTTGTACAAGTGTGTACAAGGTTGTACAAGTGTGTACAAGGTTGTACAAGTGTGTACAAGGTTGTACAAGATTGTACAATTGTGTACAAGGTTGTACAAGTGTGTACAAGGTTGTACAAGTGTGTACAAGGTTGTACAAGTGTGTACAAGGGTGTACAAGTTTGTACAAGTGTGTACAAGGTTGTACAAGTGTGTACAAGGGTGTACAAGTTTGTACAAGTGTGTACAAGTTTGTACAATTGTGTACAAGTTTGTACAAGGTTGTACAAATGTATACAAGGGTGCACAAGTGTGTACAAGGGTGTACAATCGTGTACAAGCTTGTACAAGTGTGTACAAGGGTGTACAAGTAAGTACAAGTTTGTACAAGAATGTACAAGTGTGTACAAGGTTTTACAATTGTGTAAAAGGTTGTACAAGTGTGTACAAGGTTGTACAAGCGTGTACAAGGTTGTACAAGTGTGTACAAGGTTGTACAAGTGTGTACAAGGTTGTACAAGTGTGTACAAGTTTGTTCAAGTGTGTACAAGTTTGTACAAGGTTGTACAAATGTGTACAAGGGTGTACAAAAGTGTACAAGGGTGCACAAGTTTGTACAAGGGTGTACAAGTGTGTACAAGCTTGTACAAGTGTGTACAAGCTTGTACAAGGGTTTACAGGTTTGTACAAGGTTGTACAAGTGTGTACAAGGGTGTACAAGTATGTACAAGAATGTACAAGTTTGTACAAGTGTGTACAAGGGTGTACAAGTATGTACAAGAATGTACAAGTTTGTACAAGTGTGTACAAGGATGTACAAATGTGTACAAGGATGTAAAAGTTTGTACAAGTGTGTACAAGTTTGTACAAGGTTGTTCAAGGTTGTACAAGTGTGTACAAGGTTGTACAAGTGTGTACAAGGTTGTACAAGTGTGTACAAGGTTGTACAAGTGTGTACAAGGGTGCACAAGTGTGTACAAGGGTGTACAATCGTGTACAAGCTTGTACAATCGTGTACATGCTTGTTTCAAGTTTGTACAAGGGTTTACAGGTTTGTACAAGGTTGTACAAGTGTGTACAAGGGTGTACAAGTATGTACAAGAATGTACAAGTTTGTACAAGTGTGTACAAGGATGTACAAATGTGTACAAGGATGTAAAAGTTTGTACAAGTGTGTACAAGTTTGTACAAGGTTGTACAAGGTTGTACAAGTGTGTACAAGGTTGTACAAGTGTGTACAAGGTTGTACAAGTGTGTACAAGGTTGTACAAGTGTGTACAAGTTTGTACAAGTGTGTACAAGTTTGTACAAGGTTGTACAAATGTGTACAAGGGTGTACAAAAGTGTACAAGGGTGCACAAGTTTGTACAAGGGTGTACAAGTGTGTACAAGGGTGTACAGGTTTGTACAAGGTTGTACAAGTGTTTACAAGGTTGTACAAGTGTGTACAAGGTTGCACAAGTGTGTACAAGAGTGTACAATCGTGTACAAGCTTGTACAAGTGTGTACAAGGGTGTACAGGTTTGTACAAGGTTGTACAAGTGTGTACAAGGTTTTACAATTGTGTACAAGGTTGTACAAGTGTGTACAAGGGTGTACAAGTATGTACAAGAATGTACAAGTTTGTACAAGTGTGTACAAGGGTGTACAAGTATGTACAAGAATGTACAAGTTTGTACAAGTGTGTACAAGGATGTACAAATGTGTACAAGGATGTAAAAGTTTGTACAAGTGTGTACAAGTTTGTACAAGGTTGTACAAGGTTGTACAAGTGTGTACAAGGTTGCACAAGTGTGTACAAGGTTGTACAAGTGTGTACAAGGTTGTACAAGTGTGTACAAGGGTGCACAAGTGTGTACAAGGGTGTACAATCGTGTACAAGCTTGTACAATCGTGTACATGCTTGTTTCAAGTTTGTACAAGGGTTTACAGGTTTGTACAAGGTTGTACAAGTGTGTACAAGGGTGTACAAGTATGTACAAGAATGTACAAGTTTGTACAAGTGTGTACAAGGATGTACAAATGTGTACAAGGATGTAAAAGTTTGTACAAGTGTGTACAAGTTTGTACAAGGTTGTACAAGGTTGTACAAGTGTGTACAAGGTTGTACAAGTGTGTACAAGGTTGTACAAGTGTGTACAAGGTTGTACAAGTGTGTACAAGTTTGTACAAGTGTGTACAAGTTTGTACAAGGTTGTACAAATGTGTACAAGGGTGTACAAAAGTGTACAAGGGTGCACAAGTTTGTACAAGGGTGTACAAGTGTGTACAAGGGTGTACAGGTTTGTACAAGGTTGTACAAGTGTTTACAAGGTTGTACAAGTGTGTACAAGGTTGCACAAGTGTGTACAAGAGTGTACAATCGTGTACAAGCTTGTACAAGTGTGTACAAGGGTGTACAGGTTTGTACAAGGTTGTACAAGTGTGTACAAGGTTTTACAATTGTGTACAAGGTTGTACAAGTGTGTACAAGGTTGTACAAGTGTGTACAAGTTTGTACAAGTGTGTACAAGCTTGTGCAAGTGTGTACAAGGTTGTACAAGTGTGTACATGGTTGTTCAAGTGTGTACATGTTTGTACAAGTGTGTATAAGTTTGTACAAGGTTGTACAAATGTGTACAAGGGTGTACAAAAGTGTACAAGGGTGCACAAGTTTGTACAAGGGTGTACAAGTGTGTACAAGGGTGCACAAGTTTGTACAAGGGTGTACAAGTGTGTACAAGCTTGTACAAGTGTGTACAAGGGTGTACAGGTTTGTACAAGGTTGTACAATTTTGTACAAGTGTGTACAAGTTTGTAAAAGGTTGTACAAGTGTGTACAAGGGTGAACAAGTGTGTAAAAGGTTGTACAAGTGTGTACAAGCTTGTACAAGTGTGTACAAGGGTGTACAAGTGTGTACAAGGTTGTACAAGTTTTTACAAGGTTGTACAAGTGTGTACAAGGTTGTACAAGTGTGTACAAGGTTGTACAAGTGTGTACAAGGTTGTACAAGTGTGTACAAGGTTGTATAAGTGTGTACAAGGTTGAAAAAGTGTGTACAAGGTTGTACAAGTGTGTACAAGGTTGTACAAGTGTGTACAAAGGTGTACAAGTGTGTACAAGGTTGTACAAGTGTGTACACGGTTGTACAAGTGTGTACAAGGTTGCACAAGTGTGTACAAGGTTGTACAAGTGTGTACAAGGTTGTACAAGGTTGTACAATTGTGTACAAGGTTGTACATGTGTGTACAAGGTTGTACAAGTGTGTACAAGGTTGTACAAGTGTGTACAAGGGTGTACAAGTTTGTACAAGTGTGTACAAGTTTGTACAATTGTGTACAAGTTTGTACAAGGTTGTACAAATGTATACAAGGGTGTACAAAAGTGTACAAGGGTGCACAAGTTTGTACAAGGGTGTACAAGTGTGTACAAGCTTGTACAAGTGTGTACAAGGGTGTACAGGTTTGTACAAGGTTGTACAAGTGTTTACAAGGGTGTACAAGTATGTACAAGAATGTACAAGTTTGTACAAGTGTGTACAAGTTTGTAAAAGGTTGTACAAGTATGTACAGAGGTGTACAAGTGTGTACAAGGGTGCACAAGTGTGTACAAGCTTGTACAAGTGTGTACAAGGGTGTACAGGTTTGTACAAGGTTGTACAAGTGTGTACAATGATGTACAAGTATGTACAAGAATGTACAATTTTGTACAAGTGTGTACAAGTTTGTAAAAGGTTGTACAAGTGTGTACAAGGGTGTACAAGTGTGTACAAGGTTGTACAAGTGTGTACAAGCTTGTACAAGTGTGTACAATGGTGTACAAGTGTGTACAAGCTTGTACAAGTGTGTACAAGGGTGTACAAGTGTGTACAAGGTTGTACAAGTGTGGACAAGGTTGTACAAGTGTGTACAAAGGTGTACAATTGTGTACAAGGTTGTACAAGTGTGTACAAGGTTGTACAAGTGTGTACAAGGTTGTACAAGTGTGTACAAGCTTGTACAAGTGTGTACAAGGGTGTACAGGTTTGTACAAGGTTGTACAAGTGTTTACAAGGGTGTACAAGTATGTACAAGAATGTACAAGTTTGTACAAGTGTGTACAAGTTTGTAAAAGGTTGTACAAGTATGTACAGAGGTGTACAAGTGTGTACAAGGGTGCACAAGTGTGTACAAGCTTGTACAAGTGTGTACAAGGGTGTACAGGTTTGTACAAGGTTGTACAAGTGTGTACAATGATGTACAAGTATGTACAAGAATGTACAATTTTGTACAAGTGTGTACAAGTTTGTAAAAGGTTGTACAAGTGTGTACAAGGGTGTACAAGTGTGTACAAGGTTGTACAAGTGTGTACAAGCTTGTACAAGTGTGTACAATGGTGTACAAGTGTGTACAAGCTTGTACAAGTGTGTACAAGGGTGTACAAGTGTGTACAAGGTTGTACAAGTGTGGACAAGGTTGTACAAGTGTGTACAAAGGTGTACAATTGTGTACAAGGTTGTACAAGTGTGTACAAGGTTGTACAAGTGTGTACAAGGTTGTACAAGTGTGTACAAGCTTGTACAAGTGTGTACAAGGGTGTACAGGTTTGTACAAGGTTGTACAAGTGTTTACAAGGGTGTACAAGTATGTACAAGAATGTACAAGTTTGTACAAGTGTGTACAAGTGTGTACAAGGTTCTACAAGTGTGTACAAGGTTGTACAAGTGTGTACAAGGTTGTACAAATGAGTACAAGGTTGTACAAGTGTGTACAAAGGTGTACAAGGTTGTACAAGGTTGTACAATTGTGTACAAGGTTGTACAAGTGTGTACAAGGTTGTACAAGTGTGTACAAGGGTGTACAAGTTTGTACAAGTGTGTACAAGTTTGTACAAGTGTGTACAAGTTTGTACAAGGTTGTACAAATGTATACAAGGGTGTACAAAAGTGTACAAGGGTGCACAAGTTTGTACAAGGGTGTACAAGTTTGTACAAGCTTGTACAATTGTGTACAAGGGTGTACAGGTTTGTACAAGGTTGTACAAGTGTTTACAAGGGTGTACAAGTATGTACAAGAATGTAAAAGTTTGTACAAGTGTGTACAAGTTTGTAAAAGGTTGTACAAGTGTGTACAAGGGTGTACAAGTGTGTACAAGAGTGCACAAGTGTGTACAAGGGTGTACAATCGTGTACAATCTTGTACAAGTGTGTACAAGGGTGTACAGGTTTGTACAAGGTTGTACAAGTGTGTACAAGGTTGTACAAGTGTGTACAAGGGTGTACAAGTTTGTGCAAGTGTGTACAAGTTTGTACAATTGTGTACAAGTTTGTACAAGGTTGTACAAATGTATACAAGGGTGTACAAAAGTAAACAAGGGTGCACAAGTTTGTACAAGGGTGTACAAGTGTGTACAAGCTTGTACAAGTGTGTACAAGCTTGTACAAGTGTGTACAAGGGTGTACAGGTTTGTACAAGTTTGTACAAGTGTTTACAAGGGTGTACAAGTATGTACAAGAATGTACAAGTTTGTACAAGTGTGTACAAGTTTGTAAAAGGTTGTACAAGTGTGTACAAGGGTGTACAAGTGTGTACAAGGGTGCAAAAGTGTGTACAAGGGTGTACAATCGTGTACAAGCTTGTACAAGTGTGTACAAGGTTGTACAAGTGTGTACAAGTTTGTACAAGTGTGTACAAGCTTGTACAAGTGTGTACAAGGTTGTACAAGTGTGTACATGGTTGTTCAAGGGTGTACATGTTTGTACAAGTGTGTATAAGTTTGTACAAGGTTGTACAAATGTGTACAAGGGTGTACAAAAGTGTACAAGGGTGCACAAGTTTGTACAAGGGTGTACAAGTGTGTACAAGGGTGCACAAGTTTGTACAAGGGAGTACAAGTGTGTACAAGCTTGTACAAGTGTGTACAAGGGTGTACAGGTTTGTACAAGGTTGTACAATTTTGTACAAGTGTGTACAAGTTTGTAAAAGGTTGTACAAGTGTGTACAAGGGTGAACAAGTGTGTACAAGGTTGTACAAGTGTGTACAAGCTTGTACAAGTGTGTACAAGGGTGTACAAGTGTGTACAAGGTTGTACAAGTTTTTACAAGGTTGTACAAGTGTGTACAAGGTTGTACAAGTGTGTACAAGGTTGTACAAGTGTGTACAAGGTTGTACAAGTGTGTACAAGGTTGTACAAGTGTGTACAAGGGTGCACAAGTGTGTACAAGGGTGTACAATCGTGTACAAGCTTGTACAATCGTGTACATGCTTGTTTCAAGTTTGTACAAGGGTTTACAGGTTTGTACAAGGTTGT
Organism: Macrosteles quadrilineatus; assembly: GCF_028750875.1. NCBI lineage: Eukaryota > Metazoa > Arthropoda > Insecta > Hemiptera > Cicadellidae > Macrosteles > Macrosteles quadrilineatus. The sequence goes on from NW_026542695.1 coordinate 139,171, forward strand.
ACAAGTGTGTACAAGGGTGTACAAGTATGTACAAGAATGTACAAGTTTGTACAAGTGTGTACAAGGGTGTACAAATGTGTACAAGGATGTAAAAGTTTGTACAAGTGTGTACAAGTTTGTACAAGGTTGTACAAGGTTGTACAAGTGTGTACAAGGTTGTACAAGTGTGTACAAGGTTGTACAAGTGTGTACAAGGTTGTACAAGTGTGTACAAGTTTGTACAAGTGTGTACAAGTTTGTACAAGGTTGTACAAATGTGTACAAGGGTGTACAAAAGTGTACAAGGGTGCACAAGTTTGTACAAGGGTGTACAAGTGTGTACAAGGGTGTACAGGTTTGTACAAGGTTGTACAAGTGTTTACAAGGTTGTACAAGTGTGTACAAGGTTGCACAAGTGTGTACAAGAGTGTACAATCGTGTACAAGCTTGTACAAGTGTGTACAAGGGTGTACAGGTTTGTACAAGGTTGTACAAGTGTGTACAAGGTTTTACAATTGTGTACAAGGTTGTACAAGTGTGTACAAGGTTGTACAAGTGTGTACAAGTTTGTACAAGTGTGTACAAGCTTGTACAAGTGTGTACAAGGTTGTACAAGTGTGTACATGGTTGTTCAAGTGTGTACATGTTTGTACAAGTGTGTATAAGTTTGTACAAGGTTGTACAAATGTGTACAAGGGTGTACAAAAGTGTACAAGGGTGCACAAGTTTGTACAAGGGTGTACAAGTGTGTACAAGGGTGCACAAGTTTGTACAAGGGTGTACAAGTGTGTACAAGGTTGTACAAGTGTGTACAAGGGTGTACAAGTTTGTACAAGTGTGTACAAGTTTGTACAATTGTGTACAAGTTTGTACAAGGTTGTACAAATGTATACAAGGGTGTACAAAAGTAAACAAGGGTGCACAAGTTTGTACAAGGGTGTACAAGTGTGTACAAGCTTGTACAAGTGTGTACAAGCTTGTACAAGTGTGTACAAGGGTGTACAGGTTTGTACAAGTTTGTACAAGTGTTTACAAGGGTGTACAAGTATGTACAAGAATGTACAAGTTTGTACAAGTGTGTACAAGTTTGTAAAAGGTTGTACAAGTGTGTACAAGGGTGTACAAGTGTGTACAAGGGTGCAAAAGTGTGTACAAGGGTGTACAATCGTGTACAAGCTTGTACAAGTGTGTACAAGGTTGTACAAGTGTGTACAAGTTTGTACAAGTGTGTACAAGCTTGTACAAGTGTGTACAAGGTTGTACAAGTGTGTACATGGTTGTTCAAGGGTGTACATGTTTGTACAAGTGTGTATAAGTTTGTACAAGGTTGTACAAATGTGTACAAGGGTGTACAAAAGTGTACAAGGGTGCACAAGTTTGTACAAGGGTGTACAAGTGTGTACAAGGGTGCACAAGTTTGTACAAGGGTGTACAAGTGTGTACAAGCTTGTACAAGTGTGTACAAGGGTGTACAGGTTTGTACAAGGTTGTACAATTTTGTACAAGTGTGTACAAGTTTGTAAAAGGTTGTACAAGTGTGTACAAGGGTGAACAAGTGTGTACAAGGTTGTACAAGTGTGTACAAGCTTGTACAAGTGTGTACAAGGGTGTACAAGTGTGTACAAGGTTGTACAAGTTTTTACAAGGTTGTACAAGTGTGTACAAGGTTGTACAAGTGTGTACAAGGTTGTACAAGTGTGTACAAGGTTGTACAAGTGTGTACAAGGTTGTACAAGTGTGTACAAGGGTGCACAAGTGTGTACAAGGGTGTACAATCGTGTACAAGCTTGTACAATCGTGTACATGCTTGTTTCAAGTTTGTACAAGGGTTTACAGGTTTGTACAAGGTTGTACAAGTGTGTACAAGGGTGTACAAGTATGTACAAGAATGTACAAGTTTGTACAAGTATGTACAAGGGTGTACAAATGTGTACAAGGATGTAAAAGTTTGTACAAGTGTGTACAAGTTTGTACAAGGTTGTACAAGGTTGTACAAGTGTGTACAAGGTTGTACAAGTGTGTACAAGGTTGTACAAGTGTGTACAAGGTTGTACAAGTGTGTACAAGTTTGTACAAGTGTGTACAAGTTTGTACAAGGTTGTACAAATGTGTACAAGGGTGTACAAAAGTGTACAAGGGTGCACAAGTTTGTACAAGGGTGTACAAGTGTGTACAAGGGTGTACAGGTTTGTACAAGGTTGTACAAGTGTTTACAAGGTTGTACAAGTGTGTACAAGGTTGCACAAGTGTGTACAAGAGTGTACAATCGTGTACAAGCTTGTACAAGTGTGTACAAGGGTGTACAGGTTTGTACAAGGTTGTACAAGTGTGTACAAGGTTTTACAATTGTGTACAAGGTTGTACAAGTGTGTACAAGGTTGTACAAGTGTGTACAAGTTTGTACAAGTGTGTACAAGCTTGTACAAGTGTGTACAAGGTTGTACAAGTGTGTACATGGTTGTTCAAGTGTGTACATGTTTGTACAAGTGTGTATAAGTTTGTACAAGGTTGTACAAATGTGTACAAGGGTGTACAAAAGTGTACAAGGGTGCACAAGTTTGTACAAGGGTGTACAAGTGTGTACAAGGGTGCACAAGTTTGTACAAGGGTGTACAAGTGTGTACAAGCTTGTACAAGTGTGTACAAGGGTGTACAGGTTTGTACAAGGTTGTACAATTTTGTACAAGTGTGTACAAGTTTGTAAAAGGTTGTACAAGTGTGTACAAGGGTGAACAAGTGTGTACAAGGTTGTACAAGTGTGTACAAGCTTGTACAAGTGTGTACAAGGGTGTACAAGTGTGTACAAGGTTGTACAAGTTTTTACAAGGTTGTACAAGTGTGTACAAGGTTGTACAAGTGTGTACAAGGTTGTACAAGTGTGTACAAGGTTGTACAAGTGTGTACAAGGTTGTATAAGTGTGTACAAGGTTGAAAAAGTGTGTACAAGGTTGTACAAGTGTGTACAAGGTTGTACAAGTGTGTACAAGGTTGTACAAGTATGTACAAGAATGTACAATTTTGTACAAGTGTGTACAAGTTTGTAAAAGGTTGTACAAGTGTGTACAAGGGTGTACAAGTGTGTACAAGGTTGTACAAGTGTGTACAAGCTTGTACAAGTGTGTACAATGGTGTACAAGTGTGTACAAGCTTGTACAAGTGTGTACAAGGGTGTACAAGTGTGTACAAGGTTGTACAAGTGTGGACAAGGTTGTACAAGTGTGTACAAAGGTGTACAATTGTGTACAAGGTTGTACAAGTGTGTACAAGGTTGTACAAGTGTGTACAAGGTTGTACAAGTGTGTACAAGCTTGTACAAGTGTGTACAAGGGTGTACAGGTTTGTACAAGGTTGTACAAGTGTTTACAAGGGTGTACAAGTATGTACAAGAATGTACAAGTTTGTACAAGTGTGTACAAGTGTGTACAAGGTTCTACAAGTGTGTACAAGGTTGTACAAGTGTGTACAAGGTTGTACAAATGAGTACAAGGTTGTACAAGTGTGTACAAAGGTGTACAAGGTTGTACAAGGTTGTACAATTGTGTACAAGGTTGTACAAGTGTGTACAAGGTTGTACAAGTGTGTACAAGGGTGTACAAGTTTGTACAAGTGTGTACAAGTTTGTACAAGTGTGTACAAGTTTGTACAAGGTTGTACAAATGTATACAAGGGTGTACAAAAGTGTACAAGGGTGCACAAGTTTGTACAAGGGTGTACAAGTTTGTACAAGCTTGTACAATTGTGTACAAGGGTGTACAGGTTTGTACAAGGTTGTACAAGTGTTTACAAGGGTGTACAAGTATGTACAAGAATGTAAAAGTTTGTACAAGTGTGTACAAGTTTGTAAAAGGTTGTACAAGTGTGTACAAGGGTGTACAAGTGTGTACAAGAGTGCACAAGTGTGTACAAGGGTGTACAATCGTGTACAATCTTGTACAAGTGTGTACAAGGGTGTACAGGTTTGTACAAGGTTGTACAAGTGTGTACAAGGTTGTACAAGTGTGTACAAGGGTGTACAAGTTTGTGCAAGTGTGTACAAGTTTGTACAATTGTGTACAAGTTTGTACAAGGTTGTACAAATGTATACAAGGGTGTACAAAAGTAAACAAGGGTGCACAAGTTTGTACAAGGGTGTACAAGTGTGTACAAGCTTGTACAAGTGTGTACAAGCTTGTACAAGTGTGTACAAGGGTGTACAGGTTTGTACAAGTTTGTACAAGTGTTTACAAGGGTGTACAAGTATGTACAAGAATGTACAAGTTTGTACAAGTGTGTACAAGTTTGTAAAAGGTTGTACAAGTGTGTACAAGGGTGTACAAGTGTGTACAAGGGTGCAAAAGTGTGTACAAGGGTGTACAATCGTGTACAAGCTTGTACAAGTGTGTACAAGGTTGTACAAGTGTGTACAAGTTTGTACAAGTGTGTACAAGCTTGTACAAGTGTGTACAAGGTTGTACAAGTGTGTACATGGTTGTTCAAGGGTGTACATGTTTGTACAAGTGTGTATAAGTTTGTACAAGGTTGTACAAATGTGTACAAGGGTGTACAAAAGTGTACAAGGGTGCACAAGTTTGTACAAGGGTGTACAAGTGTGTACAAGGGTGCACAAGTTTGTACAAGGGTGTACAAGTGTGTACAAGCTTGTACAAGTGTGTACAAGGGTGTACAGGTTTGTACAAGGTTGTACAATTTTGTACAAGTGTGTACAAGTTTGTAAAAGGTTGTACAAGTGTGTACAAGGGTGAACAAGTGTGTACAAGGTTGTACAAGTGTGTACAAGCTTGTACAAGTGTGTACAAGGGTGTACAAGTGTGTACAAGGTTGTACAAGTTTTTACAAGGTTGTACAAGTGTGTACAAGGTTGTACAAGTGTGTACAAGGTTGTACAAGTGTGTACAAGGTTGTACAAGTGTGTACAAGGTTGTACAAGTGTGTACAAGGGTGCACAAGTGTGTACAAGGGTGTACAATCGTGTACAAGCTTGTACAATCGTGTACATGCTTGTTTCAAGTTTGTACAAGGGTTTACAGGTTTGTACAAGGTTGTACAAGTGTGTACAAGGGTGTACAAGTATGTACAAGAATGTACAAGTTTGTACAAGTGTGTACAAGGGTGTACAAATGTGTACAAGGATGTAAAAGTTTGTACAAGTGTGTACAAGTTTGTACAAGGTTGTACAAGGTTGTACAAGTGTGTACAAGGTTGTACAAGTGTGTACAAGGTTGTACAAGTGTGTACAAGGTTGTACAAGTGTGTACAAGTTTGTACAAGTGTGTACAAGTTTGTACAAGGTTGTACAAATGTGTACAAGGGTGTACAAAAGTGTACAAGGGTGCACAAGTTTGTACAAGGGTGTACAAGTGTGTACAAGGGTGTACAGGTTTGTACAAGGTTGTACAAGTGTTTACAAGGTTGTACAAGTGTGTACAAGGTTGCACAAGTGTGTACAAGAGTGTACAATCGTGTACAAGCTTGTACAAGTGTGTACAAGGGTGTACAGGTTTGTACAAGGTTGTACAAGTGTGTACAAGGTTTTACAATTGTGTACAAGGTTGTACAAGTGTGTACAAGGTTGTACAAGTGTGTACAAGTTTGTACAAGTGTGTACAAGCTTGTACAAGTGTGTACAAGGTTGTACAAGTGTGTACATGGTTGTTCAAGTGTGTACATGTTTGTACAAGTGTGTATAAGTTTGTACAAGGTTGTACAAATGTGTACAAGGGTGTACAAAAGTGTACAAGGGTGCACAAGTTTGTACAAGGGTGTACAAGTGTGTACAAGGGTGCACAAGTTTGTACAAGGGTGTACAAGTGTGTACAAGGTTGTACAAATGTATACAAGGGTGTACAAAAGTAAACAAGGGTGCACAAGTTTGTACAAGGGTGTACAAGTGTGTACAAGCTTGTACAAGTGTGTACAAGCTTGTACAAGTGTGTACAAGGGTGTACAGGTTTGTACAAGTTTGTACAAGTGTTTACAAGGGTGTACAAGTATGTACAAGAATGTACAAGTTTGTACAAGTGTGTACAAGTTTGTAAAAGGTTGTACAAGTGTGTACAAGGGTGTACAAGTGTGTACAAGGGTGCAAAAGTGTGTACAAGGGTGTACAATCGTGTACAAGCTTGTACAAGTGTGTACAAGGTTGTACAAGTGTGTACAAGTTTGTACAAGTGTGTACAAGCTTGTACAAGTGTGTACAAGGTTGTACAAGTGTGTACATGGTTGTTCAAGGGTGTACATGTTTGTACAAGTGTGTATAAGTTTGTACAAGGTTGTACAAATGTGTACAAGGGTGTACAAAAGTGTACAAGGGTGCACAAGTTTGTACAAGGGTGTACAAGTGTGTACAAGGGTGCACAAGTTTGTACAAGGGTGTACAAGTGTGTACAAGCTTGTACAAGTGTGTACAAGGGTGTACAGGTTTGTACAAGGTTGTACAATTTTGTACAAGTGTGTACAAGTTTGTAAAAGGTTGTACAAGTGTGTACAAGGGTGAACAAGTGTGTACAAGGTTGTACAAGTGTGTACAAGCTTTTACAAGTGTGTACAAGGGTGTACAAGTGTGTACAAGGTTGTACAAGTTTTTACAAGGTTGTACAAGTGTGTACAAGGTTGTACAAGTGTGTACAAGGTTGTACAAGTGTGTACAAGGTTGTACAAGTGTGTACAAGGTTGTACAAGTGTGTACAAGGGTGCACAAGTGTGTACAAGGGTGTACAATCGTGTACAAGCTTGTACAATCGTGTACATGCTTGTTTCAAGTTTGTACAAGGGTTTACAGGTTTGTACAAGGTTGTACAAGTGTGTACAAGGGTGTACAAGTATGTACAAGAATGTACAAGTTTGTACAAGTATGTACAAGGGTGTACAAATGTGTACAAGGATGTAAAAGTTTGTACAAGTGTGTACAAGTTTGTACAAGGTTGTACAAGGTTGTACAAGTGTGTACAAGGTTGTACAAGTGTGTACAAGGTTGTACAAGTGTGTACAAGGTTGTACAAGTGTGTACAAGTTTGTACAAGTGTGTACAAGTTTGTACAAGGTTGTACAAATGTGTACAAGGGTGTACAAAAGTGTACAAGGGTGCACAAGTTTGTACAAGGGTGTACAAGTGTGTACAAGGGTGTACAGGTTTGTACAAGGTTGTACAAGTGTTTACAAGGTTGTACAAGTGTGTACAAGGTTGCACAAGTGTGTACAAGAGTGTACAATCGTGTACAAGCTTGTACAAGTGTGTACAAGGGTGTACAGGTTTGTACAAGGTTGTACAAGTGTGTACAAGGTTTTACAATTGTGTACAAGGTTGTACAAGTGTGTACAAGGTTGTACAAGTGTGTACAAGTTTGTACAAGTGTGTACAAGCTTGTACAAGTGTGTACAAGGTTGTACAAGTGTGTACATGGTTGTTCAAGTGTGTACATGTTTGTACAAGTGTGTATAAGTTTGTACAAGGTTGTACAAATGTGTACAAGGGTGTACAAAAGTGTACAAGGGTGCACAAGTTTGTACAAGGGTGTACAAGTGTGTACAAGGGTGCACAAGTTTGTACAAGGGTGTACAAGTGTGTACAAGCTTGTACAAGTGTGTACAAGGGTGTACAGGTTTGTACAAGGTTGTACAATTTTGTACAAGTGTGTACAAGTTTGTAAAAGGTTGTACAAGTGTGTACAAGGGTGAACAAGTGTGTACAAGGTTGTACAAGTGTGTACAAGCTTGTACAAGTGTGTACAAGGGTGTACAAGTGTGTACAAGGTTGTACAAGTTTTTACAAGGTTGTACAAGTGTGTACAAGGTTGTACAAGTGTGTACAAGGTTGTACAAGTGTGTACAAGGTTGTACAAGTGTGTACAAGGTTGTATAAGTGTGTACAAGGTTGAAAAAGTGTGTACAAGGTTGTACAAGTGTGTACAAGGTTGTACAAGTGTGTACAAGGTTGTACAAGTGTGTACAAAGGTGTACAAGTGTGTACAAGGTTGTACAAGTGTGTACACGGTTGTACAAGTGTGTACAAGGTTGTACAAGTGTGTACAAGGTTGTACAAGTGTGTACAAGGTTGTACAAGGTTGTACAATTGTGTACAAGGTTGTACATGTGTGTACAAGGTTGTACAAGTGTGTACAAGGTTGTACAAGTGTGTACAAGGGTGTACAAGTTTGTACAAGTGTGTACAAGTTTGTACAATTGTGTACAAGTTTGTACAAGGTTGTACAAATGTATACAAGGGTGTACAAAAGTGTACAAGGGTGCAAAAGTTTGTACAAGGGTGTACAAGTGTGTACAAGCTTGTACAAGTGTGTACAAGGGTGTACAGGTTTGTACAAGGTTGTACAAGTGTTTACAAGGGTGTACAAGTATGTACAAGAATGTACAAGTTTGTACAAGTGTGTACAAGTTTGTAAAAGGTTGTACAAGTGTGTACAGAGGTGTACAAGTGTGTACAAGGGTGCACAAGTGTGTACAAGCTTGTACAAGTGTGTACAAGGGTGTACAGGTTTGTACAAGGTTGTACAAGTGTGTACAAGGATGTACAAGTATGTACAAGAATGTACAATTTTGTACAAGTGTGTACAAGTTTGTAAAAGGTTGTACAAGTGTGTACAAGGGTGTACAAGTGTGTACAAGGGTGTACAAGTGTGTACAAGGTTGTACAAGTGTGTACAAGCTTGTACAAGTGTGTACAAGGGTGTACAAGTGTGTACAAGCTTGTACAAGTGTGTACAAGGGTGTACAAGTGTGTACAAGGTTGTACAAGTGTGTACAAGGTTGTATAAGTGTGTACAAGGTTGAAAAAGTGTGTACAAGGTTGTACAAGTGTGTACAAGGTTGTACAAGTGTGGACAAGGTTGTACAAGTGTGTACAAAAGTGTACAATTGTGTACAAGGTTGTACAAGTGTGTACAAGGTTGTACAAGTGTGTACAAGGTTGTACAAGTGTGTACAAGGTTGTACAAGGTTGTACAATTGTGTACAAGGTTGTACAAGTGTGTACAAGGTTGTACAAGTGTGTACAAGGTTGTACAAGTGTGTACAAGGTTGTACAAGTGAGTACAAGGGTGTAAAAGTTTGTACAAGTGTGTACAAGTTTGTACAAGTGTGTACAAGTTTGTACAAGGTTGTACAAATGTATACAAGGGTGTACAAAAGTGTACAAGGGTGAACAAGTTTGTACAAGGGTGTACAAGTGTGTACAAGCTTGTACAAGTGTGTACAAGCTTGTACAAGTGTGTACAAGGGTGTACAGGTTTGTACAAGGTTGTACAAGTGTTTACAAGGGTGTACAATTATGTACAAGAATGTACAAGTTTGTACAAGTATGTACAAGTGTGTACAAGGTTCTACAAGTGTGTACAAGGTTGTACAAGTGTGTACAAGGTTGTACAAGTGTGTACAAGGTTGTACAAGTGTGTACAAGGTTGTACAAGTGTGTACAAGGTTGTACAAGTGTGTACAAGGTTGTACAATTGTGTACAAGGTTGTACAAGTGTGTACAAGGGTGTACAAGTGTGTACAAGCTTGTACAAGTGTGTACAAGGGTGTACAGGTTTGTACAAGGTTGTACAATTTTGTACAAGTGTGTACAAGTTTGTAAAAGGTTGTACAAGTGTGTACAAGGGTGAACAAGTGTGTACAAGGTTGTACAAGTGTGTACAAGCTTGTACAAGTGTGTACAAGGGTGTACAAGTGTGTACAAGGTTGTACAAGTTTTTACAAGGTTGTACAAGTGTGTACAAGGTTGTACAAGTGTGTACAAGGTTGTACAAGTGTGTACAAGGTTGTACAAGTGTGTACAAGGTTGTATAAGTGTGTACAAGGTTGAAAAAGTGTGTACAAGGTTGTACAAGTGTGTACAAGGTTGTACAAGTGTGTACAAGGTTGTATAAGTGTGTACAAGGTTGAAAAAGTGTGTACAAGGTTGTACAAGTGTGTACAAGGTTGTACAAGTGTGTACAAGGTTGTACAAGTGTGTACAAGGTTGTACAAGGTTGTACAATTGTGTACAAGGTTGTACATGTGTGTACAAGGTTGTACAAGTGTGTACAAGGTTGTACAAGTGTGTACAAGGGTGTACAAGTTTGTACAAGTGTGTACAAGTTTGTACAATTGTGTACAAGTTTGTACAAGGTTGTACAAATGTATACAAGGGTGTACAAAAGTGTACAAGGGTGCAAAAGTTTGTACAAGGGTGTACAAGTGTGTACAAGCTTGTACAAGTGTGTACAAGGGTGTACAGGTTTGTACAAGGTTGTACAAGTGTTTACAAGGGTGTACAAGTATGTACAAGAATGTACAAGTTTGTACAAGTGTGTACAAGTTTGTAAAAGGTTGTACAAGTGTGTACAGAGGTGTACAAGTGTGTACAAGGGTGCACAAGTGTGTACAAGCTTGTACAAGTGTGTACAAGGGTGTACAGGTTTGTACAAGGTTGTACAAGTGTGTACAAGGATGTACAAGTATGTACAAGAATGTACAATTTTGTACAAGTGTGTACAAGTTTGTAAAATGTTGTACAAGTGTGTACAAGGGTGTACAAGTGTGTACAAGGTTGTACAAGTGTGTACAAGCTTGTACAAGTGTGTACAAGGGTGTACAAGTGTGTACAAGCTTGTACAAGTGTGTACAAGGGTGTACAAGTGTGTACAAGGTTGTACAAGTTTTTACAAGGTTGTACAAGTGTGTACAAGGTTGTACAAGTGTGTACAAGGTTGTACAAGTGTGTACAAGGTTGTACAAGTGTGTACAAGGTTGTATAAGTGTGTACAAGGTTGAAAAAGTGTGTACAAGGTTGTACAAGTGTGTACAAGGTTGTACAAGTGTGGACAAGGTTGTACAAGTGTGTACAAAAGTGTACAATTGTGTACAAGGTTGTACAAGTGTGTACAAGGTTGTACAAGTGTGTACAAGGTTGTACAAGTGTGTACAAGGTTGTACAAGTGTGTACAAGGTTGTACAAGGTTGTACAATTGTGTACAAGGTTGTACAAGTGTGTACAAGGTTGTACAAGTGTGTACAAGGTTGTACAAGTGTGTACAAGGTTGTACAAGTGAGTACAAGGGTGTAAAAGTTTGTACAAGTGTGTACAAGTTTGTACAAGTGTGTACAAGTTTGTACAAGGTTGTACAAATGTATACAAGGGTGTACAAAAGTGTACAAGGGTGAACAAGTTTGTACAAGGGTGTACAAGTGTGTACAAGCTTGTACAAGTGTGTACAAGCTTGTACAAGTGTGTACAAGGGTGTACAGGTTTGTACAAGGTTGTACAAGTGTTTACAAGGGTGTACAAGTATGTACAAGAATGTACAAGTTTGTACAAGTGTGTACAAGTGTGTACAAGGTTCTACAAGTGTGTACAAGGTTGTACAAGTGTGTACAAGGTTGTACAAGTGTGTACAAGGTTGTACAAGTGTGTACAAAGGTGTACAAGGTTGTACAAGGTTGTACAATTGTGTACAAGGTTGTACAAGTGTGTACAAGGTTGTACAAGTGTGTACAAGGGTGTACAAGTTTGTACAAGTGTGTACAAGTTTGTACAAGTGTGTACAAGTTTGTACAAGGTTGTACAAATGTATACAAGGGTGTACAAAAGTGTACAAGGGTGCACAAGTTTGTACAAGGGTGTACAAGTGTGTACAAGCTTGTACAAGTGTGTACAAGGGTGTACAGGTTTGTACAAGGTTGTACAAGTGTTTACAAGGGTGTACAAGTATGTACAAGAATGTAAAAGTTTGTACAAGTGTGTACAAGTTTGTAAAAGGTTGTACAAGTGTGTACAAGGGTGTACAAGTGTGTACAAGGGTGCACAAGTGTGTACAAGGGTGTACAATCGTGTACAATCTTGTACAAGTGTGTACAAGGGTGTACAGGTTTGTACAAGGTTGTACAAGTGTGTACAAGGTTGTACAAGTGTGTACAAGGGTGTACAAGTTTGTACAAGTGTGTACAAGTTTGTACAATTGTGTACAAGTTTGTACAAGGTTGTACAAATGTATACAAGGGTGTACAAAAGTAAACAAGGGTGCACAAGTTTGTACAAGGGTGTACAAGTGTGTACAAGCTTGTACAAGTGTGTACAAGCTTGTACAAGTGTGTACAAGGGTGTACAGGTTTGTACAAGTTTGTACAAGTGTTTACAAGGGTGTACAAGTATGTACAAGAATGTACAAGTTTGTACAAGTGTGTACAAGTTTGTAAAAGGTTGTACAAGTGTGTACAAGGGTGTACAAGTGTGTACAAGGGTGCAAAAGTGTGTACAAGGGTGTACAATCGTGTACAAGCTTGTACAAGTGTGTACAAGGTTGTACAAGTGTGTACAAGTTTGTACAAGTGTGTACAAGCTTGTACAAGTGTGTACAAGGTTGTACAAGTGTGTACATGGTTGTTCAAGTGTGTACATGTTTGTACAAGTGTGTATAAGTTTGTACAAGGTTGTACAAATGTGTACAAGGGTGTACAAAAGTGTACAAGGGTGCACAAGTTTGTACAAGGGTGTACAAGTGTGTACAAGGGTGCACAAGTTTGTACAAGGGTGTACAAGTGTGTACAAGCTTGTACAAGTGTGTACAAGGGTGTACAGGTTTGTACAAGGTTGTACAATTTTGTACAAGTGTGTACAAGTTTGTAAAAGGTTGTACAAGTGTGTACAAGGGTGAACAAGTGTGTACAAGGTTGTACAAGTGTGTACAAGCTTGTACAAGTGTGTACAAGGTTGTATAAGTGTGTACAAGGTTGAAAAAGTGTGTACAAGGTTGTACAAGTGTGTACAAGGTTGTACAAGTGTGGACAAGGTTGTACAAGTGTGTACAAAAGTGTACAATTGTGTACAAGGTTGTACAAGTGTGTACAAGGTTGTACAAGTGTGTACAAGGTTGTACAAGTGTGTACAAGGTTGTACAAGGTTGTACAATTGTGTACAAGGTTGTACAAGTGTGTACAATGTTGTACAAGTGTGTACAAGGTTGTACAAGTGTGTACAAGGTTGTACAAGTGAGTACAAGGGTGTAAAAGTTTGTACAAGTGTGTACAAGTTTGTACAAGTGTGTACAAGTTTGTACAAGGTTGTACAAATGTATACAAGGGTGTACAAAAGTGTACAAGGGTGAACAAGTTTGTACAAGGGTGTACAAGTGTGTACAAGCTTGTACAAGTGTGTACAAGCTTGTACAAGTGTGTACAAGGGTGTACAGGTTTGTACAAGGTTGTACAAGTGTTTACAAGGGTGTACAAGTATGTACAAGAATGTACAAGTTTGTACAAGTGTGTACAAGTGTGTACAAGGTTCTACAAGTGTGTACAAGGTTGTACAAGTGTGTACAAGGTTGTACAAGTGTGTACAAGGTTGTACAAGTGTGTACAAAGGTGTACAAGGTTGTACAAGGTTGTACAATTGTGTACAAGGTTGTACAAGTGTGTACAAGGTTGTACAAGTGTGTACAAGGGTGTACAAGTTTGTACAAGTGTGTACAAGTTTGTACAAGTGTGTACAAGTTTGTACAAGGTTGTACAAATGTATACAAGGGTGTACAAAAGTGTACAAGGGTGCACAAGTTTGTACAAGGGTGTACAAGTGTGTACAAGCTTGTACAAGTGTGTACAAGGGTGTACAGGTTTGTACAAGGTTGTACAAGTGTTTACAAGGGTGTACAAGTATGTACAAGAATGTAAAAGTTTGTACAAGTGTGTACAAGTTTGTAAAAGGTTGTACAAGTGTGTACAAGGGTGTACAAGTGTGTACAAGGGTGCACAAGTGTGTACAAGGGTGTACAATCGTGTACAATCTTGTACAAGTGTGTACAAGGGTGTACAGGTTTGTACAAGGTTGTACAAGTGTGTACAAGGTTGTACAAGTGTGTACAAGGGTGTACAAGTTTGTACAAGTGTGTACAAGTTTGTACAATTGTGTACAAGTTTGTACAAGGTTGTACATATGTATACAAGGGTGTACAAAAGTAAACAAGGGTGCACAAGTTTGTACAAGGGTGTACAAGTGTGTACAAGCTTGTACAAGTGTGTACAAGCTTGTACAAGTGTGTACAAGGGTGTACAGGTTTGTACAAGTTTGTACAAGTGTTTACAAGGGTGTACAAGTATGTACAAGAATGTACAAGTTTGTACAAGTGTGTACAAGTTTGTAAAAGGTTGTACAAGTGTGTACAAGGGTGTACAAGTGTGTACAAGGGTGCAAAAGTGTGTACAAGGGTGTACAATCGTGTACAAGCTTGTACAAGTGTGTACAAGGTTGTACAAGTGTGTACAAGTTTGTACAAGTGTGTACAAGCTTGTACAAGTGTGTACAAGGTTGTACAAGTGTGTACATGGTTGTTCAAGTGTGTACATGTTTGTACAAGTGTGTATAAGTTTGTACAAGGTTGTACAAATGTGTACAAGGGTGTACAAAAGTGTACAAGGGTGCACAAGTTTGTACAAGGGTGTACAAGTGTGTACAAGGGTGCACAAGTTTGTACAAGGGTGTACAAGTGTGTACAAGCTTGTACAAGTGTGTACAAGGGTGTACAGGTTTGTACAAGGTTGTACAATTTTGTACAAGTGTGTACAAGTTTGTAAAAGGTTGTACAAGTGTGTACAAGGGTGAACAAGTGTGTACAAGGTTGTACAAGTGTGTACAAGCTTGTACAAGTGTGTACAAGGGTGTACAAGTGGGTACAAGGTTGTACAAGTTTTTACAAGGTTGTACAAGTGTGTACAAGGTTGTACAAGTGTGTACAAGGTTGTACAAGTGTGTACAAGGTTGTACAAGTGTGTACAAGGTTGTATAAGTGTGTACAAGGTTGAAAAAGTGTGTACAAGGTTGAAAAAGTGTGTACAAGGTTGTACAAGTGTGTACAAGGTTGTACAAGTGTGTACAAGGTTGTACAAGTGTGTACAAAGGTGTACAAGTGTGTACAAGGTTGTACAAGTGTGTACAAGGTTGTACAAGTGTGTACAAGGTTGTACAAGGTTGTACAATTGTGTACAAGGTTGTACATGTGTGTAAAAGGTTGTACAAGTGTGTACAAGGTTGTACAAGTGTGTACAAGGGTGTACAAGTTTGTACAAGTGTGTACAAGTTTGTACAATTGTGTACAAGTTTGTACAAGGTTGTACAAATGTATACAAGGGTGTACAAAAGTGTACAAGGGTGCACAAGTTTGTACAAGGGTGTACAAGTGTGTACAAGCTTGTTCAAGTGTGTACAAGCTTGTACAAGTGTGTACAAGGGTGTACAGGTTTGTACAAGGTTGTACAAGTGTTTACAAGGGTGTACAAGTATGTACAAGAATGTACAAGTTTGTACAAGTGTGTACAAGTTTGTAAAAGGTTGTACAAGTGTGTACAGAGGTGTACAAGTGTGTACAAGGGTGCACAAGTGTGTACAAGCTTGTACAAGTGTGTACAAGGGTGTACAGGTTTGTACAAGGTTGTACAAGTGTGTACAAGGATGTACAAGTATGTACAAGAATGTACAATTTTGTACAAGTGTGTACAAGTTTGTAAAAGGTTGTACAAGTGTGTACAAGGGTGTACAAGTGTGTACAAGGTTGTACAAGTGTGTACAAGCTTGTACAAGTGTGTACAAGGGTGTACAAGTGTGTACAAGGTTGTACAAGTTTTTACAAGGTTGTACAAGTGTGTACAAGGTTGTACAAGTGTGTACAAGGTTGTACAAGTGTGTACAAGGTTGTACAAGTGTGTACAAGGTTGTATAAGTGTGTACAAGGTTGAAAAAGTGTGTACAAGGTTGTACAAGTGTGTACAAGGTTGTACAAGTGTGGACAAGGTTGTACAAGTGTGTACAAAGGTGTACAATTGTGTACAAGGTTGTACAAGTGTGTACAAGGTTGTACAAGTGTGTACAAGGTTGTACAAGTGTGTACAAGGTTGTACAAGTGTGTACAAGGTTGTACAAGGTTGTACAATTGTGTACAAGGTTGTACAAGTGTGTACAAGGTTGTACAAGTGTGTACAAGGTTGTACAAGTGTGTACAAGGTTGTACAAGTGAGTACAAGGGTGTAAAAGTTTGTACAAGTGTGTACAAGTTTGTACAAGTGTGTACAAGTTTGTACAAGGTTGTACAAATGTATACAAGGGTGTACAAAAGTGTACAAGGGTGCACAAGTTTGTACAAGGGTGTACAAGTGTGTACAAGCTTGTACAAGTGTGTACAAGCTTGTACAAGTGTGTACAAGGGTGTACAGGTTTGTACAAGGTTGTACAAGTGTTTACAAGGGTGTACAAGTATGTACAAGAATGTACAAGTTTGTACAAGTGTGTACAAGTGTGTACAAGGTTCTACAAGTGTGTACAAGGTTGTACAAGTGTGTACAAGGTTGTACAAGTGTGTACAAGGTTGTACAAGTGTGTACAAAGGTGTACAAGGTTGAACAAGGTTGTACAATTGTGTACAAGGTTGAACAAGTGTGTACAAGGTTGTACAAGTGTGTACAAGGGTGTACAAGTTTGTACAAGTGTGTACAAGGTTCTACAAGTGTGTACAAGGTTGTACAAGTGTGTACAAGGTTGTACAAGTGTGTACAAGGTTGTACAAGTGTGTACAAAGGTGTACAAGGTTGTACAATTGTGTACAAGGTTGAACAAGTGTTTACAAGGGTGTACAAGTATGTACAAGAATGTACAAGTTTGTACAAGTGTGTACAAGTGTGTACAAGGTTCTACAAGTGTGTACAAGGTTGTACAAGTGTGTACAAGGTTGTACAAGTGTGTACAAGGTTGTACAAGTGTGTACAAAGGTGTACAAGGTTGTACAAGGTTGTACAATTGTGTACAAGGTTGTACAAGTGTGTACAAGGTTGTACAAGTGTGTACAAGGGTGTACAAGTTTGTACAAGTGTGTACAAGTTTGTACAAGTGTGTACAAGTTTGTACAAGGTTGTACAAATGTATACAAGGGTGTACAAAAGTGTACAAGGGTGCACAAGTTTGTACAAGGGTGTACAAGTGTGTACAAGCTTGTACAAGTGTGTACAAGGGTGTACAGGTTTGTACAAGGTTGTACAAGTGTTTACAAGGGTGTACAAGTATGTACAAGAATGTAAAAGTTTGTACAAGTGTGTACAAGTTTGTAAAAGGTTGTACAAGTGTGTACAATGGTGTACAAGTGTGTACAAGAGTGCACAAGTGTGTACAAGGGTGTACAATCGTGTACAATCTTGTACAAGTGTGTACAAGGGTGTACAGGTTTGTACAAGGTTGTACAAGTGTGTACAAGGTTGTACAAGTGTGTACAAGGGTGTACAAGTTTGTACAAGTGTGTACAAGTTTGTACAATTGTGTACAAGTTTGTACAAGGTTGTACATATGTATACAAGGGTGTACAAAAGTAAACAAGGGTGCACAAGTTTGTACAAGGGTGTACAAGTGTGTACAAGCTTGTACAAGTGTGTACAAGCTTGTACAAGTGTGTACAAGGGTGTACAGGTTTGTACAAGTTTGTACAAGTGTTTACAAGGGTGTACAAGTATGTACAAGAATGTACAAGTTTGTACAAGTGTGTACAAGTTTGTAAAAGGTTGTACAAGTGTGTACAAGGGTGTACAAGTGTGTACAAGGGTGCAAAAGTGTGTACAAGGGTGTACAATCGTGTACAAGCTTGTACAAGTGTGTACAAGGTTGTACAAGTGTGTACAAGTTTGTACAAGTGTGTACAAGCTTGTACAAGTGTGTACAAGGTTGTACAAGTGTGTACATGGTTGTTCAAGTGTGTACATGTTTGTACAAGTGTGTATAAGTTTGTACAAGGTTGTACAAATGTGTACAAGGGTGTACAAAAGTGTACAAGGGTGCACAAGTTTGTACAAGGGTGTACAAGTGTGTACAAGGGTGCACAAGTTTGTACAAGGGTGTACAAGTGTGTACAAGCTTGTACAAGTGTGTACAAGGGTGTACAGGTTTGTACAAGGTTGTACAATTTTGTACAAGTGTGTACAAGTTTGTAAAAGGTTGTACAAGTGTGTACAAGGGTGAACAAGTGTGTAAAAGGTTGTACAAGTGTGTACAAGCTTGTACAAGTGTGTACAAAGGTGTACAAGTGTGTACAAGGTTGTACAAGTTTTTACAAGGTTGTACAAGTGTGTACAAGGTTGTACAAGTGTGTACAAGGTTGTACAAGTGTGTACAAGGTTGTACAAGTGTGTACAAGGTTGTATAAGTGTGTACAAGGTTGAAAAAGTGTGTACAAGGTTGAAAAAGTGTGTACAAGGTTGTACAAGTGTGTACAAGGTTGTACAAGTGTGTACAAGGTTGTACAAGTGTGTACAAAGGTGTACAAGTGTGTACAAGGTTGTACAAGTGTGTACAAGGTTGTACAAGTGTGTACAAGGTTGTACAAGGTTGTACAATTGTGTACAAGGTTGTACATGTGTGTACAAGGTTGTACAAGTGTGTACAAGGTTGTACAAGTGTGTACAAGGGTGTACAAGTTTGTACAAGTGTGTACAAGTTTGTACAATTGTGTACAAGTTTGTACAAGGTTGTACAAATGTATACAAGGGTGTACAAAAGTGTACAAGGGTGCACAAGTTTGTACAAGGGTGTACAAGTGTGTACAAGCTTGTACAAGTGTGTACAAGCTTGTACAAGTGTGTACAAGGGTGTACAGGTTTGTACAAGGTTGTACAAGTGTTTACAAGGGTGTACAAGTATGTACAAGAATGTACAAGTTTGTACAAGTGTGTACAAGTTTGTAAAAGGTTGTACAAGTGTGTACAGAGGTGTACAAGTGTGTACAAGGGTGCACAAGTGTGTACAAGCTTGTACAAGTGTGTACAAGGGTGTACAGGTTTGTACAAGGTTGTACAAGTGTGTACAAGGATGTACAAGTATGTACAAGAATGTACAATTTTGTACAAGTGTGTACAAGTTTGTAAAAGGTTGTACAAGTGTGTACAAGGGTGTACAAGTGTGTACAAGGTTGTACAAGTGTGTACAAGCTTGTACAAGTGTGTACAAGGGTGTACAAGTGTGTACAAGGTTGTACAAGTTTTTACAAGGTTGTACAAGTGTGTACAAGGTTGTACAAGTGTGTACAAGGTTGTACAAGTGTGTACAAGGTTGTACAAGTGTGTACAAGGTTGTACAAGTGTGTACAAGGTTGTATAAGTGTGTACAAGGTTGAAAAAGTGTGTACAAGGTTGTACAAGTGTGTACAAGGTTGTACAAGTGTGGACAAGGTTGTACAAGTGTGTACAAAGGTGTACAATTGTGTACAAGGTTGTACAAGTGTGTACAAGGTTGTACAAGTGTGTACAAGGTTGTACAAGTGTGTACAAGGTTGTACAAGGTTGTACAATTGTGTACAAGGTTGTACAAGTGTGTACAAGGTTGTACAAGTGTGTACAAGGTTGTACAAGTGTGTACAAGGTTGTACAAGTGTGTACAAGGTTGTACAAGTGAGTACAAGGGTGTAAAAGTTTGTACAAGTGTGTACAAGTTTGTACAAGTGTGTACAAGTTTGTACAAGGTTGTACAAATGTATACAAGGGTGTACAAAAGTGTACAAGGGTGCACAAGTTTGTACAAGGGTGTACAAGTGTGTACAAGCTTGTACAAGTGTGTACAAGCTTGTACAAGTGTGTACAAGGGTGTACAGGTTTGTACAAGGTTGTACAAGTGTTTACAAGGGTGTACAAGTATGTACAAGAATGTACAAGTTTGTACAAGTGTGTACAAGTGTGTACAAGGTTCTACAAGTGTGTACAAGGTTGTACAAGTGTGTACAAGGTTGTACAAGTGTATACAAGGTTGTACAAGTGTGTACAAAGGTGTACAAGGTTGTACAAGGTTGTACAATTGTGTACAAGGTTGAACAAGTGTGTACAAGGTTGTACAAGTGTGTACAAGGGTGTACAAGTGTGTACAAGGGTGTACAAGTTTGTACAAGTGTGTACAAGTTTGTACAAGGTTGTACAAATGTATACAAGGGTGTACAAAAGTGTACAAGCTTGTACAAGTGTGTACAAGGGTGTACAGGTTTGTACAAGGTTGTACAAGTGTTTACAAGGGTGTACAAGTATGTACAAGAATGTAAAAGTTTGTACAAGTGTGTACAAGTTTGTAAAAGGTTGTACAAGTGTGTACAAGGGTGTACAAGTGTGTACAAGGGTGCACAAGTGTGTACAAGGGTGTACAATCGTGTACAATCTTGTACAAGTGTGTACAAGGGTGTACAGGTTTGTACAAGGTTGTACAAGTGTGTACAAGGTTGTACAAGTGTGTACAAGGGTGTACAAGTTTGTACAATTGTGTACAAGTTTGTACAATTGTGTACAAGTTTGTACAAGGTTGTACAAATGTATACAAGGGTGTACAAAAGTAAACAAGGGTGCACAAGTTTGTACAAGGGTGTACAAGTGTGTACAAGGTTGTACAAGTGTGTACAAGGTTGTACAAGTGTGTACAAGGTTGTACAAGTGTGTACAAGGTTGTATAAGTGTGTACAAGGT
Source organism: Macrosteles quadrilineatus (assembly GCF_028750875.1). Classification (NCBI taxonomy): domain Eukaryota; kingdom Metazoa; phylum Arthropoda; class Insecta; order Hemiptera; family Cicadellidae; genus Macrosteles; species Macrosteles quadrilineatus. Next base: position 159,601 of record NW_026542695.1, read on the forward strand.
TGAAAAAGTGTGTACAAGGTTGTACAAGTGTGTACAAGGTTGTACAAGTGTGGACAAGGTTGTACAAGTGTGTACAAAGGTGTACAATTGTGTACAAGGTTGTACAAGTGTGTACAAGGTTGTACAAGTGTGTACAAGGTTGTACAAGTGTGTACAAGGTTGTACAAGGTTGTACAATTGTGTACAAGGTTGTACAAGTGTGTACAAGGTTGTACAAGTGTGTACAAGGTTGTACAAGTGTGTACAAGGTTGTACAAGTGTGTACAAGGTTGTACAAGTGAGTACAAGGGTGTAAAAGTTTGTACAAGTGTGTACAAGTTTGTACAAGTGTGTACAAGTTTGTACAAGGTTGTACAAATGTATACAAGGGTGTACAAAAGTGTACAAGGGTGCACAAGTTTGTACAAGGGTGTACAAGTGTGTACAAGCTTGTACAAGTGTGTACAAGCTTGTACAAGTGTGTACAAGGGTGTACAGGTTTGTACAAGGTTGTACAAGTGTTTACAAGGGTGTACAAGTATGTACAAGAATGTACAAGTTTGTACAAGTGTGTACAAGTGTGTACAAGGTTCTACAAGTGTGTACAAGGTTGTACAAGTGTGTACAAGGTTGTACAAGTGTGTACAAGGTTGTACAAGTGTGTACAAAGGTGTACAAGGTTGTACAAGGTTGTACAATTGTGTACAAGGTTGAACAAGTGTGTACAAGGTTGTACAAGTGTGTACAAGGGTGTACAAGTTTGTACAAGTGTGTACAAGTTTGTACAAGTGTGTACAAGTTTGTACAAGGTTGTACAAATGTATACAAGGGTGTACAAAAGTGTACAAGCTTGTACAAGTGTGTACAAGGGTGTACAGGTTTGTACAAGGTTGTACAAGTGTTTACAAGGGTGTACAAGTATGTACAAGAATGTAAAAGTTTGTACAAGTGTGTACAAGTTTGTAAAAGGTTGTACAAGTGTGTACAAGGGTGTACAAGTGTGTACAAGGGTGCACAAGTGTGTACAAGGGTGTACAATCGTGTACAATCTTGTACAAGTGTGTACAAGGGTGTACAGGTTTGTACAAGGTTGTACAAGTGTGTACAAGGTTGTACAAGTGTGTACAAGGGTGTACAAGTTTGTACAATTGTGTACAAGTTTGTACAATTGTGTACAAGTTTGTACAAGGTTGTACAAATGTATACAAGGGTGTACAAAAGTAAACAAGGGTGCACAAGTTTGTACAAGGGTGTACAAGTGTGTACAAGGTTGTACAAGTGTGTACAAGGTTGAAAAAGTGTGTACAAGGTTGTACAAGTGTGTACAAGGTTGTACAAGTGTGTACAAGGTTGTACAAGTGTGTACAAAGGTGTACAAGTGTGTACAAGGTTGTACAAGTGTGTACAAGGTTGTACAAGTGTGTACAAGGTTGTACAAGTGTGTACAAGGTTGTACAAGGTTGTACAATAATTGTGTACAAGGTTGTACATGTGTGTACAAGGTTGTACAAGTGTGTACAAGGTTGTACAAGTGTGTACAAGGGTGTACAAGTTTGTACAAGTGTGTACAAGTTTGTACAATTGTGTACAAGTTTGTACAAGGTTGTACAAATGTATACAAGGGTGTACAAAAGTGTACAAGGGTGCACAAGTTTGTACAAGGGTGTACAAGTGTGTACAAGCTTGTACAAGTGTGTACAAGCTTGTACAAGTGTGTACAAGGGTGTACAGGTTTGTACAAGGTTGTACAAGTGTTTACAAGGGTGTACAAGTATGTACAAGAATGTACAAGTTTGTACAAGTGTGTACAAGTTTGTAAAAGGTTGTACAAGTGTGTACAGAGGTGTACAAGTTTTTACAAGGTTGTACAAGTGTGTACAAGGTTGTACAAGTGTGTACAAGGTTGTACAAGTGTGTACAAGGTTGTACAAGTGTGTACAAGGTTGTATAAGTGTGTACAAGGTTGAAAAAGTGTGTACAAGGTTGAAAAAGTGTGTACAAGGTTGTACAAGTGTGTACAAGGTTGTACAAGTGTGTACAAGGTTGTACAAGTGTGTACAAAGGTGTACAAGTGTGTACAAGGTTGTACAAGTGTGTACAAGGTTGTACAAGTGTGTACAAGGTTGTACAAGGTTGTACAATTGTGTACAAGGTTGTACATGTGTGTACAAGGTTGTACAAGTGTGTACAAGGTTGTACAAGTGTGTACAAGGGTGTACAAGTTTGTACAAGTGTGTACAAGTTTGTACAATTGTGTACAAGTTTGTACAAGGTTGTACAAATGTATACAAGGGTGTACAAAAGTGTACAAGGGTGCACAAGTTTGTACAAGGGTGTACAAGTGTGTACAAGCTTGTACAAGTGTGTACAAGCTTGTACAAGTGTGTACAAGGGTGTACAGGTTTGTACAAGGTTGTACAAGTGTTTACAAGGGTGTACAAGTATGTACAAGAATGTACAAGTTTGTACAAGTGTGTACAAGTTTGTAAAAGGTTGTACAAGTGTGTACAGAGGTGTACAAGTGTGTACAAGGGTGCACAAGTGTGTACAAGCTTGTACAAGTGTGTACAAGGGTGTACAGGTTTGTACAAGGTTGTACAAGTGTGTACAAGGATGTACAAGTATGTACAAGAATGTACAATTTTGTACAAGTGTGTACAAGTTTGTAAAAGGTTGTACAAGTGTGTACAAGGGTGTACAAGTGTGTACAAGGTTGTACAAGTGTGTACAAGCTTGTACAAGTGTGTACAAGGGTGTACAAGTGTGTACAAGGTTGTACAAGTTTTTACAAGGTTGTACAAGTGTGTACAAGGTTGTACAAGTGTGTACAAGGTTGTACAAGTGTGTACAAGGTTGTACAAGTGTGTACAAGGTTGTATAAGTGTGTACAAGGTTGAAAAAGTGTGTACAAGGTTGTACAAGTGTGTACAAGGTTGTACAATTGTGTACAAGGTTGTACAAGTGTGTACAAGGTTGTACAAGTGTGTACAAGGTTGTACAAGTGTGTACAAGGTTGTACAAGGTTGTACAATTGTGTACAAGGTTGTACAAGTGTGTACAAGGTTGTACAAGTGTGTACAAGGTTGTACAAGTGTGTACAAGGTTGTACAAGTGAGTACAAGGGTGTAAAAGTTTGTACAAGTGTGTACAAGTTTGTACAAGTGTGTACAAGTTTGTACAAGGTTGTACAAATGTATACAAGGGTGTACAAAAGTGTACAAGGGTGCACAAGTTTGTACAAGGGTGTACAAGTGTGTACAAGCTTGTACAAGTGTGTACAAGCTTGTACAAGTGTGTACAAGGGTGTACAGGTTTGTACAAGGTTGTACAAGTGTTTACAAGGGTGTACAAGTATGTACAAGAATGTACAAGTTTGTACAAGTGTGTACAAGTGTGTACAAGGTTCTACAAGTGTGTACAAGGTTGTACAAGTGTGTACAAGGTTGTACAAGTGTGTACAAGGTTGTACAAGTGTGTACAAAGGTGTACAAGGTTGTACAAGGTTGTACAATTGTGTACAAGGTTGAACAAGTGTGTACAAGGTTGTACAAGTGTGTACAAGGGTGTACAAGTTTGTACAAGTGTGTACAAGTTTGTACAAGTGTGTACAAGTTTGTACAAGGTTGTACAAATGTATACAAGGGTGTACAAAAGTGTACAAGGGTGCACAAGTTTGTACAAGGGTGTACAAGTGTGTACAAGCTTGTACAAGTGTGTACAAGCTTGTACAAGTTTGTACAAGGGTGTACAGGTTTGTACAAGGTTGTACAAGTGTTTACAAGGGTGTACAAGTATGTACAAGAATGTAAAAGTTTGTACAAGTGTGTACAAGTTTGTAAAAGGTTGTACAAGTGTGTACAAGGGTGTACAAGTGTGTACAAGGGTGCACAAGTGTGTACAAGGGTGTACAATCGTGTACAATCTTGTACAAGTGTGTACAAGGGTGTACAGGTTTGTACAAGGTTGTACAAGTGTGTACAAGGTTGTACAAGTGTGTACAAGGGTGTACAAGTTTGTACAATTGTGTACAAGTTTGTACAATTGTGTACAAGTTTGTACAAGGTTGTACAAATGTATACAAGGGTGTACAAAAGTAAACAAGGGTGCACAAGTTTGTACAAGGGTGTACAAGTGTGTACAAGGTTGTACAAGTGTGTACAAGGTTGAAAAAGTGTGTACAAGGTTGTACAAGTGTGTACAAGGTTGTACAAGTGTGTACAAGGTTGTACAAGTGTGTACAAAGGTGTACAAGTGTGTACAAGGTTGTACAAGTGTGTACAAGGTTGTACAAGTGTGTACAAGGTTGTACAAGTGTGTACAAGGTTGTACAAGGTTGTACAATTGTGTACAAGGTTGTACATGTGTGTACAAGGTTGTACAAGTGTGTACAAGGTTGTACAAGTGTGTACAAGGGTGTACAAGTTTGTACAAGTGTGTACAAGTTTGTACAATTGTGTACAAGTTTGTACAAGGTTGTACAAATGTATACAAGGGTGTACAAAAGTGTACAAGGGTGCACAAGTTTGTACAAGGGTGTACAAGTGTGTACAAGCTTGTACAAGTGTGTACAAGCTTGTACAAGTGTGTACAAGGGTGTACAGGTTTGTACAAGGTTGTACAAGTGTTTACAAGCTTGTACAAGTGTGTACAAGGGTGTACAGGTTTGTACAAGGTTGTACAAGTGTTTACAAGGGTGTACAAGTATGTACAAGAATGTACAAGTTTGTACAAGTGTGTACAAGTTTGTAAAAGGTTGTACAAGTGTGTACAGAGGTGTACAAGTGTGTACAAGGGTGCACAAGTGTGTACAAGCTTGTACAAGTGTGTACAAGGGTGTACAGGTTTGTACAAGGTTGTACAAGTGTGTACAAGGATGTACAAGTATGTACAAGAATGTACAATTTTGTACAAGTGTGTACAAGTTTGTAAAAGGTTGTACAAGTGTGTACAAGGGTGTACAAGTGTGTACAAGGTTGTACAAGTGTGTACAAGCTTGTACAAGTGTGTACAAGGGTGTACAAGTGTGTACAAGGTTGTACAAGTTTTTACAAGGTTGTACAAGTGTGTACAAGGTTGTACAAGTGTGTACAAGGTTGTACAAGTGTGTACAAAATTGTACAAGTGTGTACAAGGTTGTATAAGTGTGTACAAGGTTGAAAAAGTGTGTACAAGGTTGTACAAGTGTGTACAAGGTTGTACAAGTGTGGACAAGGTTGTACAAGTGTGTACAAAGGTGTACAATTGTGTACAAGGTTGTACAAGTGTGTACAAGGTTGTACAAGTGTGTACAAGATTGTACAAGTGTGTACAAGGTTGTACAAGGTTGTACAATTGTGTACAAGGTTGTACAAGTGTGTACAAGGTTGTACAAGTGTGTACAAGGTTGTACAAGTGTGTACAAGGTTGTACAAGTGAGTACAAGGGTGTAAAAGTTTGTACAAGTGTGTACAAGTTTGTACAAGTGTGTACAAGTTTGTACAAGGTTGTACAAATGTATACAAGGGTGTACAAAAGTGTACAAGGGTGCACAAGTTTGTACAAGGGTGTACAAGTGTGTACAAGCTTGTACAAGTGTGTACAAGCTTGTACAAGTGTGTACAAGGGTGTACAGGTTTGTACAAGGTTGTACAAGTGTTTACAAGGGTGTACAAGTATGTACAAGAATGTACAAGTTTGTACAAGTGTGTACAAGTGTGTACAAGGTTCTACAAGTGTGTACAAGGGTGTACAAGTGTGTACAAGGGTGCACAAGTGTGTACAAGGGTGTACAATCGTGTACAATCTTGTACAAGTGTGTACAAGGGTGTACAGGTTTGTACAAGGTTGTACAAGTGTGTACAAGGTTGTACAAGTGTGTACAAGGGTGTACAAGTTTGTACAATTGTGTACAAGTTTGTACAATTGTGTACAAGTTTGTACAAGGTTGTACAAATGTATACAAGGGTGTACAAAAGTAAACAAGGGTGCACAAGTTTGTACAAGGGTGTACAAGTGTGTACAAGCTTGTACAAGTGTGTACAAGCTTGTACAAGTGTGTACAAGCTTGTACAAGTGTGTACAAGGGTGTACAGGTTTGTACAAGTTTGTACAAGTGTTTACAAGGGTGTACAAGTATGTACAAGAATGTACAAGTTTGTACAAGTGTGTACAAGTTTGTAAAAGGTTGTACAAGTGTGTACAAGGGTGTACAAGTGTGTACAAGGTTGCAAAAGTGTGTACAAGGGTGTACAATCGTGTACAAGCTTGTACAAGTGTGTTCAAGGGTGTACAGGTTTGTACAAGGTTGTACAAGTGTGTACAAGGGTGTACAAATGTGTACAAGGATGTAAAAGTTTGTACAAGTGTGTACAAGTTTGTACAAGGTTGTACAAGTAAGTACAAGTTTGTACAAGGGTGCACAAGTGTGTACAAGGTTGTACAAGTGTGTACAAGCTTGTACAAGTGTGTACAAGGTTGTACAAGTGTGTACAAGGTTGTACAAGTGTGTACAAGGTTGTACAAGTGTGTACAAGGTTGTACAAGTGTGTACAAGGTTGTACAAGTGTGTACAAGGTTGTACAAGTGTGTACATGGTTGTACAAGTGTGTACAAGGTTGTACAAGTGTGTACAAGGTTGTACAAGTGTGTACAAGGGTGCACAAGTGTGTACAAGGGTGTACAATCGTGTACAAGCTTGTACAAGTTTTTACAAGGTTGTACAAGTGTGTACAAGGTTGTACAAGTGTGTACAAGGTTGTAAAAGTGTGTACAAGGTTGTACAAGTGTGTACAAGGTTGTACAAGTGTGTACAAGGTTGTATAAGTGTGTACAAAGGTGTACAAGTGTGTACAAGGTTGTACAAGTGTGTACAAGGTTGTACAAGTGTGTACATGGTTGTACAAGGTTGTACAAAATTGTGTACAAGGTTGTACAAGTGTGTACAAGGTTGTACAATGTGTACAAGGGTGTACAAGTTTGTACAAGTGTGTACAAGTTTGTACAAGTGTGTACAAGTTTGTACAAGGTTGTACAAATGTATACAAGGGTGTACAAAAGTGTACAAGGGTGCACAAGTTTGTACAAGGGTGTACAAGTGTGTACAAGCTTGTACAAGTGTGTACAAGCTTGTACAAGTGTGTACAAGGGTGTACAGGTTTGTACAAGGTTGTACAAGTGTTTACAAGGGTGTACAAAAGAATGTACAAGTTTGTACAAGTGTGTACAAGTTTGTAAAAGGTTGTACAAGTGTGTACAAGGTTGTACAAGTGTGTACAAGGTTGTACCATAGTGTACAAGGTTGTACAAGTGTGTACAAAGGTGTACAAGTGTGTACAAGGTTGTACAAGTGTGTACAAAGTTGTACAAGTGTGTACATGGTTGTACAAGGTTTTACAATTGTGTACAAGGTTGTACAAGTGTGTACAAGGTTGTACAAGTGTGTACAAGGGTGTACAAGTTTGTACAAGTGTGTACAAGTTTGTACAAGTGTGTACAAGTTTGTACAAGGTTGTACAAATGTACACAAGGGTGTACAAAAGTGTACAAGGGTGCACAAGTTTGTACAAGGTTGTACAAGTGTGTACAAGTTTGTACAAGGTTGTACAAGTGTGTACAAGTTTGTACAAGGTTGTACAAACGTGTACAATTGTGTACAAGGTTGTACAAGTGTGTACAAGGTTGTACAAGTGTGTACAAGGTTGTACAAGTGTGTACAAGGTTGTACAAGTGTGTACAAGGTTGTACAAGTGTGTACAAGGTTGTACAAGTGTGTACAAGGTTGTACAAGTGTGTACAAGGGTGCACAAGTGTGTACAAGGGTGTACAATCGTGTACAAGCTTGTACAATCGTGTACAAGCTTGTACAAGTGTGTACAAGGGTTTACAGGTTTGTACAAGGTTGTACAAGTGTGTACAAGGGTGTACAAATGTGTACAAGGATGTAAAAGTTTGTACAAGTGTGTACAAGTTTGTACAAGGTTGTACAAGTGTGTACAATGTTTTACAATTGTGTACAAGGTTGTACAAGTGTGTACAAGGTTGTACAGGTTTGTACAAGGTTGTACAAGTGTTTACAAGGGAGTACAAGTATGTACAAGAATGTACAAGTTTGTACAAGTGTGTACAAGATTGTACAAGTGTGTACAAGGTTGTACAAGTGTGTACAAGGTTGTACAAATGTGTACAAGGTTGAACAAGTGTGTACAAAGGTGTACAAGTGTGTACAAGGTTGTACAAGTGTGTACAAGGTTGTACAAGTGTGTACAAGGTTGTACAAGTGTGTACAAGGTTGTACAAGGTTGTACAATTGTGTACAAGGTTGTACAAGTGTGTACAAGGTTGTACAAGTGTGTACAAGGGTGTACAAGTTTGTACAAGTGTGTACAAGTTTGTACAAGTGTGCACAAGTTTGTACAAGGTTGTACAAATGTATACAAGGGTGTACAAAAGTGTACAAGGGTGCACAAGTTTGTACAAGGGTGTACAAGTGTGTACAAGCTTGTACAAGTGTGTACAAGGGTGTACAGGTTTGTACAAGGTTGTACAAGTGTTTACAAGGGTGTACAAGTATGTACAAGAATGTACAAGTTTGTACAAGTGTGTACAAGTTTGTAAAAGGTTGTACAAGTGTGTACAAGGGTGTACAAGTGTGTACAAGGGTGCACAAGTTTGAACAAGGGTGTACAAGTGTGTACAAGCTTGTACAAGTGTGTACAAGCTTGTACAAGTGTTTACAAGGGTGTACAAGTATGCACAAGAATGTACAAGTTTGTACAAGTGTGTACAAGTTTGTAAAAGGTTGTACAAGTGTGTACAAGGGTGTACAAGTGTGTACAAGGGTGCACAAGTGTGTACAAGGGTGTACAATCTTGTACAAGCTTGTACAATCGTGTACAAGGGTGTACAGGTTTGTACAAGGTTGTACAAGTGTGTACAAGGGTGTACAAATGTGTACAAGGATGTAAAAGTTTGTACAAGTGTGTACAAGTTTGTACAAGGTTGTACAAGTAAGTACAAGTTTGTACAAGAATGTACAAGTGTGTACAAGGTTTTACAATTGTGTAAAAGGTTGTACAAGTGTGTACAAGGTTGTACAAGTGTGTACAAGCTTGTACAAGTGTGTACAAGGTTGTACAAGTGTGTACAAGGTTGTACAAGTGTGTACAAGGTTGTACAAGTGTGTACAAGGGTGTACAGGTTTGTACAAGGTTGTACAAGTGTGTACAAGGTTGTACGAGTGTGTACAAGGGTGTACAAGTTTGTACAAGTGTGTACAAGTTTGTACAATTGTGTACAAGTTTGTACAAGGTTGTACAAATGTATACAAGGGTGTACAAAAGTGTACAAGGGTGCACAAGTTTGAACAAGTGTGTACAAGGTTGTACAAGTGTGTACAAGGTTGTACAAGTGTGTACAAGGTTGTACAAGTGTGTACAAAGGTGTACAAGGTTGTACAAGGTTGTACAATTGTGTACAAGGTTGTACAAGTGTGTACAAGGTTGTACAAGTGTGTACAAGGGTGTACAAGTTTGTACAAGTGTGTACAAGTTTGTACAAGTGTGTACAAGTTTGTACAAGGTTGTACAAATGTATACAAGGGTGTACAAAAGTGTACAAGGGTGCGCAAGTTTGTACAAGGGTGTACAAGTGTGTACAAGCTTGTACAAGTGTGTACAAGGGTGTACAGGTTTGTACAAGGTTGTACAAGTGTTTACAAGGGTGTACAAGTATGTACAAGAATGTAAAAGTTTGTACAAGTGTGTACAAGTTTGTAAAAGGTTGTACAAGTGTGTACAAGGGTGTACAAGTGTGTACAAGGGTGCACAAGTGTGTACAAGGGTGTACAATCGTGTACAATCTTGTACAAGTGTGTACAAGGGTGTACAGGTTTGTACAAGGTTGTACAAGTGTGTACAAGGTTGTACAAGTGTGTACAAGGGTGTACAAGTTTGTACAAGTGTGTACAAGTTTGTACAATTGTGTACAAGTTTGTACAAGGTTGTACATATGTATACAAGGGTGTACAAAAGTAAACAAGGGTGCACAAGTTTGTACAAGGGTGTACAAGTGTGTACAAGCTTGTACAAGTGTGTACAAGCTTGTACAAGTGTGTACAAGGGTGTACAGGTTTGTACAAGTTTGTACAAGTGTTTACAAGGGTGTACAAGTATGTACAAGAATGTACAAGTTTGTACAAGTGTGTACAAGTTTGTAAAAAGTTGTACAAGTGTGTACAAGGGTGTACAAGTGTGTACAAGGGTGCAAAAGTGTGTACAAGGGTGTACAATCGTGTACAAGCTTGTACAAGTGTGTACAAGGTTGTACAAGTGTGTACAAGTTTGTACAAGTGTGTACAAGCTTGTACAAGTGTGTACAAGGTTGTACAAGTGTGTACATGGTTGTTCAAGTGTGTACATGTTTGTACAAGTGTGTATAAGTTTGTACAAGGTTGTACAAATGTGTACAAGGGTGTACAAAAGTGTACAAGGGTGCACAAGTTTGTACAAGGGTGTACAAGTGTGTACAAGGGTGCACAAGTTTGTACAAGGGTGTACAAGTGTGTACAAGCTTGTACAAGTGTGTACAAGGGTGTACAGGTTTGTACAAGGTTGTACAATTTTGTACAAGTGTGTACAAGTTTGTAAAAGGTTGTACAAGTGTGTACAAGGGTGAACAAGTGTGTACAAGGTTGTACAAGTGTTTACAAGCTTGTACAAGTGTGTACAAGGGTGTACAAGTGTGTACAAGGTTGTACAAGTTTTTACAAGGTTGTACAAGTGTGTACAAGGTTGTACAAGTGTGTACAAGGTTGTACAAGTGTGTACAAGGTTGTACAAGTGTGTACAAGGTTGTATAAGTGTGTACAAGGTTGAAAAAGTGTGTACAAGGTTGAAAAAGTGTGTACAAGGTTGTACAAGTGTGTACAAGGTTGTACAAGTGTGTACAAGGTTGTACAAGTGTGTACAAAGGTGTACAAGTGTGTACAAGGTTGTACAAGTGTGTACAAGGTTGTACAAGTGTGTACAAGGTTGTACAAGGTTGTACAATTGTGTACAAGGTTGTACATGTGTGTACAAGGTTGTACAAGTGTGTACAAGGTTGTACAAGTGTGTACAAGGGTGTACAAGTTTGTACAAGTGTGTACAAGTTTGTACAATTGTGTACAAGTTTGTACAAGGTTGTACAAATGTATACAAGGGTGTACAAAAGTGTACAAGGGTGCACAAGTTTGTACAAGGGTGTACAAGTGTGTACAAGCTTGTACAAGTGTGTACAAGCTTGTACAAGTGTGTACAAGGGTGTACAGGTTTGTACAAGGTTGTACAAGTGTTTACAAGGGTGTACAAGTATGTACAAGAATGTACAAGTTTGTACAAGTGTGTACAAGTTTGTAAAAGGTTGTACAAGTGTGTACAGAGGTGTACAAGTGTGTACAAGGGTGCACAAGTGTGTACAAGCTTGTACAAGTGTGTACAAGGGTGTACAGGTTTGTACAAGGTTGTACAAGTGTGTACAAGGATGTACAAGTATGTACAAGAATGTACAATTTTGTACAAGTGTGTACAAGTTTGTAAAAGGTTGTACAAGTGTGTACAAGGGTGTACAAGTGTGTACAAGGTTGTACAAGTGTGTACAAGCTTGTACAAGTGTGTACAAGGGTGTACAAGTGTGTACAAGGTTGTACAAGTTTTTACAAGGTTGTACAAGTGTGTACAAGGTTGTACAAGTGTGTACAAGGTTGTACAAGTGTGTACAAGGTTGTACAAGTGTGTACAAGGTTGTATAAGTGTGTACAAGGTTGAAAAAGTGTGTACAAGGTTGTACAAGTGTGTACAAGGTTGTACAAGTGTGGACAAGGTTGTACAAGTGTGTACAAAGGTGTACAATTGTGTACAAGGTTGTACAAGTGTGTACAAGGTTGTACAAGTGTGTACAAGGTTGTACAAGTGTGTACAAGGTTGTACAAGGTTGTACAATTGTGTACAAGGTTGTACAAGTGTGTACAAGGTTGTACAAGTGTGTACAAGGTTGTACAAGTGTGTACAAGGTTGTACAAGTGGGTACAAGGGTGTAAAAGTTTGTACAAGTGTGTACAAGTTTGTACAAGTGTGTACAAGTTTGTACAAGGTTGTACAAATGTATACAAGGGTGTACAAAAGTGTACAAGGGTGCACAAGTTTGTACAAGGGTGTACAAGTGTGTACAAGCTTGTACAAGTGTGTACAAGCTTGTACAAGTGTGTACAAGGGTGTACAGGTTTGTACAAGGTTGTACAAGTGTTTACAAGGGTGTACAAGTATGTACAAGAATGTACAAGTTTGTACAAGTGTGTACAAGTGTGTACAAGGTGCTACAAGTGTGTACAAGGTTGTACAAGTGTGTACAAGGTTGTACAAGTGTGTACAAGGTTGTACAAGTGTGTACAAAGGTGTACAAGGTTGTACAAGGTTGTACAATTGTGTACAAGGTTGAACAAGTGTGTACAAGGTTGTACAAGTGTGTACAAGGGTGTACAAGTTTGTACAAGTGTGTACAAGTTTGTACAAGTGTGTACAAGTTTGTACAAGGTTGTACAAATGTATACAAGGGTGTACAAAAGTGTACAAGGGTGCACAAGTTTGTACAAGGGTGTAAAAGTGTGTACAAGCTTGTACAAGTGTGTACAAGGGTGTACAGGTTTGTACAAGGTTGTACAAGTGTTTACAAGGGTGTACAAGTATGTACAAGAATGTAAAAGTTTGTACAAGTGTGTACAAGTTTGTAAAAGGTTGTACAAGTGTGTACAAGGTTGTACAAGTGTGTACAAGGGTGCACAAGTGTGTACAAGGGTGTACAATCGTGTACAATCTTGTACAAGTGTGTACAAGGGTGTACAGGTTTGTACAAGGTTGTACAAGTGTGTACAAGGTTGTACAAGTGTGTACAAGGGTGTACAAGTTTGTACAATTGTGTACAAGTTTGTACAATTGTGTACAAGTTTGTACAAGGTTGTACAAATGTATACAAGGGTGTACAAAAGTAAACAAGGGTGCACAAGTTTGTACAAGGGTGTACAAGTGTGTACAAGCTTGTACAAGTGTGTACAAGCTTGTACAAGTGTGTACAAGGGTGTACAGGTTTGTACAAGTTTGTACAAGTGTTTACAAGGGTGTACAAGTATGTACAAGAATGTACAAGTTTGTACAAGTGTGTACAAGTTTGTAAAAGGTTGTACAAGTGTGTACAAGGGTGTACAAGTGTGTACAAGGGTGCAAAAGTGTGTACAAGGGTGTACAATCGTGTACAAGCTTGTACAAGTGTGTTCAAGGGTGTACAGGTTTGTACAAGGTTGTACAAGTGTGTACAAGGGTGTACAAATGTGTACAAGGATGTAAAAGTTTGTACAAGTGTGTACAAGTTTGTACAAGGTTGTACAAGTAAGTACAAGTTTGTACAAGGGTGCACAAGTGTGTACAAGGTTGTACAAGTGTGTACAAGCTTGTACAAGTGTGTACAAGGTTGTACAAGTGTGTACAAGGTTGTACAAGTGTGTACAAGGTTGTACAAGTGTGTACAAGGTTGTACAAGTGTGTACAAGGTTGTACAAGTGTGTACAAGGTTGTACAAGTGTGTACAAGGTTGTACAAGTGTGTACAAGGTTGTACAAGTGTGTACATGGTTGTACAAGTGTGTACAAGGTTGTACAAGTGTGTACAAGGTTGTACAAGTGTGTACAAGGGTGCACAAGTGTGTACAAGGGTGTACAATCGTGTACAAGCTTGTACAAGTTTTTACAAGGTTGTACAAGTGTGTACAAGGTTGTACAAGTGTGTACAAGGTTGTAAAAGTGTGTACAAGGTTGTACAAGTGTGTACAAGGTTGTACAAGTGTGTACAAGGTTGTATAAGTGTGTACAAAGGTGTACAAGTGTGTACAAGGTTGTACAAGTGTGTACAAGGTTGTACAAGTGTGTACATGGTTGTACAAGGTTGTACAAAATTGTGTACAAGGTTGTACAAGTGTGTACAAGGTTGTACAATGTGTACAAGGGTGTACAAGTTTGTACAAGTGTGTACAAGTTTGTACAAGTGTGTACAAGTTTGTACAAGGTTGTACAAATGTATACAAGGGTGTACAAAAGTGTACAAGGGTGCACAAGTTTGTACAAGGGTGTACAAGTGTGTACAAGCTTGTACAAGTGTGTACAAGCTTGTACAAGTGTGTACAAGGGTGTACAGGTTTGTACAAGGTTGTACAAGTGTTTACAAGGGTGTACAAAAGAATGTACAAGTTTGTACAAGTGTGTACAAGTTTGTAAAAGGTTGTACAAGTGTGTACAAGGTTGTACAAGTGTGTACAAGGTTGTACCATAGTGTACAAGGTTGTACAAGTGTGTACAAAGGTGTACAAGTGTGTACAAGGTTGTACAAGTGTGTACAAAGTTGTACAAGTGTGTACATGGTTGTACAAGGTTTTACAATTGTGTACAAGGTTGTACAAGTGTGTACAAGGTTGTACAAGTGTGTACAAGGGTGTACAAGTTTGTACAAGTGTGTACAAGTTTGTACAAGTGTGTACAAGTTTGTACAAGGTTGTACAAATGTACACAAGGGTGTACAAAAGTGTACAAGGGTTCACAAGTTTGTACAAGGTTGTACAAGTGTGTACAAGTTTGTACAAGGTTGTACAAGTGTGTACAAGTTTGTACAAGGTTGTACAAACGTGTACAATTGTGTACAAGGTTGTACAAGTGTGTACAAGGTTGTACAAGTGTGTACAAGGTTGTACAAGTGTGTACAAGGTTGTACAAGTGTGTACAAGGTTGTACAAGTGTGTACAAGGTTGTACAAGTGTGTACAAGGTTGTACAAGTGTGTACAAGGGTGCACAAGTGTGTACAAGGGTGTACAATCGTGTACAAGCTTGTACAATCCTGTACAAGCTTGTACAAGTGTGTACAAGGGTTTACAGGTTTGTACAAGGTTGTACAAGTGTGTACAAGGGTGTACAAATGTGTACAAGGATGTAAAAGTTTGTACAAGTGTGTACAAGTTTGTACAAGGTTGTACAAGTGTGTACAATGTTTTACAATTGTGTACAAGGTTGTACAAGTGTGTACAAGGTTGTACAGGTTTGTACAAGGTTGTACAAGTGTTTACAAGGGAGTACAAGTATGTACAAGAATGTACAAGTTTGTACAAGTGTGTACAAGATTGTACAAGTGTGTACAAGGTTGTACAAGTGTGTACAAGGTTGTACAAATGTGTACAAGGTTGAACAAGTGTGTACAAAGGTGTACAAGTGTGTACAAGGTTGTACAAGTGTGTACAAGGTTGTACAAGTGTGTACAAGGTTGTACAAGTGTGTACAAGGTTGTACAAGGTTGTACAATTGTGTACAAGGTTGTACAAGTGTGTACAAGGTTGTACAAGTGTGTACAAGGGTGTACAAGTTTGTACAAGTGTGTACAAGTTTGTACAAGTGTGCACAAGTTTGTACAAGGTTGTACAAATGTATACAAGGGTGTACAAAAGTGTACAAGGGTGCACAAGTTTGTACAAGGGTGTACAAGTGTGTACAAGCTTGTACAAGTGTGTACAAGGGTGTACAGGTTTGTACAAGGTTGTACAAGTGTTTACAAGGGTGTACAAGTATGTACAAGAATGTACAAGTTTGTACAAGTGTGTACAAGTTTGTAAAAGGTTGTACAAGTGTGTACAAGGGTGTACAAGTGTGTACAAGGGTGCACAAGTTTGAACAAGGGTGTACAAGTGTGTACAAGCTTGTACAAGTGTGTACAAGCTTGTACAAGTGTTTACAAGGGTGTACAAGTATGCACAAGAATGTACAAGTTTGTACAAGTGTGTACAAGTTTGTAAAAGGTTGTACAAGTGTGTACAAGGGTGTACAAGTGTGTACAAGGGTGCACAAGTGTGTACAAGGGTGTACAATCTTGTACAAGCTTGTACAATCGTGTACAAGGGTGTACAGGTTTGTACAAGGTTGTACAAGTGTGTACAAGTTTGTACAATTGTGTACAAGTTTGTACAAGGTTGTACAAATGTATACAAGGGTGTACAAAAGTAAACAAGGGTGCACAAGTTTGTACAAGGGTGTACAAGTGTGTACAAGGTTGTACAAGTGTGTACAAGGTTGAAAAAGTGTGTACAAGGTTGTACAAGTGTGTACAAGGTTGTACAAGTGTGTACAAGGTTGTACAAGTGTGTACAAAGGTGTACAAGTGTGTACAAGGTTGTACAAGTGTGTACAAGGTTGTACAAGTGTGTACAAGGTTGTACAAGTGTGTACAAGGTTGTACAAGGTTGTACAATTGTGTACAAGGTTGTACATGTGTGTACAAGGTTGTACAAGTGTGTACAAGGTTGTACAAGTGTGTACAAGGGTGTACAAGTTTGTACAAGTGTGTACAAGTTTGTACAATTGTGTACAAGTTTGTACAAGGTTGTACAAATGTATACAAGGGTGTACAAAAGTGTACAAGGGTGCACAAGTTTGTACAAGGGTGTACAAGTGTGTACAAGCTTGTACAAGTGTGTACAAGCTTGAACAAGTGTGTACAAGGGTGTACAGGTTTGTACAAGGTTGTACAAGTGTTTACAAGGGTGTACAAGTATGTACAAGAATGTACAAGTTTGTACAAGTGTGTACAAGTTTGTAAAAGGTTGTACAAGTGTGTACAGAGGTGTACAAGTGTGTACAAGGGTGCACAAGTGTGTACAAGCTTGTACAAGTGTGTACAAGGGTGTACAGGTTTGTACAAGGTTGTACAAGTGTGTACAAGGATGTACAAGTATGTACAAGAATGTACAATTTTGTACAAGTGTGTACAAGTTTGTAAAAGGTTGTACAAGTGTGTACAAGGGTGTACAAGTGTGTACAAGGTTGTACAAGTGTGTATAAGCTTGTACAAGTGTGTACAAGGGTGTACAAGTGTGTACAAGGTTGTACAAGTTTTTACAAGGTTGTACAAGTGTGTACAAGGTTGTACAAGTGTGTACAAGGTTGTACAAGTGTGTACAAGGTTGTACAAGTGTGTACAAGGTTGTATAAGTGTGTACAAGGTTGAAAAAGTGTGTACAAGGTTGTACAAGTGTGTACAAGGTTGTACAAGTGTGGACAAGGTTGTACAAGTGTGTACAAAGGTGTACAATTGTGTACAAGGTTGTACAAGTGTGTACAAGGTTGTACAAGTGTGTACAAGGTTGTACAAGTGTGTACAAGGTTGTACAAGGTTGTACAATTGTGTACAAGGTTGTACAAGTGTGTACAAGGTTGTACAAGTGTGTACAAGGTTGTACAAGTGTGTACAAGGTTGTACAAGTGAGTACAAGGGTGTAAAAGTTTGTACAAGTGTGTACAAGTTTGTACAAGTGTGTACAAGTTTGTACAAGGTTGTACAAATGTATACAAGGGTGTACAAAAGTGTACAAGGGTGCACAAGTTTGTACAAGGGTGTACAAGTGTGTACAAGCTTGTACAAGTGTGTACAAGCTTGTACAAGTGTGTACAAGGGTGTACAGGTTTGTACAAGGTTGTACAAGTGTTTACAAGGGTGTACAAGTATGTACAAGAATGTACAAGTTTGTACAAGTGTGTACAAGTGTGTACAAGGTTCTACAAGTGTGTACAAGGTTGTACAAGTGTGTACAAGGTTGTACAAGTGTGTACAAGGTTGTACAAGTGTGTACAAAGGTGTACAAGGTTGTACAAGGTTGTACAATTGTGTACAAGGTTGAACAAGTGTGTACAAGGTTGTACAAGTGTGTACAAGGGTGTACAAGTTTGTACAAGTGTGTACAAGTTTGTACAAGTGTGTACAAGTTTGTACAAGGTTGTACAAATGTATACAAGGGTGTACAAAAGTGTACAAGGGTGCACAAGTTTGTACAAGGGTGTAAAAGTGTGTACAAGCTTGTACAAGTGTGTACAAGGGTGTACAGGTTTGTACAAGGTTGTACAAGTGTTTACAAGGGTGTACAAGTATGTACAAGAATGTAAAAGTTTGTACAAGTGTGTACAAGTTTGTAAAAGGTTGTACAAGTGTGTACAAGGTTGTACAAGTGTGTACAAGGGTGCACAAGTGTGTACAAGGGTGTACAATCGTGTACAATCTTGTACAAGTGTGTACAAGGGTGTACAGGTTTGTACAAGGTTGTACAAGTGTGTACAAGGTTGTACAAGTGTGTACAAGGGTGTACAAGTTTGTACAATTGTGTACAAGTTTGTACAATTGTGTACAAGTTTGTACAAGGTTGTACAAATGTATACAAGGGTGTACAAAAGTAAACAAGGGTGCACAAGTTTGTACAAGGGTGTACAAGTGTGTACAAGCTTGTACAAGTGTGTACAAGCTTGTACAAGTGTGTACAAGGGTGTACAGGTTTGTACAAGTTTGTACAAGTGTTTACAAGGGTGTACAAGTATGTACAAGAATGTACAAGTTTGTACAAGTGTGTACAAGTTTGTAAAAGGTTGTACAAGTGTGTACAAGGGTGTACAAGTGTGTACAAGGGTGCAAAAGTGTGTACAAGGGTGTACAATCGTGTACAAGCTTGTACAAGTGTGTTCAAGGGTGTACAGGTTTGTACAAGGTTGTACAAGTGTGTACAAGGGTGTACAAATGTGTACAAGGATGTAAAAGTTTGTACAAGTGTGTACAAGTTTGTACAAGGTTGTACAAGTAAGTACAAGTTTGTACAAGGGTGCACAAGTGTGTACAAGGTTGTACAAGTGTGTACAAGCTTGTACAAGTGTGTACAAGGTTGTACAAGTGTGTACAAGGTTGTACAAGTGTGTACAAGGTTGTACAAGTGTGTACAAGGTTGTACAAGTGTGTACAAGGTTGTACAAGTGTGTACAAGGTTGTACAAGTGTGTACAAGGTTGTACAAGTGTGTACAAGGTTGTACAAGTGTGTACATGGTTGTACAAGTGTGTACAAGGTTGTACAAGTGTGTACAAGGTTGTACAAGTGTGTACAAGGGTGCACAAGTGTGTACAAGGGTGTACAATCGTGTACAAGCTTGTACAAGTTTTTACAAGGTTGTACAAGTGTGTACAAGGTTGTACAAGTGTGTACAAGGTTGTAAAAGTGTGTACAAGGTTGTACAAGTGTGTACAAGGTTGTACAAGTGTGTACATGGTTGTACAAGGTTGTACAAAATTGTGTACAAGGTTGTACAAGTGTGTACAAGGTTGTACAATGTGTACAAGGGTGTACAAGTTTGTACAAGTGTGTACAAGTTTGTACAAGTGTGTACAAGTTTGTACAAGGTTGTACAAATGTATACAAGGGTGTACAAAAGTGTACAAGGGTGCACAAGTTTGTACAAGGGTGTACAAGTGTGTACAAGCTTGTACAAGTGTGTACAAGCTTGTACAAGTGTGTACAAGCTTGTACAAGTGTGTACAAGGGTGTACAGGTTTGTACAAGGTTGTACAAGTGTTTACAAGGGTGTACAAAAGAATGTACAAGTTTGTACAAGTGTGTACAAGTTTGTAAAAGGTTGTACAAGTGTGTACAAGGTTGTACAAGTGTGTACAAGGTTGTACCATAGTGTACAAGGTTGTACAAGTGTGTACAAAGGTGTACAAGTGTGTACAAGGTTGTACAAGTGTGTACAAAGTTGTACAAGTGTGTACATGGTTGTACAAGGTTTTACAATTGTGTACAAGGTTGTACAAGTGTGTACAAGGTTGTACAAGTGTGTACAAGGGTGTACAAGTTTGTACAAGTGTGTACAAGTTTGTACAAGTGTGTACAAGTTTGTACAAGGTTGTACAAATGTACACAAGGGTGTACAAAAGTGTACAAGGGTTCACAAGTTTGTACAAGGTTGTACAAGTGTGTACAAGTTTGTACAAGGTTGTACAAGTGTGTACAAGTTTGTACAAGGTTGTACAAACGTGTACAATTGTGTACAAGGTTGTACAAGTGTGTACAAGGTTGTACAAGTGTGTACAAGGTTGTACAAGTGTGTACAAGGTTGTACAAGTGTGTACAAGGTTGTACAAGTGTGTACAAGGTTGTACAAGTGTGTACAAGGTTGTACAAGTGTGTACAAGGGTGCACAAGTGTGTACAAGGGTGTACAATCGTGTACAAGCTTGTACAATCCTGTACAAGCTTGTACAAGTGTGTACAAGGGTTTACAGGTTTGTACAAGGTTGTACAAGTGTGTACAAGGGTGTACAAATGTGTACAAGGATGTAAAAGTTTGTACAAGTGTGTACAAGTTTGTACAAGGTTGTACAAGTGTGTACAATGTTTTACAATTGTGTACAAGGTTGTACAAGTGTGTACAAGGTTGTACAGGTTTGTACAAGGTTGTACAAGTGTTTACAAGGGAGTACAAGTATGTACAAGAATGTACAAGTTTGTACAAGTGTGTACAAGATTGTACAAGTGTGTACAAGGTTGTACAAGTGTGTACAAGGTTGTACAAATGTGTACAAGGTTGAACAAGTGTGTACAAAGGTGTACAAGTGTGTACAAGGTTGTACAAGTGTGTACAAGGTTGTACAAGTGTGTACAAGGTTGTACAAGTGTGTACAAGGTTGTACAAGGTTGTACAATTGTGTACAAGGTTGTACAAGTGTGTACAAGGTTGTACAAGTGTGTACAAGGGTGTACAAGTTTGTACAAGTGTGTACAAGTTTGTACAAGTGTGCACAAGTTTGTACAAGGTTGTACAAATGTATACAAGGGTGTACAAAAGTGTACAAGGGTGCACAAGTTTGTACAAGGGTGTACAAGTGTGTACAAGCTTGTACAAGTGTGTACAAGGGTGTACAGGTTTGTACAAGGTTGTACAAGTGTTTACAAGGGTGTACAAGTATGTACAAGAATGTACAAGTTTGTACAAGTGTGTACAAGTTTGTAAAAGGTTGTACAAGTGTGTACAAGGGTGTACAAGTGTGTACAAGGGTGCACAAGTTTGAACAAGGGTGTACAAGTGTGTACAAGCTTGTACAAGTGTGTACAAGCTTGTACAAGTGTTTACAAGGGTGTACAAGTATGCACAAGAATGTACAAGTTTGTACAAGTGTGTACAAGTTTGTAAAAGGTTGTACAAGTGTGTACAAGGGTGTACAAGTGTGTACAAGGGTGCACAAGTGTGTACAAGGGTGTACAATCTTGTACAAGCTTGTACAATCGTGTACAAGGGTGTACAGGTTTGTACAAGGTTGTACAAGTGTGTACAAGTTTGTACAATTGTGTACAAGTTTGTACAAGGTTGTACAAATGTATACAAGGGTGTACAAAAGTAAACAAGGGTGCACAAGTTTGTACAAGGGTGTACAAGTGTGTACAAGGTTGTACAAGTGTGTACAAGGTTGAAAAAGTGTGTACAAGGTTGTACAAGTGTGTACAAGGTTGTACAAGTGTGTACAAGGTTGTACAAGTGTGTACAAAGGTGTACAAGTGTGTACAAGGTTGTACAAGTGTGTACAAAGGTGTACAAGTGTGTACAAGGTTGTACAAGTGTGTACAAGGTTGTACAAGTGTGTACAAGGTTGTACAAGTGTGTACAAGGTTGTACAAGGTTGTACAATTGTGTACAAGGTTGTACATGTGTGTACAAGGTTGTACAAGTGTGTACAAGGTTGTACAAGTGTGTACAAGGGTGTACAAGTTTGTACAAGTGTGTACAAGTTTGTACAATTGTGTACAAGTTTGTACAAGGTTGTACAAATGTATACAAGGGTGTACAAAAGTGTACAAGGGTGCACAAGTTTGTACAAGGGTGTACAAGTGTGTACAAGCTTGTACAAGTGTGTACAAGCTTGTACAAGTGTGTACAAGGGTGTACAGGTTTGTACAAGGTTGTACAAGTGTTTACAAGGGTGTACAAGTATGTACAAGAATGTACAAGTTTGTACAAGTGTGTACAAGTTTGTAAAAGGTTGTACAAGTGTGTACAGAGGTGTACAAGTGTGTACAAGGGTGCACAAGTGTGTACAAGCTTGTACAAGTGTGTACAAGGGTGTACAGGTTTGTACAAGGTTGTACAAGTGTGTACAAGGATGTACAAGTATGTACAAGAATGTACAATTTTGTACAAGTGTGTACAAGTTTGTAAAAGGTTGTACAAGTGTGTACAAGGGTGTACAAGTGTGTACAAGGTTGTACAAGTGTGTATAAGCTTGTACAAGTGTGTACAAGGGTGTACAAGTGTGTACAAGGTTGTACAAGTTTTTACAAGGTTGTACAAGTGTGTACAAGGTTGTACAAGTGTGTACAAGGTTGTACAAGTGTGTACAAGGTTGTACAAGTGTGTACAAGGTTGTATAAGTGTGTACAAGGTTGAAAAAGTGTGTACAAGGTTGTACAAGTGTGTACAAGGTTGTACAAGTGTGGACAAGGTTGTACAAGTGTGTACAAAGGTGTACAATTGTGTACAAGGTTGTACAAGTGTGTACAAGGTTGTACAAGTGTGTACAAGGTTGTACAAGTGTGTACAAGGTTGTACAAGGTTGTACAATTGTGTACAAGGTTGTACAAGTGTGTACAAGGTTGTACAAGTGTGTACAAGGTTGTACAAGTGTGTACAAGGTTGTACAAGTGAGTACAAGGGTGTAAAAGTTTGTACAAGTGTGTACAAGTTTGTACAAGTGTGTACAAGTTTGTACAAGGTTGTACAAATGTATACAAGGGTGTACAAAAGTGTACAAGGGTGCACAAGTTTGTACAAGGGTGTACAAGTGTGTACAAGCTTGTACAAGTGTGTACAAGCTTGTACAAGTGTGTACAAGGGTGTACAGGTTTGTACAAGGTTGTACAAGTGTTTACAAGGGTGTACAAGTATGTACAAGAATGTACAAGTTTGTACAAGTGTGTACAAGTGTGTACAAGGTTCTACAAGTGTGTACAAGGTTGTACAAGTGTGTACAAGGTTGTACAAGTGTGTACAAGGTTGTACAAGTGTGTACAAAGGTGTACAAGGTTGTACAAGGTTGTACAATTGTGTACAAGGTTGAACAAGTGTGTACAAGGTTGTACAAGTGTGTACAAGGGTGTACAAGTTTGTACAAGTGTGTACAAGTTTGTACAAGTGTGTACAAGTTTGTACAAGGTTGTACAAATGTATACAAGGGTGTACACAAGTGTACAAGGGTGCACAAGTTTGTACAAGGGTGTAAAAGTGTGTACAAGCTTGTACAAGTGTGTACAAGGGTGTACAGGTTTGTACAAGGTTGTACAAGTGTTTACAAGGGTGTACAAGTATGTACAAGAATGTTAAAGTTTGTACAAGTGTGTACAAGTTTGTAAAAGGTTGTACAAGTGTGTACAAGGTTGTACAAGTGTGTACAAGGGTGCACAAGTGTGTACAAGGGTGTACAATCGTGTACAATCTTGTACAAGTGTGTACAAGGGTGTACAGGTTTGTACAAGGTTGTACAAGTGTGTACAAGGTTGTACAAGTGTGTACAAGGGTGTACAAGTTTGTACAATTGTGTACAAGTTTGTACAATTGTGTACAAGTTTGTACAAGGTTGTACAAATGTATACAAGGGTGTACAAAAGTAAACAAGGGTGCACAAGTTTGTACAAGGGTGTACAAGTGTGTACAAGCTTGTACAAGTGTGTACAAGCTTGTACAAGTGTGTACAAGGGTGTACAGGTTTGTACAAGTTTGTACAAGTGTTTACAAGGGTGTACAAGTATGTACAAGAATGTACAAGTTTGTACAAGTGTGTACAAGTTTGTAAAAGGTTGTACAAGTGTGTACAAGGGTGTACAAGTGTGTACAAGGGTGCAAAAGTGTGTACAAGGGTGTACAATCGTGTACAAGCTTGTACAAGTGTGTTCAAGGGTGTACAGGTTTGTACAAGGTTGTACAAGTGTGTACAAGGGTGTACAAATGTGTACAAGGATGTAAAAGTTTGTACAAGTGTGTACAAGTTTGTACAAGGTTGTACAAGTAAGTACAAGTTTGTACAAGGGTGCACAAGTGTGTACAAGGTTGTACAAGTGTGTACAAGCTTGTACAAGTGTGTACAAGGTTGTACAAGTGTGTACAAGGTTGTACAAGTGTGTACAAGGTTGTACAAGTGTGTACAAGGTTGTACAAGTGTGTACAAGGTTGTACAAGTGTGTACAAGGTTGTACAAGTGTGTACAAGGTTGTACAAGTGTGTACAAGGTTGTACAAGTGTGTACATGGTTGTACAAGTGTGTACAAGGTTGTACAAGTGTGTACAAGGTTGTACAAGTGTGTACAAGGGTGCACAAGTGTGTACAAGGGTGTACAATCGTGTACAAGCTTGTACAAGTTTTTACAAGGTTGTACAAGTGTGTACAAGGTTGTACAAGTGTGTACAAGGTTGTAAAAGTGTGTACAAGGTTGTACAAGTGTGTACAAGGTTGTACAAGTGTGTACATGGTTGTACAAGGTTGTACAAAATTGTGTACAAGGTTGTACAAGTGTGTACAAGGTTGTACAATGTGTACAAGGGTGTACAAGTTTGTACAAGTGTGTACAAGTTTGTACAAGTGTGTACAAGTTTGTACAAGGTTGTACAAATGTATACAAGGGTGTACAAAAGTGTACAAGGGTGCACAAGTTTGTACAAGGGTGTACAAGTGTGTACAAGCTTGTACAAGTGTGTACAAGCTTGTACAAGTGTGTACAAGGGTGTACAGGTTTGTACAAGGTTGTACAAGTGTTTACAAGGGTGTACAAAAGAATGTACAAGTTTGTACAAGTGTGTACAAGTTTGTAAAAGGTTGTACAAGTGTGTACAAGGTTGTACAAGTGTGTACAAGGTTGTACCATAGTGTACAAGGTTGTACAAGTGTGTACAAAGGTGTACAAGTGTGTACAAGGTTGTACAAGTGTGTACAAAGTTGTACAAGTGTGTACATGGTTGTACAAGGTTTTACAATTGTGTACAAGGTTGTACAAGTGTGTACAAGGTTGTACAAGTGTGTACAAGGGTGTACAAGTTTGTACAAGTGTGTACAAGTTTGTACAAGTGTGTACAAGTTTGTACAAGGTTGTACAAATGTACACAAGGGTGTACAAAAGTGTACAAGGGTTCACAAGTTTGTACAAGGTTGTACAAGTGTGTACAAGTTTGTACAAGGTTGTACAAGTGTGTACAAGTTTGTACAAGGTTGTACAAACGTGTACAATTGTGTACAAGGTTGTACAAGTGTGTACAAGGTTGTACAAGTGTGTACAAGGTTGTACAAGTGTGTACAAGGTTGTACAAGTGTGTACAAGGTTGTACAAGTGTGTACAAGGTTGTACAAGTGTGTACAAGGTTGTACAAGTGTGTACAAGGTTGTACAAGTGTGTACAAGGTTGTACAAGTGTGTACAAGGGTGCACAAGTGTGTACAAGGGTGTACAATCGTGTACAAGCTTGTACAATCGTGTACAAGCTTGTACAAGTGTGTACAAGGGTTTACAGGTTTGTACAAGGTTGTACAAGTGTGTACAAGGGTGTACAAATGTGTACAAGGATGTAAAAGTTTGTACAAGTGTGTACAAGTTTGTACAAGGTTGTACAAGTGTGTACAATGTTTTACAATTGTGTACAAGGTTGTACAAGTGTGTACAAGGTTGTACAGGTTTGTACAAGGTTGTACAAGTGTTTACAAGGGAGTACAAGTATGTACAAGAATGTACAAGTTTGTACAAGTGTGTACAAGATTGTACAAGTGTGTACAAGGTTGTACAAGTGTGTACAAGGTTGTACAAATGTGTACAAGGTTGAACAAGTGTGTACAAAGGTGTACAAGTGTGTACAAGGTTGTACAAGTGTGTACAAGGTTGTACAAGTGTGTACAAGGTTGTACAAGTGTGTACAAGGTTGTACAAGGTTGTACGATTGTGTACAAGGTTGTACAAGTGTGTACAAGGTTGTACAAGTGTGTACAAGGGTGTACAAGTTTGTACAAGTGTGTACAAGTTTGTAAAAGTGTGCACAAGTTTGTACAAGGTTGTACAAATGTATACAAGGGTGTACAAAAGTGTACAAGGGTGCACAAGTTTGTACAAGGGTGTACAAGTGTGTACAAGCTTGTACAAGTGTGTACAAGGGTGTACAGGTTTGTACAAGGTTGTACAAGTGTTTACAAGGGTGTACAAGTATGTACAAGAATGTACAAGTTTGTACAAGTGTGTACAAGTTTGTAAAAGGTTGTACAAGTGTGTACAAGGGTGTACAAGTGTGTACAAGGGTGCACAAGTTTGAACAAGGGTGTACAAGTGTGTACAAGCTTGTACAAGTGTGTACAAGCTTGTACAAGTGTTTACAAGGGTGTACAAGTATGCACAAGAATGTACAAGTTTGTACAAGTGTGTACAAGTTTGTAAAAGGTTGTACAAGTGTGTACAAGGGTGTACAAGTGTGTACAAGGGTGCACAAGTGTGTACAAGGGTGTACAATCTTGTACAAGCTTGTACAATCGTGTACAAGGGTGTACAGGTTTGTACAAGGTTGTACAAGTGTGTACAAGGGTGTACAAATGTGTACAAGGATGTAAAAGTTTGTACAAGTGTGTACAAGTTTGTACAAGGTTGTACAAGTAAGTACAAGTTTGTACAAGAATGTACAAGTGTGTACAAGGTTTTACAATTGTGTAAAAGGTTGTACAAGTGTGTACAAGGTTGTACAAGTGTGTACAAGCTTGTACAAGTGTGTACAAGGTTGTACAAGTGTGTACAAGGGTGTACAGGTGTGTACAAGGTTGTACAAGTGTGTACAAGGTTGTACGAGTGTGTACAAGGGTGTACAAGTTTGTACAAGTGTGTACAAGTTTGTACAATTGTGTACAAGTTTGTACAAGGTTGTACAAATGTATACAAGGGTGTACAAAAGTGTACAAGGGTGCACAAGTTTGAACAAGGGTGTACAAGTGTGTACAAGCTTGTACAAGTGTGTACAAGCTTGTACAAGTGTTTACAAGGGTGTACAAGTATGCACAAGAATGTACAAGTTTGTACAAGTGTGTACAAGTTTGTAAAAGGTTGTACAAGTGTGTACAAGGGTGTTCAAGTGTGTACAAGGGTGCACAAGTGTGTACAAGGGTGTACAATCTTGTACAAGCTTGTACAATCGTGTACAAGGGTGTACAGGTTTGTACAAGGTTGTACAAGTGTGTACAAGGGTGTACAAATGTGTACAAGGATGTAAAAGTTTGTACAAGTGTGTACAAGTTTGTACAAGGTTGTACAAGTAAGTACAAGTTTGTACAAGAATGTACAAGTGTGTACAAGGTTTTACAAGTGTGTACAAGGTTGTACAAGTGTGTACAAGGTTGTACAAGTGTGTACAAGGTTGTACAAGTGTGTACAAGGTTGTACAAGTGTGTACAAGGTTGTACAAGTGTGTACAAGGTTGTACAAGTGTGTAAAGGTTGTACAAGTGTGTACAAGGTTGTACAAGTGTGTACAAGGTTGTACAAGTGTGTACAAGGGTGCACAAGTGTGTACATGGTTGTACAAGGTTGAACAATTGTGTACAAGGTTGTACAAGTGTGTACAAAGTTGTACAAGTGTGTACAAGCTTGTACAAGTGTGTACAAGGTTGTACAAGTGTGTACAAGGTTGTACAAGTGTGTACAAGGTTGTACAAGTGTGTACAAGGTTGTACAAGTGTGTACAAGGTTGTACAAGTGTGTACAAGGTTGTACAAGTGTGTAAAGGTTGTACAAGTGTGTACAAGGTTGTACAAGTGTGTACAAGGTTGTACAAGTGTGTACAAGGGTGCACAAGTGTGTACATGGTTGTACAAGGTTGAACAATTGTGTACAAGGTTGTACAAGTGTGTACAAAGTTGTACAAGTGTGTACAAGGGTGTACAAGTTTGTACAAGTGTGTACAAGTTTGTACAAGTGTGTACACACTTGTACAACCTTTTACACAATTGTAAAACCTTGTACACACTTGTACATTCTTGTACAAACTTGTACTTACTTGTACAACCTTGTACAAACTTGTACACACTTGTACAAACTTTTACATCCTTGTACACATTTGTACACCCTTGTACACACTTGTACAACCTTGTACAAACCTGTACACCCTTGTACACGATTGTACAAGCTTGTACAAGATTGTACACCCTTGTACACACTTGTGCACCCTTGTACACACTTGTACACCCTTGTACACACTTGTACAACCTTTTACAAACTTGTACACACTTGTACAAACTTGTACATTCTTGTGCATACTTGTACACCCTTGTAAACACTTGTACAAGCTTGTACACACTTGTTCAAGCTTGTACACACTTGTACACCCTTGTTCAAACTTGTGCACCCTTGTACACTTTTGTACACCCTTGTATACATTTGTACAACCTTGTACAAACTTGTACACAATTGTACAAACTTGTACACACTTGTACAAACTTGTACACCCTTGTACACACTCGTACAACCTTGTACACACTTGTACAACCTTGTACAAACCTGTACACCCTTGTACACACTTGTACAACCTTGTACACACTTGTACAACCTTGTACACACTTGTACAACCTTGTACACACTTGTACAAGCTTGTACACACTTGTACAACCTTGTACACACTTGTACAACCTTTTACACAAT
Source organism: Macrosteles quadrilineatus (assembly GCF_028750875.1). Taxonomy (NCBI): domain Eukaryota; kingdom Metazoa; phylum Arthropoda; class Insecta; order Hemiptera; family Cicadellidae; genus Macrosteles; species Macrosteles quadrilineatus. Next base: position 188,124 of record NW_026542695.1, read on the forward strand.
TGTAAAACCTTGTACACACTTGTACATTCTTGTACAAACTTGTACTTACTTGTACAACCTTGTACAAACTTGTACACACTTGTACAAACTTTTACATCCTTGTACACATTTGTACACCCTTGTACACACTTGTACAACCTTGTACAAACCTGTACACCCTTGTACACGATTGTACAAGCTTGTACAAGATTGTACACCCTTGTACACACTTGTGCACCCTTGTACACACTTGTACACCCTTGTACACACTTGTACAACCTTTTACAAACTTGTACACACTTGTACAAACTTGTACATTCTTGTGCATACTTGTACACCCTTGTAAACACTTGTACAAGCTTGTACACACTTGTACAAGCTTGTACACACTTGTACAAGCTTGTACACACTTGTACACCCTTGTTCAAACTTGTGCACCATGTACACACTTGTACACCCTTGTACACACTTGTACAACCTTTTACAAACTTGTACACACTTGTACAAACTTGTACATTCTTGTACATACTTGTACACCCTTGTAAACACTTGTACAACCTTGTACAAACCTGTACACCCTTGTACACACTTGTACAAGCTTGTACACACTTGTACACCCTTGTACAAACTTGTGCACCCTTGTACACTTTTGTACACCCTTGTATACATTTGTACAACCTTGTACAAACTTGTGCACACTTGTACAAACTTGTACACACTTGTACAAACTTGTACACCCTTGTACACACTTGTACAACCTTGTACACACTTGTACAACCTTGTACACACTTGTACAACCTTGTACACAATTGTACAACCTTGTACAACCTTGTACACACTTGTACAACCTTGTACACACTTGTACAACCTTGTACACACTTGTACAACCTTGTACACACTTGTACACCTTTGTACACACTTGTTCAACCTTGTACACACTTGTACAACCTTGTACACACTTGTACAACCTTGTACACACTTGTACAACCTTGTACACACTTGTACACACTTGTACAAACTTGTACATTCTTGTACATACTTGTACTCCCTTGTAAACACTTGTACAACCTTGTACAAACCTGTACAACCTTGTACACACTTGTACAACCTTGTACACAATTGTAAAACATTGTACACACTTGTACATCCTTGTACAAACTTGTACACACTTGTACAAACTTTTACATCCTTGTACACATTTGTACACCCTTGTACACACTTGTACAACCTTGTACAAACCTGTAAACCCTTGTACACACTTGTACAAGCTTGTACACGATTGTACAAGCTTGTACACGATTGTACACCCTTGTACACACTTGTGCACCCTTGTACACACTTGTACAACCTTGTACACACTTGTACAACCTTGTACACACTTGTACAACCTTGTACACACTTGTACAACCTTGTACACACTTGTACAACCTTGTACACACTTGTACAACCTTGTACACACTTGTACAACCTTGTACACACTTGTACAACCTTGTACACACTAGTACAACCTTGTACACACTTGTACAACCTTGTACACACTTGTACAACCTTGTACACACTTGTACAAACTTGTACACAATTGTACACGTTTGTACAACCTTGTACAAACTTGTACACACTTGTACAACCTTGTACAAACTTGTACACACTTGTACAACCTTGTACAAACTTGTGCAACCTTGTACACTTTTGTACACCCTTGTGTACATTTGTACAACCTTGTACAAACTTGTACACACTTGTACAAACTTGTACACACTTGTACAAACTTGTACACCCTTGTACACACTTGTACAACCTTGTACACACTTGTACAACCTTGTACACAATTGTAAAACCTTGTACAACCATGTACACACTTGTACAACTTTGTACACACTTGTACAACCTTGTACACACTTGTACACCTTTGTACACACTTGTACAACCTTGTACACTATGGTACAACCTTGTACACACTTGTACAACCTTGTACACACTTGTACAACCTTTTACAAACTTGTACACACTTGTACAAACTTGTACATTCTTTTGTACACCCTTGTAAACACTTGTACAACCTTGTACAAACCTGTACACCCTTGTACACCCTTGTACAAACTTGTGCACCCTTGTACACTTTTGTACACCCTTGTATACATTTGTACAACCTTGTACAAACTTGTACACACTTGTACAAACTTGTACACACTTGTACAAACTTGTACACCCTTGTACACATTGTACAACCTTGTACACACTTGTACAACCTTGTACACAATTGTACAACCTTGTACAACCATGTACACACTTGTACAACCTTGTACACACTTGTACAACCTTGTACACACTTGTACAACCTTGTACACACTTGTACACCTTTGTACACACTTATACAACCTTGTACACACTTGTACAACCTTGTACACACTTGTACAACCTTGTACACACTTGTACAACCTTGTACACACTTGTACAACCTTGTACACACTTGTACAACCTTGTAAAAACTTGTACAAGCTTGTACACGATTGTACACCCTTGTACACACTTGTGCACCCTTGTACACACTTGTACAACCTTGTACACACTTGTACAACCATGTACACACTTTTACAACCTTGTACACACTTGTACAACCTTGTACACACTTGTACAACCTTGTACACACTTGTACAACCTTGTACACACTTGTACAACCTTGTACACACTTGTACAACCTTGTACACACTTGTACAACCTTGTACACACTTGTACAAGCTTGTACACACTTGTACAACCTTGTACACACTTGTGCACCCTTGTACAAACTTGTACTTACTTGTACAACCTTGTACAAACTTGTACACACTTGTACAAACTTTTACATCCTTGTACACATTTGTACACCCTTGTACACACTTGTACAACCTTGTACAAACCTGTACACCCTTGAACACACTTGTACAAGCTTGTACACGATTGTACACCCTTGTACACACTTGTGCACCCTTGTACACACTTGTACACCCTTGTACACACTTGTACAACCTTTTACAAACTTGTACACACTTGTACAAACTTGTACATTCTTGCACATACTTGTACACCCTTGTAAACACTTGTACAAACTTGTACAAACCTGTACACCCTTGTACACACTTGTACAAGCTTGTACACACTTGTACAAGCTTGTACACACTTGTACACACTTGTACAAACTTGTGCACCCTTGTTTACTTTTGTACACCCTTGTATACATTTGTACAACCTTGTACAAACTTGTACACAATTGTACAAACTTGTACACACTTGTACAAACTTGTACACCCTTGTACACACTTGTACACCCTTGTACACACTTGTACAACCTTGTACACACTTGTGCAACCTTGTACAAACCTGTACACCCTTGTACACACTTGTACAAGATTGTACACGATTGTACACCCTTGTACACACTTGTGCACCCTTGTACACACTTGTACACCCTTGTACACACTTGTACAACCTTTTACAAACTTGTACACACTTGTACAAACTTTTACATTCTTGTACATACTTGTACACCCTTGTAAACACTTGTACAACCTTGTACAAACCTGTACACCCTTGTACACACTTGTACAAGCTTGTACACACTTGTACACCCTTGTACAAACTTGTACACACTTGTACACCCTTGTACAAACTTGTGCACCCTTGTACACTTTTGTACACCCTTGTATACATTTGTACAACCTTGTACAAACTTGTACACACTTGTACAAACTTGTACACACTTGTTCAAACTTGTACACCCTTGTACACACTTGTACAACCTTGTACACACTTGTACAACCTTGTACACAATTGTACAACCTTGTACAACCTTGTACACACTTGTTCAACCTTGTACACACTTGTACAACCTTGTACACACTTGTACACCTTTGTACACACTTGTACAACCTTGTACACACTTGTACAACCTTGTACACACTTGTACAACCTTGTACACACTTGTACAACCTTGTACACACTTGTACACACTTGTACAAACTTGTACATTCTTGTACATACTTGTACACCCTTGTAAACACTTGTACAACCTTGTACAAACCTGTACACCCTTTTACACACTTGTACAAGCTTGTACACACTTGTACAAGCTTGTACACACTTGTACACCCTTGTACAAACTTGTGCACCCTTGTACACTTTTGTACACCCTTGTATACATTTGTACAACCTTGTACAAACTTGTACACACTTGTACAAACTTGTACACACTTGTACAAACTTGTACACCCTTGTACTCACTTGTAAAACCTTGTACACACTTGTACAACCTTGTACACACTTGTACAACCTTGTACACTTTTGTACAACCTTGTACACAATTGTACAACCTTGTACAACCTTGTACACACTTGTACAACCTTGTACACACTTGTACAACCTTGTACACACTTGTACAACCTTGTACACAATTGTACACCTTTGTACACACTTGTACAACCTTGTCCACACTTGTACAACCTTGTACACACTTGTACAACCTTGTACACACTTTTTCAACCTTGTACACACTTATACAACCTTGTACACACTTGTACAACCTTGTACACACTTGTACAACCTTGTACACACTTGTACAACCTTGTACACACTTGTACAACCTTGTAAAAACTTGTACAACCTTGTACACACTTGTACACCCTTGTACACACTTGTACAAGCTTGTACACACTTGTACACCCTTGTACACACTTGTACAAGCTTGTACACACTTGTACAACCTTGTACACACTTGTACACCCTTGTACACACTTGTACAACCTTTTACAAACTTGTACACACTTGTACAAAATTGTACATTCTTGTACATACTTGTACATCCTTGTACACACTTGTACAACCTTGTACAAACCTGTACACCCTTGTACACACTTGTACAAGCTTGTACACACTTGTGCACCCTTGTACACACTTGTACACCCTTGTACACACTTGTACAACCTTTTACAAACTTGTACAACCTTTTACAAACTTGTACACACTTGTACAAACTTGTACATTCTTGTACATACTTGTACACCCTTGTAAACACTTGTACAACCTTGTACAAACCTGTACACCCTTGTACACACTTGTACAAGCTTGTACACACTTGTACAAGCTTGTACACACTTGTACACCCTTGTACAAACTTGTGCACCCTTGTACACTTTTGTACACCCTTGTATACATTTGTACAACCTTGTACAAACTTGTACACAATTGTACAAACTTGTACACACTTGTACAAACTTGTACACCCTTGTACACACTTGTACAACCTTGTACACACTTGTACAACCTTGTACACACATGTACAACCTTGTACACAATTGTACAACCTTGTACACACTTTTTCAACCTTGTACACACTTATACAACCTTGTACACACTTGTACAACCTTGTACACACTTGTACAACCTTGTCCACACTTGTACAACCATGTACACACTTGTACAACCTTGTAAAAACTTGTACAACCTTGTACACACTTGTACACCCTTGTACACACTTGTACAAGCTTGTACACACTTGTACAACCTTGTACACACTTGTTAACCCTTGTACACACTTGTTCACCCTTGTACACACTTGTACAACCTTTTACAAACTTGTACACACTTGTACAAAATTGTACATTCTTGTACATAATTGTACATCCTTGTACACATTTGTACAACCTTGTACAAACCTGTACACCCTTGTACACACTTGTACAAGCTTGTACACACTTGTACACCCTTGTACAAACTTGTGCACCCTTGTACACTTTTGTACACCCTTGTACACATTTGTACAACCTTGTACACATTTGTACAACCTTGTACAAACTTAAACACACTTGTACAAACATGTACACACTTGAACAACCATGTACACACTTGTACAACCTTGTACACACTTGTACAAGCTTGTACACACTTGTACAAACTTGTACACACTTGTACAACCTTGTACACACTTGTACAACCTTGTACACAATTGTAAAACCTTGTACACACTTGTACAACCTTGTACAAACCTGTACACCCTTGTACACACTTGTACAAGCTTGTACAAGATTGTACACTCTTGTACACACTTGTGCAACCTTGTACACACTTGTACAACCTTGTAAACACTTGTACAACCTTGTACAAACCTGTACACCCTTGTACACACTTGTACACCCTTGTACAAACTTGTGCACCCTTGTACACTTTTGTACACCCTTGTACACATTTGTACAACCTTGTACAAACTTGTACACACTTGTACAAACTTGTACACACTTGTACAACCTTGTACACACTTGTACAACCTTGTACACACTTGTACAACCTTGTACAACCTTGTACAAACTTGTACACACTTGTACAAACTTTTACATCCTTGTACACATTTGTACACCCTTGTACACACTTGTACAAACTTGTACATTCTTGTACATACTTGTACACCCTTGTACACACTTGTACATTCTTGTACAAACTTGTACACCCTTGTACAAACTTGTGCACCCTTGTACACTTTTGTACACCCTTGTATACATTTGTACAACCTTGTACAAACTTGTGCACACTTGTACAAACTTGTACACACTTGTACAAACTTGTACACCCTTGTACACACTTGTACAACCTTGTACACACTTGTACAACCTTGTACACAATTGTACAACCTTGTACACACTTGTACAACCTTGTACACACTTGTACAACCTTGTACACACTTGTACAACCTTGTACACACTTGTACACCTTTGTACACACTTGTTCAACCTTGTACACACTTGTACAACCTTGTACACACTTGTACAACCTTGTACACACTTGTACAACCTTGTACACAATTGTAAAACATTGTACACACTTGTACATCCTTGTACAAACTTGTACACACTTGTACAAACTTTTACATCCTTGTACACATTTGTACACCCTTGTACACACTTGTACAACCTTGTACAAACCTGTAAACCCTTGTACACACTTGTACAAGCTTGTACACGATTGTACAAGCTTGTACACGATTGTACACCCTTGTACACACTTTTGCACCCTTGTACACACTTGTACAACCTTGTACACACTTGTACAACCTTGTACACACTTGTACAACCTTGTACACACTTGTACAACCTTGTACACACTTGTACAACCTTGTACACACTTGTACAACCTTGTACACACTTGTACAACCTTGTACACAATTGTACACGTTTGTACAACCTTGTACAAACTTGTACACACTTGTACAACCTTGTACAAACTTGTACACACTTGTACAACCTTGTACAAACTTGTGCAACCTTGTACACTTTTGTACACCCTTGTGTACATTTGTACAACCTTGTACAAACTTGTACACACTTGTACAAACTTGTACACACTTGTACAACCTTGTACACACTTGTACAACCTTGTACACACTTGTACAACCTTGTACACACTTGTACACCTTTGTACACACTTGTTCAACCTTGTACACACTTGTACAACCTTGTACACACTTGTACAACCTTGTACACACTTGTACAACCTTGTACACACTTGTACACACTTGTACAAACTTGTACATTCTTGTACATACTTGTACTCCCTTGTAAACACTTGTACAACCTTGTACAAACCTGTACAACCTTGTACACACTTGTACAACCTTGTACAGAATTGTAAAACATTGTACACACTTGTACATCCTTGTACAAACTTGTACACACTTGTACAAACTTTTACATCCTTGTACACATTTGTACACCCTTGTACACACTTGTACAACCTTGTACAAACCTGTAAACCCTTGTACACACTTGTACAAGCTTGTACACGATTGTACAAGCTTGTACACGATTGTACACCCTTGTACACACTTGTGCACCCTTGTACACACTTGTACAACCTTGTACACACTTGTACAACCTTGTACACACTTGTACAACCTTGTACACACTTGTACAACCTTGTACGCACTTGTACAACCTTGTACACACTTGTACAACCTTGTACACACTTGTACAACCTTGTACACAATTGTACACGTTTGTACAACCTTGTACAAACTTGTACACACTTGTACAACCTTGTACAAACTTGTACACACTTGTACAACCTTGTACAAACTTGTGCAACCTTGTACACTTTTGTACACCCTTGTGTACATTTGTACAACCTTGTACAAACTTGTACACACTTGTACAAACTTGTACACACTTGTACAAACTTGTACACCCTTGTACACACTTGTACAACCTTGTACACACTTGTACAACCTTGTACACAATTGTAAAACCTTGTACAACCATGTACACACTTGTACAACTTTGTACACACTTGTACAACCTTGTACACACTTGTACACCTTTGTACACACTTGTACAACCTTGTACACTATGGTACAACCTTGTACACACTTGTACAACCTTGTACACACTTGTACATTCTTTTACAAACTTGTACACACTTGTACAAACTTGTACATTCTTTTGTACACCCTTGTAAACACTTGTACAACCTTGTACAAACCTGTACACCCTTGTACACACTTGTACAAGCTTGTACACACTTGTACAAGCTTGTACACACTTGTACAAGCTTGTACACACTTGTACACCCTTGTACAAACTTGTGCACCCTTGTACACTTTTGTACACCCTTGTATACATTTGTACAACCTTGTACAAACTTGTACACACTTGTACAAACTTGTACACCCTTGTACACATTGTACAACCTTGTACACACTTGTACAACCTTGTACACACTTGTACAACCTTGTACACAATTGTACAACCTTGTACAACCATGTACACACTTGTACAACCTTGTACACACTTGTACAACCTTGTACACACTTGTACACCTTTGTACACACTTATACAACCTTGTACACACTTGTACAACCTTGTACACACTTGTACAACCTTGTACACACTTGTACAACCTTGTACACACTTGTACAACCTTGTACACACTTGTACAACCTTGTAAAAACTTGTACAAGCTTGTACACGATTGTACACCCTTGTACACACTTGTGCACCCTTGTACACACTTGTACACACTTGTACAACCTTTTACAAACTTGTACACACTTGTACAAAATTGTACATCCTTGTACACACTTGTACAACCTTGTACAAACCTGTACACCCTTGTACACACTTGTACAAGCTTATACACACTTGTGCACCCTTGTACACACTTGTACACCCTTGTACACACTTGTACAACCTTTTACAAACTTGTACAACCTTTTACAAACTTGTACACACTTGTACAAACTTGTACATTCTTGTACATACTTGTACACCCTTGTAAACACTTGTACAACCTTGTACAAACCTGTACACCCTTGTACACACTTGTACAAGCTTGTACACACTTGTACAAGCTTGTACACACTTGTACACCCTTGTACAAACTTGTGCACCCTTGTACACTTTTGTACACCCTTGTATACATTTGTACAACCTTGTACAAACTTGTACACAATTGTACAAACTTGTACACACTTGTACAAACTTGTACACCCTTGTACACACTTGTACAACCTTGTACACACTTGTACAACCTTGTACACACATGTACAACCTTGTACACAATTGTACAACCTTGTACACACTTTTTCAACCTTGTACACACTTATACAACCTTGTACACACTTGTACAACCTTGTACACACTTGTACAACCTTGTCCACACTTGTACAACCATGTACACACTTGTACAACCTTGTAAAAACTTGTACAACCTTGTACACACTTGTACACCCTTGTACACACTTGTACAAGCTTGTACACACTTGTACAACCTTGTACACACTTGTTAACCCTTGTACACACTTGTTCACCCTTGTACACACTTGTACAACCTTTTACAAACTTGTACACACTTGTACAAAATTGTACATTCTTGTACATAATTGTACATCCTTGTACACATTTGTACAACCTTGTACAAACCTGTACACCCTTGTACACACTTGTACAAGCTTGTACACACTTGTACACCCTTGTACAAACTTGTGCACCCTTGTACACTTTTGTACACCCTTGTACACATTTGTACAACCTTGTACAAACTTAAACACACTTGTACAAACATGTACACACTTGAACAACCATGTACACACTTGTACAACCTTGTACACACTTGTACAAGCTTGTACACACTTGTACAAACTTGTACACACTTGTACAACCTTGTACACACTTGTACAACCTTGTACACAATTGTAAAACCTTGTACACACTTGTACAACCTTGTACAAACCTGTACACCCTTGTACACACTTGTACAAGCTTGTACAAGATTGTACACTCTTGTACACACTTGTGCAACCTTGTACACACTTGTACAACCTTGTAAACACTTGTACAACCTTGTACAAACCTGTACACCCTTGTACACACTTGTACACCCTTGTACAAACTTGTGCACCCTTGTACACTTTTGTACACCCTTGTACACATTTGTACAACCTTGTACAAACTTGTACACACTTGTACAAACTTGTACACACTTGTACAACCTTGTACACACTTGTACAACCTTGTACACACTTGTACAACCTTGTACAACCTTGTACAAACTTGTACACACTTGTACAAACTTTTACATCCTTGTACACATTTGTACACCCTTGTACACACTTGTACAAACTTGTACATTCTTGTACATACTTGTACACCCTTGTACACACTTGTACATTCTTGTACAAACTTGTACACCCTTGTACAAACTTGTGCACCCTTGTACACTTTTGTACACCCTTGTATACATTTGTACAACCTTGTACAAACTTGTGCACACTTGTACAAACTTGTACACACTTGTACAAACTTGTACACCCTTGTACACACTTGTACAACCTTGTACACACTTGTACAACCTTGTACACAATTGTACAACCTTGTACAACCTTGTACACACTTGTACAACCTTGTACACACTTGTACAACCTTGTACACACTTGTACAACCTTGTACACAATTGTAAAACATTGTACACACTTGTACATCCTTGTACAAACTTGTACACACTTGTACAAACTTTTACATCCTTGTACACATTTGTACACCCTTGTACACACTTGTACAACCTTGTACAAACCTGTAAACCCTTGTACACACTTGTACAAGCTTGTACACGATTGTACAAGCTTGTACACGATTGTACACCCTTGTACACACTTTTGCACCCTTGTACACACTTGTACAACCTTGTACACACTTGTACAACCTTGTACACACTTGTACAACCTTGTACACACTTGTACAACCTTGTACACACTTGTACAACCTTGTACACACTTGTACAACCTTGTACACACTTGTACAACCTTGTACACACTTGTACAACCTTGTACACAATTGTACACGTTTGTACAACCTTGTACAAACTTGTACACACTTGTACAACCTTGTACAAACTTGTACACACTTGTACAACCTTGTACAAACTTGTGCAACCTTGTACACTTTTGTACACCCTTGTGTACATTTGTACAACCTTGTACAAACTTGTACACACTTGTACAAACTTGTACACACTTGTACAACCTTGTACACACTTGTACAACCTTGTACACACTTGTACAACCTTGTACACACTTGTACACCTTTGTACACACTTGTTCAACCTTGTACACACTTGTACAACCTTGTACACACTTGTACAACCTTGTACACACTTGTACAACCTTGTACACACTTGTACACACTTGTACAAACTTGTACATTCTTGTACATACTTGTACTCCCTTGTAAACACTTGTACAACCTTGTACAAACCTGTACAACCTTGTACACACTTGTACAACCTTGTACAGAATTGTAAAACATTGTACACACTTGTACATCCTTGTACAAACTTGTACACACTTGTACAAACTTTTACATCCTTGTACACATTTGTACACCCTTGTACACACTTGTACAACCTTGTACAAACCTGTAAACCCTTGTACACACTTGTACAAGCTTGTACACGATTGTACAAGCTTGTACACGATTGTACACCCTTGTACACACTTGTGCACCCTTGTACACACTTGTACAACCTTGTACACACTTGTACAACCTTGTACACACTTGTACAACCTTGTACACACTTGTACAACCTTGTACGCACTTGTACAACCTTGTACACACTTGTACAACCTTGTACACACTTGTACAACCTTGTACACAATTGTACACGTTTGTACAACCTTGTACAAACTTGTACACACTTGTACAACCTTGTACAAACTTGTACACACTTGTACAACCTTGTACAAACTTGTGCAACCTTGTACACTTTTGTACACCCTTGTGTACATTTGTACAACCTTGTACAAACTTGTACACACTTGTACAAACTTGTACACACTTGTACAAACTTGTACACCCTTGTACACACTTGTACAACCTTGTACACACTTGTACAACCTTGTACACAATTGTAAAACCTTGTACAACCATGTACACACTTGTACAACTTTGTACACACTTGTACAACCTTGTACACACTTGTACACCTTTGTACACACTTGTACAACCTTGTACACTATGGTACAACCTTGTACACACTTGTACAACCTTGTACACACTTGTACAACCTTTTACAAACTTGTACACACTTGTACAAACTTGTACATTCTTTTGTACACCCTTGTAAACACTTGTACAACCTTGTACAAACCTGTACACCCTTGTACACACTTGTACAAGCTTGTACACACTTGTACAAGCTTGTACACACTTGTACAAGCTTGTACACACTTGTACACCCTTGTACAAACTTGTGCACCCTTGTACACTTTTGTACACCCTTGTATACATTTGTACAACCTTGTACAAACTTGTACACACTTGTACAAACTTGTACACCCTTGTACACATTGTACAACCTTGTACACACTTGTACAACCTTGTACACACTTGTACAACCTTGTACACAATTGTACAACCTTGTACAACCATGTACACACTTGTACAACCTTGTACACACTTGTACAACCTTGTACACACTTGTACACCTTTGTACACACTTATACAACCTTGTACACACTTGTACAACCTTGTACACACTTGTACAACCTTGTACACACTTGTACAACCTTGTACACACTTGTACAACCTTGTACACACTTGTACAACCTTGTAAAAACTTGTACAAGCTTGTACACGATTGTACACCCTTGTACACACTTGTGCACCCTTGTACACACTTGTACACACTTGTACAACCTTTTACAAACTTGTACACACTTGTACAAAATTGTACATCCTTGTACATACTTGTACATCCTTGTACACATTTGTACAACCTTGTACAAACCTGTACACCCTTGTACACACTTGTACAAGCTTGTACACACTTGTACATCCTTGTACAAACTTGTGCACCCTTGTACACTTTTGTACACCCTTGTACTTATTTGTACAACCTTGTACAAACTTAAACACACTTGTACAAACATGTACACACTTGAACAACCATGTACACACTTGTACAACCTTGTACACACTTGTACAAGCTTGTACACAATTGTAAAACCTTGTACACACTTGTACAACCTTGTACAAACCTGTACACCCTTGTACACACTTGTACAAGCTTGTACACGATTGTACACTCTTGTACACACTTGTGCAACCTTGTACACACTTGTACAACCTTGTAAACACTTGTACAACCTTGTACAAACCTGTACACCCTTGTACACACTTGTACACCCTTGTACAAACTTGTGCACCCTTGTACACTTTTGTACACCCTTGTACACATTTGTACAACCTTGTACACCCTTGTACACATTTGTACAACCTTGTACAAACTTGTACACACTTGTACAAACTTGTACACACTTGTACAACCTTGTACACACTTGTACAACCTTGTACAACCTTGTACAAACTTGTACACACTTGTACAAACTTTTACATCCTTGTACACATTTGTACATCCTTGTACACACTTGTACAAACTTGTACATTCTTGTACATACTTGTACACCCTTGTACACACTTGTACATTCTTGTACAAACTTGTACACCCTTGTACAAACTTGTGCACCCTTGTACACTTTTGTACACCCTTGTATACATTTGTACAACCTTGTACAAACTTGTGCACACTTTCACAAACTTGTACACACTTGTACAAACTTGTACACCCTTGTACACACTTGTACAACCTTGTACACACTTGTACAACCTTGTACACAATTGTACAACCTTGTACAACCTTGTACACACTTGTACAACCTTGTACACACTTGTACAACCTTGTACACACTTGTACAACCTTGTACACACTTGTACACCTTTGTACACACTTGTTCAACCTTGTACACACTTGAACAACCTTGTACACACTTGTACAACCTTGTACACACTTGTACAACCTTGTACACACTTGTACACACTTGTACAAACTTTTACATTCTTGTACATACTTGTACTCCCTTGTAAACACTTGTACAACCTTGTACAAACCTGTACAACCTTGTACACACTTGTAGAACCTTGTACACAATTGTAAAACATTGTACACACTTGTACATCCTTGTACAAACTTGTACACACTTGTACAAACTTTTACATCCTTGTACACATTTGTACACCCTTGTACACACTTGTACAACCTTGTACAAACCTGTAAACCCTTGTACACACTTGTACAAGCTTGTACACGATTGTACAAGCTTGTACACGATTGTACACCCTTGTACACACTTGTGCACCCTTGTACACACTTGTACAACCTTGTACACACTTGTACAACCTTGTACACACTTGTACAACCTTGTACACACTTGTACAACCTTGTACACACTTGTACAACCTTGTACACACTTGTACAACCTTGTACACACTTGTACAACTTTGTACACAATTGTACACGTTTGTACAACCTTGTACAAACTTGTACACACTTGTACAACCTTGTACAAACTTGTACACACTTGTACAACCTTGTACAAACTTGTGCAACCTTGTACACTTTTGTACACCCTTGTGTACATTTGTACAACCTTGTACAAACTTGTACACACTTGTACAAACTTGTACACACTTGTACAAACTTGTACACCCTTGTACACACTTGTACAACCTTGTACACACTTGTACAACCTTGTACACAATTGTAAAACCTTGTACAACCATGTACACACTTGTACAACTTTGTACACACTTGTACAACCTTGTACACACTTGTACACCTTTGTACACACTTGTACAACCTTGTACACTATGGTACAACCTTGTACACACTTGTACAACCTTGTACACACTTGTACAACCTTTTACAAACTTGTACACACTTGTACAAACTTGTACATTCTTTTGTACACCCTTGTAAACACTTGTACAACCTTGTACAAACCTGTACACCCTTGTACACACTTGTACAAGCTTGTACACACTTGTACAAGCTTGTACACACTTGTACAAGCTTGTACACACTTGTACACCCTTGTACAAACTTGTGCACCCTTGTACACTTTTGTACACCCTTGTATACATTTGTACAACCTTGTACAAACTTGTACACACTTGTACAAACTTGTACACACTTGTACAAACTTGTACACCCTTGTACACATTGTACAACCTTGTACACACTTGTACAACCTTGTACACAATTGTACAACCTTGTACAACCATGTACACACTTGTACAACCTTGTACACACTTGTACAACCTTGTACACACTTGTACACCTTTGTACACACTTATACAACCTTGTACACACTTGTACAACCTTGTACACACTTGTACAACCTTGTACACACTTGTACAACCTTGTACACACTTGTACAACCTTGTACACACTTGTACAACCTTGTACACACTTGTACAACCTTGTACACACTTGTACAACCTTGTAAAAACTTGTACAAGCTTGTACACGATTGTACACCCTTGTACACACTTGTGCACCCTTGTACACACTTGTACACACTTGTACAACCTTTTACAAACTTGTACACACTTGTACAAAATTGTACATTCTTGTACATACTTGTACATCCTTGTACACATTTGTACAACCTTGTACAAACCTGTACACCCTTGTACACACTTGTACAAGCTTGTACACACTTGTACACCCTTGTACAAACTTGTACAACCTTGTACACTTTTGTACACCCTTGTACACATTTGTACAACCTTGTAAAAACTTAAACACACTTGTACAAACATGTACACACTTGAACAACCATGTACACACTTGTACAACCTTGTACACACTTGTACAAGCTTGTACACACTTGTACAAACTTTTACACACTTGTACAACCTTGTACACACTTGTACAACCTTGTACACAATTGTAAAACCTTGTACACACTTGTACAACCTTGTACAAACCTGTACACCCTTGTACACACTTGTACAAGCTTGTACACGATTGTACACTCTTGTACACACTTGTGCAACCTTGTACACACTTGTACAACCTTGTAAACACTTGTACAACCTTGTACAAACCTGTACACCCTTGTACACACTTGTACACCCTTGTACAAACTTGTGCACCCTTGTACACTTTTGTACACCCTTGTACACATTTGTACAACCTTGTACAAACTTGTACACACTTGTACAAACTTGTACACACTTGTACAACCTTGTACACAATTGTACAACCTTGTACAACCTTGTACACACTTGTACAACCTTGTACACACTTGTACAACCTTGTACACACTTGTACAACCTTGTACACACTTGTACACCTTTGTACACACTTGTTCAACCTTGTACACACTTGTACAACCTTGTACACACTTGTACAACCTTGTACACACTTGTACAACCTTGTACACACTTGTACACACTTGTACAAACTTGTACATTCTTGTACATACTTGTACTCCCTTGTAAACACTTGTACAACCTTGTACAAACCTGTACAACCTTGTACACACTTGTACAACCTTGTACACAATTGTAAAACATTGTACACACTTGTACATCCTTGTACAAACTTGTACACACTTGTACAAACTTTTACATCCTTGTACACATTTGTACACCCTTGTACACACTTGTACAACCTTGTACAAACCTGTAAACCCTTGTACACACTTGTACAAGCTTGTACACGATTGTACAAGCTTGTACACGATTGTACACCCTTGTACACACTTGTGCACCCTTGTACACACTTGTACAACCTTGTACATACTTGTACAACCTTGTACACACTTGTACAACCTTGTACACACTTGTACAACCTTGTACACAATTGTACAACCTTGTACACACTTGTACAACCTTGTACACACTTGTACAACCTTGTACACAATTGTACACGTTTGTACAACCTTGTACAAACTTGTACACACTTGTACAACCTTGTACAAACTTGTACACACTTGTACAACCTTGTACAAACTTGTGCAACCTTGTACACTCTTGTACACCCTTGTGTACATTTGTACAACCTTGTACAAACTTGTACACACTTGTACAAACTTGTACACACTTGTACAAACTTGTACACCCTTGTACACACTTGTACAACCTTGTACACACTTGTACAACCTTGTACACAATTGTAAAACCTTGTACAACCATGTACACACTTGTACAACTTTGTACACACTTGTACAACCTTGTACACACTTGTACACCTTTGTACACACTTGTACAACCTTGTACACTATGGTACAACCTTGTACACACTTGTACAACCTTGTACACACTTGTACAACCTTTTACAAACTTGTACACACTTGTACAAACTTGTACATTCTTTTGTACACCCTTGTAAACACTTGTACAACCTTGTACAAACCTGTACACCCTTGTACACACTTGTACAAGCTTGTACACACTTGTACAAGCTTGTACACACTTGTACAAGCTTGTACACACTTGTACAAGCTTGTACACACTTGTACACCCTTGTACAAACTTGTGCACCCTTGTACACTTTTGTACACCCTTGTATACATTTGTACAACCTTGTACAAACTTGTACACACTTGTACAAACTTGTACACACTTGTACAAACTTGTACACCCTTGTACACATTGTACAACCTTGTACACACTTGTACAACCTTGTACACAATTGTACAACCTTGTACAACCATGTACACACTTGTACAACCTTGTACACACTTGTACAACCTTGTACACACTTGTACACCTTTGTACACACTTATACAACCTTGTACACACTTGTACAACCTTGTACACACTTGTACAACCTTGTACACACTTGTACAACCTTGTACACACTTGTACAACCTTGTACACACTTGTACAACCTTGTAAAAACTTGTACAAGCTTGTACACGATTGTACACCCTTGTACACACTTGTGCACCCTTGTACACACGTGTACACACTTGTACAACCTTTTACAAACTTGTACACACTTGTACAAAATTGTACATTCTTGTACATACTTGTACATCCTTGTACACATTTGTACAACCTTGTACAAACCTGTACACCCTTGTACACACTTGTACAAGCTTGTACACACTTGTACACCCTTGTACAAACTTGTGCACCCTTGTACACTTTTGTACACCCTTGTACTTATTTGTACAACCTTGTACAAACTTAAACACACTTGTACAAACATGTACACACTTGAACAACCATGTACACACTTGTACAACCTTGTACACACTTGTACAAGCTTGTACACACTTGTACAAACTTGTACACACTTGTACAACCTTGTACACACTTGTACAACCTTGTACACAATTGTAAAACCTTGTACACACTTGTACAACCTTGTACAAACCTGTACACCCTTGTACACACTTGTACAAGCTTGTACACGATTGTACACTCTTGTACACACTTGTGCAACCTTGTACACACTTGTACAACCTTGTAAACACTTGTACAACCTTGTACAAACCTGTACACCCTTGTACACACTTGTACACCCTTGTACAAACTTGTGCACCCTTGTACACTTTTGTACACCCTTGTACACATTTGTACAACCTTGTACAAACTTGTACACACTTGTACAAACTTGTACACACTTGTACAACCTTGTACACACTTGTACAACCTTGTACAACCTTGTACAAACTTGTACACACTTGTACAAACTTTTACATCCTTGTACACATTTGTACACCCTTGTACACACTTGTACAAACTTGTACATTCTTGTACATACTTGTACACCCTTGAACACACTTGTACATTCTTGTACAAACTTGTACACCCTTGTACAAACTTGTGCACCCTTGTACACTTTTGTACACCCTTGTATACATTTGTACAACCTTGTACAAACTTGTGCACACTTGTACAAACTTGTACACACTTGTACAAACTTGTACACCCTTGTACACACTTGTACAACCTTGTACACACTTGTACAACCTTGTACACAATTGTAAACCTTGTACAACCTTGTACACACTTGTACAACCTTGTACACACTTGTACAACCTTGTACACACTTGTACAACCTTGTACACACTTGTACACCTTTGTACACACTTGTTCAACCTTGTACACACTTGTACAACCTTGTACACACTTGTACAACCTTGTACACACTTGTACAACCTTGTACACACTTGTACACACTTGTACAAACTTGTACATTCTTGTACATACTTGTACTCCCTTGTAAACACTTGTACAACCTTGTACAAACCTGTACAACCTTGTACACACTTGTACAACCTTGTACACAATTGTAAAACATTGTACACACTTGTACATCCTTGTACAAACTTGTACACACTTGTACAAACTTTTACATCCTTGTACACATTTGTACACCCTTGTACACACTTGTACAACCTTGTACAAACCTGTAAACCCTTGTACACACTTGTACAAGCTTGTACACGATTGTACAAGCTTGTACACGATTGTACACCCTTGTACACACTTGTGCACCCTTGTACACACTTGTACAGCCTTGTACACACTTGTACAACCTTGTACACACTTGTACAACCTTGTACACACTTGTACAACCTTGTACACACTTGTACAACCTTGTACACACTTGTACAACCTTGTACACACTTGTACAACCTTGTACACACTTGTACAACTTTGTACACAATTGTACACGTTTGTACAACCTTGTACAAACTTGTACACACTTGTACAACCTTGTACAAACTTGTACACACTTGTACAACCTTGTACAAACTTGTGCAACCTTGTACACTTTTGTACACCCTTGTGTACATTTGTACAACCTTGTACAAACTTGTACACACTTGTACAAACTTGTACACACTTGTACAAACTTGTACACCCTTGTACACACTTGTACAACCTTGTACACACTTGTACAACCTTGTACACAATTGTAAAACCTTGTACAACCATGTACACACTTGTACAACTTTGTACACACTTGTACAACCTTGTACACACCTGTACACCTTTGTACACACTTGTACAACCTTGTACACTATGGTACAACCTTGTACACACTTGTACAACCTTGTACACACTTGTACAACCTTTTACAAACTTGTACACACTTGTACAAACTTGTACATTCTTTTGTACACCCTTGTAAACACTTGTACAACCTTGTACAAACCTGTACACCCTTGTACACACTTGTACAAGCTTGTACACACTTGTACAAGCTTGTATTCACTTGTACAAGCTTGTACACACTTGTACAAGCTTGTATTCACTTGTACAAGCTTGTACACACTTGTACACCCTTGTACAAACTTGTGCACCCTTGTACACTTTTGTACACCCTTGTATACATTTGTACAACCTTGTACAAACTTGTACACACTTGTACAAACTTGTACACACTTGTACAAACTTGTACACCCTTGTACACATTGTACAACCTTGTACACACTTGTACAACCTTGTACACAATTGTACAACCTTGTACAACCATGTACACACTTGTACAACCTTGTACACACTTGTACAACCTTGTACACACTTGTACACCTTTGTACACACTTATACAACCTTGTACACACTTGTACAACCTTGTACACACTTGTACAACCTTGTACACACTTGTACAACCTTGTACACACTTGTACAACCTTGTACACACTTGTACAACCTTGTACACACTTGTACAACCTTGTACACACTTGTACAACCTTGTACACACTTGTACAACCTTGTACACACTTGTACAACCTTGTAAAAACTTGTACAAGCTTGTACACGATTGTACACCCTTGTACACACTTGTGTACCCTTGTACACACTTGTACACACTTGTACAACCTTTTACAAACTTGTACACACTTGTACAAAATTGTACATTCTTGTACATACTTGTACATCCTTGTACACATTTGTACAACCTTGTACAAACCTGTACACCCTTGTACACACTTGTACAAGCTTGTACACACTTGTACACCCTTGTACAAACTTGTACAACCTTGTACACTTTTGTACACCCTTGTACACATTTGTACAACCTTGTAAAAACTTAAACACACTTGTACAAACATGTACACACTTGAACAACCATGTACACACTTGTACAACCTTGTACACACTTGTACAAGCTTGTACACACTTGTACAAACTTGTACACACTTGTACAACCTTGTACACACTTGTACAACCTTGTACACAATTGTAAAACCTTGTACACACTTGTACAACCTTGTACAAACCTGTACACCCTTGTACACACTTGTACAAGCTTGTACACGATTGTACACTCTTGTACACACTTGTGCAACCTTGTACACACTTGTACAACCTTGTAAACACTTGTACAACCTTGTACAAACCTGTACACCCTTGTACACACTTGTACACCCTTGTACAAACTTGTGCACCCTTGTACACTTTTGTACACCCTTGTACACATTTGTACAACCTTGTACAAACTTGTACACACTTGTACAAACTTGTACACACTTGTACAACCTTGTACACAATTGTACAACCTTGTACAACCTTGTACACACTTGTACAACCTTGTACACACTTGTACAACCTTGTACACACTTGTACAACCTTGTACACACTTGTACAACCTTGTACACACTTGTACAACCTTGTACACACTTGTACACCTTTGTACACACTTGTTCAACCTTGTACACACTTGTACAACCTTGTACACACTTGTACAACCTTGTACACACTTGTACAACCTTGTACACACTTGTACACACTTGTACAAACTTGTACATTCTTGTACATACTTGTACTCCCTTGTAAACACTTGTACAACCTTGTACAAACCTGTACAACCTTGTACACACTTGTACAACCTTGTACACAATTGTAAAACATTGTACACACTTGTACATCCTTGTACAAACTTGTACACACTTGTACAAACTTTTACATCCTTGTACACATTTGTACACCCTTGTACACACTTGTACAACCTTGTACAAACCTGTAAACCCTTGTACACACTTGTACAAGCTTGTACACGATTGTACAAGCTTGTACACGATTGTACACCCTTGTACACACTTGTGCACCCTTGTACACACTTGTACAACCTTGTACACAATTGTAAAACCTTGTACACACTTGTACAACCTTGTACAAACCTGTACACCCTTGTACACACTTGTACAAGCTTGTACACGATTGTACACTCTTGTACACACTTGTGCAACCTTGTACACACTTGTACAACCTTGTAAACACTTGTACAACCTTGTACAAACCTGTACACCCTTGTACACACTTGTACACCCTTGTACAAACTTGTGCACCCTTGTACACTTTTGTACACCCTTGTACACATTTGTACAACCTTGTACAAACTTGTACACACTTGTACAAACTTGTACACACTTGTACAACCTTGTACACAATTGTACAACCTTGTACAACCTTGTACACACTTGTACAACCTTGTACACACTTGTACAACCTTGTACACACTTGTACAACCTTGTACACACTTGTACACCTTTGTACACACTTGTTCAACCTTGTACACACTTGTACAACCTTGTACACACTTGTACAACCTTGTACACACTTGTACAACCTTGTACACACTTGTACACACTTGTACAAACTTGTACATTCTTGTACATACTTGTACTCCCTTGTAAACACTTGTACAACCTTGTACAAACCTGTACAACCTTGTACACACTTGTACAACCTTGTACACAATTGTAAAACATTGTACACACTTGTACATCCTTGTACAAACTTGTACACACTTGTACAAACTTTTACATCCTTGTACACATTTGTACACCCTTGTACACACTTGTACAACCTTGTACAAACCTGTAAACCCTTGTACACACTTGTACAAGCTTGTACACGATTGTACAAGCTTGTACACGATTGTACACCCTTGTACACACTTGTGCACCCTTGTACACACTTGTACAACCTTGTACATACTTGTACAACCTTGTACACACTTGTACAACCTTGTACACACTTGTACAACCTTGTACACACTTGTACAACCTTGTACACACTTGTACAACCTTGTACACACTTGTACAACCTTGTACACAATTGTACACGTTTGTACAACCTTGTACAAACTTGTACACACTTGTACAACCTTGTACAAACTTGTACACACTTGTACAACCTTGTACAAACTTGTGCAACCTTGTACACTCTTGTACACCCTTGTGTACATTTGTACAACCTTGTACAAACTTGTACACACTTGTACAAACTTGTACACACTTGTACAAACTTGTACACCCTTGTACACACTTGTACAACCTTGTACACACTTGTACAACCTTGTACACAATTGTAAAACCTTGTACAACCATGTACACACTTGTACAACTTTGTACACACTTGTACAACCTTGTACACACTTGTACACCTTTGTACACACTTGTACAACCTTGTACACTATGGTACAACCTTGTACACACTTGTACAACCTTGTACACACTTGTACAACCTTTTACAAACTTGTACACACTTGTACAAACTTGTACATTCTTTTGTACACCCTTGTAAACACTTGTACAACCTTGTACAAACCTGTACACCCTTGTACACACTTGTATAAGCTTGTACACACTTGTACAAGCTTGTACACACTTGTACAAGCTTGTACACACTTGTACACCCTTGTACAAACTTGTGCACCCTTGTACACTTTTGTACACCCTTGTATACATTTGTACAACCTTGTACAAACTTGTACACACTTGTACAAACTTGTACACACTTGTACAAACTTGTACACCCTTGTACACATTGTACAACCTTGTACACACTTGTACAACCTTGTACACAATTGTACAACCTTGTACAACCATGTACACACTTGTACAACCTTGTACACACTTGTACAACCTTGTACACACTTGTACACCTTTGTACACACTTATACAACCTTGTACACACTTGTACAACCTTGTACACACTTGTACAACCTTGTACACACTTGTACAACCTTGTACACACTTGTACAACCTTGTACACACTTGTACAACCTTGTAAAAACTTGTACAAGCTTGTACACGATTGTACACCCTTGTACACACTTGTGCACCCTTGTACACACGTGTACACACTTGTACAACCTTTTACAAACTTGTACACACTTGTACAAAATTGTACATTCTTGTACATACTTGTACATCCTTGTACACATTTGTACAACCTTGTACAAACCTGTACACCCTTGTACACACTTGTACAAGCTTGTACACACTTGTACACCCTTGTACAAACTTGTGCACCCTTGTACACTTTTGTACACCCTTGTACTTATTTGTACAACCTTGTACAAACTTAAACACACTTGTACAAACATGTACACACTTGAACCACCATGTACACACTTGTACAACCTTGTACACACTTGTACAAGCTTGTACACACTTGTACAAGCTTGTACACACTTGTACAACCTTGTACACACTTGTACAACCTTGTACACAATTGTAAAACCTTGTACACACTTGTACAACCTTGTACAAACCTGTACACCCTTGTACACACTTGTACAAGCTTGTACACGATTGTACACTCTTGTACACACTTGTGCAACCTTGTACACACTTGTACAACCTTGTAAACACTTGTACAACCTTGTACAAACCTGTACACCCTTGTACACACTTGTACACCCTTGTACAAACTTGTGCACCCTTGTACACTTTTGTACACCCTTGTACACATTTGTACAACCTTGTACAAACTTGTACACACTTGTACAAACTTGTACACACTTGTACAACCTTGTACACACTTGTACAACCTTGTACAACCTTGTACAAACTTGTACACACTTGTACAAACTTTTACATCCTTGTACACCCTTGAACACACTTTTACATTCTTGTACAAACTTGTACACCCTTGTACAAACTTGTGCACCCTTGTACACTTTTGTACACCCTTGTATACATTTGTACAACCTTGTACAAACTTGTGCACACTTGTACAAACTTGTACACACTTGTACAAACTTGTACACCCTTGTACACACTTGTACAACCTTGTACACACTTGTACAACCTTGTACACAATTGTACAACCTTGTACAACCTTGTACACACTTGTACAACCTTGTACACACTTGTACAACCTTGTACACACTTGTACAACCTTGTACACACTTGTACACCTTTGTACACACTTGTTCAACCTTGTACACACTTGTACAACCTTGTACACACTTGTACAACCTTGTACACACTTGTACAACCTTGTACACACTTGTACACACTTGTACAAACTTGTACATTCTTGTACATACTTGTACTCCCTTGTAAACACTTGTACAACCTTGTACAAACCTGTACAACCTTGTACACACTTGTACAACCTTGTACACAATTGTAAAACATTGTACACACTTGTACATCCTTGTACAAACTTGTACACACTTGTACAAACTTTTACATCCTTGTACACATTTGTACACCCTTGTACACACTTGTACAACCTTGTACAAACCTGTAAACCCTTGTACACACTTGTACAAGCTTGTACACGATTGTACAAGCTTGTACACGATTGTACACCCTTGTACACACTTGTGCACCCTTGTACACACTTGTACAACCTTGTACACACTTGTACAACCTTGTACACACTTGTACAACCTTGTACACACTTGTACAACCTTGTACACACTTGTACAACCTTGTACACACTTGTACAACCTTGTACACACTTGTACAACCTTGTACACACTTGTACAACTTTGTACACAATTGTACACGTTTGTACAACCTTGTACAAACTTGTACACACTTGTACAACCTTGTACAAACTTGTACACACTTGTACAACCTTGTACAAACTTGTGCAACCTTGTACACTTTTGTACACCCTTGTGTACATTTGTACAACCTTGTACAAACTTGTACACACTTGTACAAACTTGTACACACTTGTACAAACTTGTACACCCTTGTACACACTTGTACAACCTTGTACACACTTGTACAACCTTGTACACAATTGTAAAACCTTGTACAACCATGTACACACTTGTACAACTTTGTACACACTTGTACAACCTTGTACACACTTGTACACCTTTGTACACACTTGTACAACCTTGTACACTATGGTACAACCTTGTACACACTTGTACAACCTTGTACACACTTGTACAACCTTTTACAAACTTGTACACACTTGTACAAACTTGTACATTCTTTTGTACACCCTTGTAAACACTTGTACAACCTTGTACAAACCTGTACACCCTTGTACACACTTGTACAAGCTTGTACACACTTGTACAAGCTTGTATTCACTTGTACAAGCTTGTACACACTTGTACACCCTTGTACAAACTTGTGCACCCTTGTACACTTTTGTACACCCTTGTATACATTTGTACAACCTTGTACAAACTTGTACACACTTGTACAAACTTGTACACACTTGTACAAACTTGTACACCCTTGTACACATTGTACAACCTTGTACACACTTGTACAACCTTGTACACAATTGTACAACCTTGTACAACCATGTACACACTTGTACAACCTTGTACACACTTGTACAACCTTGTACACACTTGTACACCTTTGTACACACTTATACAACCTTGTACACACTTGTACAACCTTGTACACACTTGTACAACCTTGTACACACTTGTACAACCTTGTACACACTTGTACAACCTTGTACACACTTGTACAACCTTGTAAAAACTTGTACAAGCTTGTACACGATTGTACACCCTTGTACACACTTGTGTACCCTTGTACACACTTGTACACACTTGTACAACCTTTTACAAACTTGTACACACTTGTACAAAATTGTACATTCTTGTACATACTTGTACATCCTTGTACACATTTGTACAACCTTGTACAAACCTGTACACCCTTGTACACACTTGTACAAGCTTGTACACACTTGTACACCCTTGTACAAACTTGTACAACCTTGTACACTTTTGTACACCCTTGTACACATTTGTACAACCTTGTAAAAACTTAAACACACTTGTACAAACATGTACACACTTGAACAACCATGTACACACTTGTACAACCTTGTACACACTTGTACAAGCTTGTACACACTTGAACAAACTTGTACACACTTGTACAACCTTGTACACACTTGTACAACCTTGTACACAATTGTAAAACCTTGTACACACTTGTACAACCTTGTACAAACCTGTACACCCTTGTACACACTTGTACAAGCTTGTACACGATTGTACACTCTTGTACACACTTGTGCAACCTTGTACACACTTGTACAACCTTGTAAACACTTGTACAACCTTGTACAAACCTGTACACCCTTGTACACACTTGTACACCCTTGTACAAACTTGTGCACCCTTGTACACTTTTGTACACCCTTGTACACATTTGTACAACCTTGTACAAACTTGTACACACTTGTACAAACTTGTACACACTTGTACAACCTTGTACACAATTGTACAACCTTGTACAACCTTGTACACACTTGTACAACCTTGTACACACTTGTACAACCTTGTACACACTTGTACAACCTTGTACACACTTGTACAATCTTGTACACACTTGTACAACCTTGTACACACTTGTACACCTTTGTACACACTTGTTCAACCTTGTACACACTTGTACAACCTTGTACACACTTGTACAACCTTGTACACACTTGTACAACCTTGTACACACTTGTACACACTTGTACAAACTTGTACATTCTTGTACATACTTGTACTCCCTTGTAAACACTTGTACAACCTTGTACAAACCTGTACAACCTTGTACACACTTGTACAACCTTGTACACAATTGTAAAACATTGTACACACTTGTACATCCTTGTACAAACTTGTACACACTTGTACAAACTTTTACATCCTTGTACACATTTGTACACCCTTGTACACACTTGTACAACCTTGTACAAACCTGTAAACCCTTGTACACACTTGTACAAGCTTGTACACGATTGTACAAGCTTGTACACGATTGTACACCCTTGTACACACTTGTGCACCCTTGTACACACTTGTACAACCTTGTACACACTTGTACAACCTTGTACACACTTGTACAACCTTGTACACACTTGTACAACCTTGTACACACTTGTACAACCTTGTACACACTTGTACAACCTTGTACACACTTGTACAACCTTGTACACACTTGTACAACCTTGTACACAATTGTACACGTTTGTACAACCTTGTACAAACTTGTACACACTTGTACAACCTTGTACAAACTTGTACACACTTGTACAACCTTGTACAAACTTGTGCAACCTTGTACACTCTTGTACACCCTTGTGTACATTTGTACAACCTTGTACAAACTTGTACACACTTGTACAAACTTGTACACACTTGTACAAACTTGTACACCCTTGTACACACTTGTACAACCTTGTACACACTTGAACAACCTTGTACACAATTGTAAAACCTTGTACAACCATGTACACACTTGTACAACTTTGTACACACTTGTACAACCTTGTACACACTTGTACACCTTTGTACACACTTGTACAACCTTGTACACTATGGTACAACCTTGTACACATTTGTACAACCTTGTACACACTTGTACAACCTTTTACAAACTTGTACACACTTGTACAAACTTGTACATTCTTTTGTACACCCTTGTAAACACTTGTACAACCTTGTACAAACCTGTACACCCTTGTACACACTTGTACAAGCTTGTACACACTTGTACAAGCTTGTACACACTTGTACAAGCTTGTACACACTTGTACACCCTTGTACAAACTTGTGCACCCTTGTACACTTTTGTACACCCTTGTATACATTTGTACAACCTTGTACAAACTTGTACACACTTGTACAAACTTGTACACACTTGTACAAACTTGTACACCCTTGTACACATTGTACAACCTTGTACACACTTGTACAACCTTGTACACAATTGTACAACCTTGTACAACCATGTACACACTTGTACAACCTTGTACACACTTGTACAACCTTGTACACACTTGTACACCTTTGTACACACTTATACAACCTTGTACACACTTGTACAACCTTGTACACACTTATACAACCTTGTACACACTTGTACAACCTTGTACACACTTGTACAACCTTGTACACACTTGTACAACCTTGTACACACTTGTACAACTTTGTAAAAACTTGTACAAGCTTGTACACGATTGTACACCCTTGTACACACTTGTGCACCCTTGTACACACTTGTACACACTTGTACAACCTTTTACAAACTTGTACACACTTGTACAAAATTGTACATTCTTGTACATACTTGTACATCCTTGTACACATTTGTACAACCTTGTACAAACCTGTACACCCTTGTACACACTTGTACAAGCTTGTACACACTTGTACACCCTTGTACAAACTTGTGCACCCTTGTACACTTTTGTACACCCTTGTACACATTTGTACAACCTTGTACAAACTTAAACACACTTGTACAAACATGTACACACTTGAACAACCATGTACACACTTGTACAACCTTGTACACACTTGTACAAGCTTGTACACACTTGTACAAACTTGTACACACTTGTACAACCTTTTACACACTTGTACAACCTTGTACACAATTGTAAAACCTTGTACACACTTGTACAACCTTGTACAAACCTGTACACCCTTGTACACACTTGTACAAGCTTGTACACGATTGTACACTCTTGTACACACTTGTGCAACCTTGTACACACTTGTACAACCTTGTAAACACTTGTACAACCTTGTACAAACCTGTACACCCTTGTACACACTTGTACACCCTTGTACAAACTTGTGCACCCTTGTACACTTTTGTACACCCTTGTACACATTTGTACAACCTTGTACAAACTTGTACACACTTGTACAAACTTGTACACACTTGTACAACCTTGTACACACTTGTACAACCTTGTACAACCTTGTACAAACTTGTACACACTTGTACAAACTTTTACATCCTTGTACACATTTGTACACCCTTGTACACACTTGTACAAACTTGTACATTCTTGTACATACTTGTACACCCTTGTACACACTTGTACATTCTTGTACAAACTTGTACACCCTTGTACAAACTTGTGCACCCTTGTACACTTTTGTACACCCTTGTATACATTTGTACAACCTTGTACAAACTTGTGCACACTTGTACAAACTTGTACACACTTGTACAAACTTGTACACCCTTGTACACACTTGTACAACCTTGTACACACTTGTACAACCTTGTACACAATTGTACAACCTTGTACAACCTTGTACACACTTGTACAACCTTGTACACACTTGTACAACCTTGTACACACTTGTACAACCTTGTACACACTTGTACACCTTTGTACACACTTGTTCAACCTTGTACACACTTGTACAACCTTGTACACACTTGTACAACCTTGTACACACTTGTACAACCTTGTACACACTTGTACACACTTGTACAAACTTGTACATTCTTGTACATACTTGTACTCCCTTGTAAACACTTGTACAACCTTGTACAAACCTGTACAACCTTGTACACACTTGTACAACCTTGTACACAATTGTAAAACATTGTACACACTTGTACATCCTTGTACAAACTTGTACACACTTGTACAAACTTTTACATCCTTGTACACATTTGTACACCCTTGTACACACTTGTACAACCTTGTACAAACCTGTAAACCCTTGTACACACTTGTACAAGCTTGTACACGATTGTACAAGCTTGTACACGATTGTACACCCTTGTACACACTTGTGCACCCTTGTACACACTTGTACAACCTTGTACACACTTGTACAACCTTGTACACACTTGTACAACCTTGTACACACTTGTACAACCTTGTACACACTTGTACAACCTTGTACACACTTGTACAACCTTGTACACACTTGTACAACCTTGTACACAATTGTACACGTTTGTACAACCTTGTACAAACTTGTACACACTTGTACAACCTTGTACAAACTTGTACACACTTGTACAACCTTGTACAAACTTGTACACACTTGTACACTTTTGTACACCCTTGTGTACATTTGTACAACCTTGTACAAACTTGTACACACTTGTACAAACTTGTACACACTTGTACAAACTTGTACACCCTTGTACACACTTGTACAACCTTGTACACACTTGTACAACCTTGTACACAATTGTAAAACCTTGTACAACCATGTACACACTTGTACAACTTTGTACACACTTGTACAACCTTGTACACACTTGTACACCTTTGTACACACTTGTACAACCTTGTACACTATGGTACAACCTTGTACACACTTGTACAACCTTGTACACACTTGTACAACCTTTTACAAACTTGTACACACTTGTACAAACTTGTACATTCTTTTGTACACCCTTGTAAACACTTGTACAACCTTGTACAAACCTGTACACCCTTGTACACACTTGTACAAGCTTGTACACACTTGTACAAGCTTGTACACACTTGTACAAGCTTGTACACACTTGTACACCCTTGTACAAACTTGTGCACACTTGTACACTTTTGTACACCCTTGTATACATTTGTACAACCTTGTACAAACTTGTACACACTTGTACAAACATGTACACACTTGTACAAACTTGTACACCCTTGTACACATTGTACAACCTTGTACACACTTGTACAACCTTGTACACAATTGTACAACCTTGTACAACCATGTACACACTTGTACAACCTTGTACACACTTGTACAACCTTGTACACACTTGTACACCTTTGTAAACACTTATACAACCTTGTACACACTTGTACAACCTTGTACACACTTGTACAACCTTGTACACACTTGTACAACCTTGTACACACTTGTACAACCTTGTACACACTTGTACAACCTTGTACACACTTGTACAACCTTGTAAAAACTTGTACAAGCTTGTACACGATTGTACACCCTTGTACACACTTGTGCACCCTTGTACACACTTGTAGAACCTTGTACACACTTGTACAACCTTGTACACACTTGTACAACCATGTACACACTTGTACAACCTTGTACACACTTGTACAACCTTGTACACACTTGTACAACCTTGTACACACTTGTACAACCTTGTACACACTTGTACAACCTTGTACACACTTGTACAACCTTTTACACACTTGTACAAGCTTGTACACACTTTTACAACCTTGTACACACTTGTGCACCCTTGTACAAACTTGTACTTACTTGTACAACCTTGTACAAACTTGTACACACTTGTACAAACTTTTACATCCTTGTACACATTTGTACACCCTTGTACACACTTGTACAACCTTGTACAAACCTGTACACCCTTGAACACACTTGTACAAGCTTGTACACGATTGTACACCCTTGTACACACTTGTGCACCCTTGTACACACTTGTACACCCTTGTACACACTTGTACAACCTTTTACAAACTTGTACACACTTGTACAAACTTGTACATTCTTGTACATACTTGTACACCCTTGTAAACACTTGTACAAACTTGTACAAACCTGTACACCCTTGTACACACTTGTACAAGCTTGTACACACTTGTACACCCTTGTACAAACTTGTGCACAATTGTTTACTTTTGTACACCCTTGTATACATTTGTACAACCTTGTACAAACTTGTACACAATTGTACAAACTTGTACACACTTGTACAAACTTGTACACCCTTGTACACACTTGTACAACCTTGTACACACTTGTACAACCTTGTACAAACCTGTACACCCTTGTACACACTTGTACAAGATTGTACACGATTGTACACCCTTGTACACACTTGTGCACCCTTGTACACACTTGTACACCCTTGTACACACTTGTACAACCTTTTACAAACTTGTACACACTTGTACAAACTTTTACATTCTTGTACATACTTGTACACCCTTGTAAACACTTGTACAACCTTGTACAAACCTGTACACCCTTCTTCACACTTGTACAAGCTTGTACACACTTGTACACCCTTGTACAAACTTGTGCACCCTTGTACACTTTTGTACACCCTTGTATACATTTGTACAACCTTGTAAAAACTTGTACACACTTGTACAAACTTGTACACACTTGTTCAAACTTGTACACCCTTGTACACACTTGTACAACCTTGTACACAATTGTACAACCTTGTACAACCTTGTACACACTTGTTCAACCTTGTACACACTTGTACAACCTTGTACACACTTGTACACCTTTGTACACACTTGTACAACCTTGTACACACTTGTACAACCTTGTACACACTTGAACAACCTTGTACACACTTGTACAACCTTGTACACACTTGTACACACTTGTACAAACTTGTACATTCTTGTACATACTTGTACACCCTTGTAAACACTTGTACAACCTTGTACAAACCTGTACACCCTTGTACACACTTGTACAAGCTTGTACACACTTGTACACCCTTGTACAAACTTGTGCACCCTTGTACACTTTTGTACACCCTTGTATACATTTGTACAACCTTGTACAAACTTGTACACACTTGTACAAACTTGTACACACTTGTACAAACTTGTACACCCTTGTACTCACTTGTACAACCTTCTACACACTTGTACAACCTTGTACACACTTGTACAACCTTGTACACACTTGTACAACCTTGTACACAATTGTACAACCTTGTACAACCTTGTACACACTTGTACAACCTTGTACACACTTGTACAACCTTCTACACACTTGTACAACCTTGTACACACTTGTACAACCTTGTACACAATTGTACACCTTTGTACACACTTGTACAACCTTGTCCACACTTGTACAACCTTGTACACACTTGTACAACCTTGTACACACTTTTTCAACCTTGTACACACTTATACAACCTTGTACACACTTGTACAACCTTGTACACACTTGTACAACCTTGTACACACTTGTACAACCTTTTACACACTTGTACAACCTTGTAAAAACTTGTACAACCTTGTACACACTTGTACACCCTTGTACACACTTGTACAAGCTTGTACACACTTGTACACCCTTGTACACACTTGTACAAGCTTGTACACACTTGTACAACCTTGTACACACTTGTACACCCTTGTACACACTTGTAGAACCTTTTACAAACTTGTACACACTTGTACAAAATTGTACATTCTTGTACATACTTGTACATCCTTGTACACACTTGTACAACCTTGTACAAACCTGTACACCCTTGTACACACTTGTACAAGCTTGTACACACTTGTGCACCCTTGTACACACTTGTACACCCTTGTACACACTTGTACAACCTTTTACAAACTTGTACACACTTGTACAAACTTGTACATTCTTGTACATACTTGTACACCCTTGTAAACACTTGTACAACCTTGTACAAACCTGTACACCCTTGTACACACTTGTACAAGCTTGTACACACTTGTACAAGCTTGTACACACTTGTACACCCTTGTACAAACTTGTGCACCCTTGTACACTTTTGTACACCCTTGTATACATTTGTACAACCTTGTACAAACTTGTACACAATTGTACAAACTTGTAAACACTTGTACAAACTTGTACACCCTTGTACACACTTGTACAACCTTGTACACACATGTACAACCTTGTACACAATTGTACAACCTTGTACAACCTTGTACACACTTGTACAACCTTGTACACACTTGTACAACCTTGTACACACTTGTACAACCTTGTACACACTTGTACACCTTTGTACACACTTGTACAACCTTGTACACACTTGTACAACCTTGTACACACTTGTACAACCGTGTACACACTTTTTCAACCTTGTACACACTTATACAACCTTGTACACACTTGTACAACCTTGTACACACTTGTACAACCTTGTCCACACTTGTACAACTATGTACACACTTGTACAACCTTGTAAAAACTTGTACAACCTTGTACACACTTGTACACCCTTGTACACACTTGTACAAGCTTGTACACACTTGTACAACCTTGTACACACTTGTTCACCCTTGTACACACTTGTACAACTTTTTACAAACTTGTACACACTTGTACAAAATTGTACATTCTTGTACATACTTGTACATCCTTGTACACATTTGTACAACCTTGTACAAACCTGTACACCCTTGTACACACTTGTACAAGCTTGTACACACTTGTACACCCTTGTACAAACTTGTGCACCCTTGTACACTTTTGTACACCCTTGTACACATTTGTACAATCTTGTACAAACTTAAACACACTTGTACAAACATGTACACACTTGAACAACCATGTACACACTTGTACAACCTTGTACACACTTGTACAAGCTTGTACACACTTGTACAAACTTGTACACACTTGTACAACCTTGTACACACTTGTACAACCTTGTACACAATTGTAAAACCTTTTACACACTTGTACAACCTTGTACAAACCTGTACACCCTTGTACACACTTGTACAAGCTTGTACACGATTGTACACTCTTGTACACACTTGTGCAACCTTGTACACACTTGTACAACCTTGTAAACACTTGTACAACCTTGTACAAACCTGTACACCCTTGTACACACTTGTACACCCTTGTACAAACTTGTGCACCTTTGTACACTTTTGTACACCCTTGTACACATTTGTACAACCTTGTACAAACTTGTACACACTTGTACAACCTTGTCCACACTTGTACAACCTTGTACACACTTGTACAACCTTGTACACACTTTTTCAACCTTGTACACACTTATACAACCTTGTACACACTTGTACAACCTTGTACACACTTGTACAACCTTGTACACACTTGTACAACCTTGTACACACTTGTACAACCTTTTACACACTTGTACAACCTTGTAAAAACTTGTACAACCTTGTACACACTTGTACACCCTTGTACACACTTGTACAAGCTTGTACACCCTTGTACACTTTTGTACACCCTTGTATACATTTGTACAACCTTGTACAAACTTGTACACACTTGTACAAACATGTACACACTTGTACAAACTTGTACACCCTTGTACACATTGTACAACCTTGTACACACTTGTACAACCTTGTACAAACTTGTGCACCCTTGTACACTTTTGTACACCCTTGTATACATTTGTACAACCTTGTACAAACTTGTACACACTTGTACAAACATGTACACACTTGTACAAACTTGTACACCCTTGTACACATTGTACAACCTTGTACACACTTGTACAACCTTGTACACAATTGTACAACCTTGTACAACCATGTACACACTTGTACAACCTTGTACACACTTGTACAACCTTGTACACACTTGTACACCTTTGTACACACTTATACAACCTTGTACACACTTGTACAACCTTGTACACACTTGTACAACCTTGTACACACTTGTACAACCTTGTACACACTTGTACAACCTTGTACACACTTGTACAACCTTGTAAAAACTTGTACAAGCTTGTACACGATTGTACACCCTTGTACACACTTGTGCACCCTTGTACACACTTGTACAACCTTGTACACACTTGTACAACCTTGTACACACTTGTACAACCATGTACACACTTGTACAACCTTGTACACACTTGTACAACCTTGTACACACTTGTACAACCTTGTACACACTTGTACAACCTTGTACACACTTGTACAACCTTGTACACACTTGTACAACCTTTTACACACTTGTACAAGCTTGTACACACTTGTACAACCTTGTACACACTTGTGCACCCTTGTACAAACTTGTACTTACTTGTACAACCTTGTACAAACTTGTACACACTTGTACAAACTTTTACATCCTTGTACACATTTGTACACCCTTGTACACACTTGTGCACCCTTGTACACACTTGTACACCCTTGTACACACTTGTACAACCTTTTACAAACTTGTACACACTTGTACAAACTTGTACATTCTTGTACATACTTGTACATTCTTGTACATACTTGTACACCCTTGTAAACACTTGTACAAACTTGTACAAACCTGTACACCCTTGTACACACTTGTACAAGCTTGTACACACTTGTACACCCTTGTTTACTTTTGTACACCCTTGTATACATTTGTACAACCTTGTACAAACTTGTACACAATTGTACAAACTTGTACACACTTGTACAAACTTGTACACCCTTGTACACACTTGTACAACCTTGTACACACTTGTACAACCTTGTACAAACCTGTACACCCTTGTACACACTTGTACAAGATTGTACACGATTGTACACCCTTGTACACACTTGTGCACCCTTGTACACACTTGTACACCCTTGTACACACTTGTACAACCTTTTACAAACTTGTACACACTTGTACAAACTTTTACATTCTTGTACATACTTGTACACCCTTGTAAACACTTGTACAACCTTGTACAAACCTGTACACCCTTCTTCACACTTGTACAAGCTTGTACACACTTGTACACCCTTGTACAAACTTGTGCACCCTTGTACACTTTTGTACACCCTTGTATACATTTGTACAACCTTGTAAAAACTTGTACACACTTGTACAAACTTGTACACACTTGTTCAAACTTGTACACCCTTGTACACACTTGTACAACCTTGTACACAATTGTACAACCTTGTACAACCTTGTACACACTTGTTCAACCTTGTACACACTTGTACAACCTTGTACACACTTGTACACCTTTGTACACACTTGTACAACCTTGTACACACTTGTACAACCTTGTACACACTTGAACAACCTTGTACACACTTGTACAACCTTGTACACACTTGTACACACTTGTAAAAACTTGTACATTCTTGTACATACTTGTACACCCTTGTAAACACTTGTACAACCTTGTACAAACCTGTACACCCTTGTACACACTTGTACAAGCTTGTACACACTTGTACAAGCTTGTACACACTTGTACACCCTTGTACAAACTTGTGCACCCTTGTACACTTTTGTACACCCTTGTATACATTTGTACAACCTTGTACAAACTTGTACACACTTGTACAAACTTGTACACACTTGTACAAACTTGTACACCCTTGTACTCACTTGTACAACCTTGTACACACTTGTACAACCTTGTACACACTTGTACAACCTTGTACACACTTGTTCACCCTTGTACACACTTGTACAACTTTTTACAAACTTGTACACACTTGTACAAAATTGTACATTCTTGTACATACTTGTACATCCTTGTACACATTTGTACAACCTTGTACAAACCTGTACACCCTTGTACACACTTGTACAAGCTTGTACACACTTGTACACCCTTGTACAAACTTGTGCACCCTTGTACACTTTTGTACACCCTTGTACACATTTGTACAATCTTGTACAAACTTAAACACACTTGTACAAACATGTACACACTTGAACAACCATGTACACACTTGTACAACCTTGTACACACTTGTACAAGCTTGTACACACTTGTACAAACTTGTACACACTTGTACAACCTTGTACACACTTGTACAACCTTGTACACAATTGTAAAACCTTGTACACACTTGTACAACCTTGTACAAACCTGTACACCCTTGTACACACTTGTACAAGCTTGTACACGATTGTACACTCTTGTACACACTTGTGCAACCTTGTACACACTTGTACAACCTTGTAAACACTTGTACAACCTTGTACAAACCTGTACACCCTTGTACACACTTGTACACCCTTGTACAAACTTGTGCACCTTTGTACACTTTTGTACACCCTTGTACACATTTGTACAACCTTGTACAAACTTGTACACACTTGTACAACCTTGTCCACACTTGTACAACCTTGTACACACTTGTACAACCTTGTACACACTTGTACAACCTTGTACACACTTGTACAACCTTTTACACACTTGTACAACCTTGTAAAAACTTGTACAACCTTGTACACACTTGTACACCCTTGTACACACTTGTACAAGCTTGTACACCCTTGTACACTTTTGTACACCCTTGTATACATTTGTACAACCTTGTACAAACTTGTACACACTTGTACAAACATGTACACACTTGTACAAACTTGTACACCCTTGTACACATTGTACAACCTTGTACACACTTGTACAACCTTGTACAAACTTGTGCACCCTTGTACACTTTTGTACACCCTTGTATACATTTGTACAACCTTGTACAAACTTGTACACACTTGTACAAACATGTACACACTTGTACAAACTTGTACACCCTTGTACACATTGTACAACCTTGTACACACTTGTACAACCTTGTACACAATTGTACAACCTTGTACAACCATGTACACACTTGTACAACCTTGTACACACTTGTACAACCTTGTACACACTTGTACACCTTTGTACACACTTATACAACCTTGTACACACTTGTACAACCTTGTACACACTTGTACAACCTTGTACACACTTGTACAACCTTGTACACACTTGTACAACCTTGTACACACTTGTACAACCTTGTACACACTTGTACAACCTTGTAAAAACTTGTACAAGCTTGTACACGATTGTACACCCTTGTACACACTTGTGCACCCTTGTACACACTTGTACAACCTTGTACACACTTGTACAACCTTGTACACACTTGTACAACCATGTACACACTTGTACAACCTTGTACACACTTGTACAACCTTGTACACACTTGTACAACCTTGTACACACTTGTACAACCTTGTACACACTTGTACAACCTTGTACACACTTGTACAACCTTTTACACACTTGTACAAGCTTGTACACACTTGTACAACCTTGTACACACTTGTGCACCCTTGTACAAACTTGTACTTACTTGTACAACCTTGTACAAACTTGTACACACTTGTACAAACTTTTACATCCTTGTACACATTTGTACACCCTTGTACACACTTGTACAACCTTGTACAAACCTGTACACCCTTGAACACACTTGTACAAGCTTGTACACGATTGTACACCCTTGTACACACTTGTGCACCCTTGTACACACTTGTACACCCTTGTACACACTTGTACAACCTTTTACAAACTTGTACACACTTGTACAAACTTGTACATTCTTGTACATACTTGTACATTCTTGTACATACTTGTACACCCTTGTAAACACTTGTACAAACTTGTACAAACCTGTACACCCTTGTACACACTTGTACAAGCTTGTACACACTTGTACACCCTTGTTTACTTTTGTACACCCTTGTATACATTTGTACAACCTTGTACAAACTTGTACACAATTGTACAAACTTGTACACACTTGTACAAACTTGTACACCCTTGTACACACTTGTACAACCTTGTACACACTTGTACAACCTTGTACAAACCTGTACACCCTTGTACACACTTGTACAACCTTTTACAAACTTGTACACACTTGTACAAACTTTTACATTCTTGTACATACTTGTACACCCTTGTAAACACTTGTACAACCTTGTACAAACCTGTACACCCTTCTTCACACTTGTACAAGCTTGTACACACTTGTACACCCTTGTACAAACTTGTGCACCCTTGTCCACTTTTGTACACCCTTGTATACATTTGTACAACCTTGTAAAAACTTGTACACACTTGTACAAACTTGTACACACTTGTTCAAACTTGTACACCCTTGTACACACTTGTACAACCTTGTACACAATTGTACAACCTTGTACAACCTTGTACACACTTGTTCAACCTTGTACACACTTGTACAACCTTGTACACACTTGTACACCTTTGTACACACTTGTACAACCTTGTACACACTTGTACAACCTTGTACACACTTGAACAACCTTGTACACACTTGTACAACCTTGTACACACTTGTACACACTTGTACAAACTTGTACATTCTTGTACATACTTGTACACCCTTGTAAACACTTGTACAACCTTGTACAAACCTGTACACCCTTGTACACACTTGTACAAGCTTGTATACACTTGTACAAGCTTGTACACACTTGTACACCCTTGTACAAACTTGTGCACCCTTGTACACTTTTGTACACCCTTGTATACATTTGTACAACCTTGTACAAACTTGTACACACTTGTACAAACTTGTACACACTTGTACAAACTTGTACACCCTTGTACTCACTTGTACAACCTTGTACACACTTGTACAACCTTGTACACACTTGTACAACCTTGTACACACTTGTACAACCTTGTACACAATTGTACAACCTTGTACAACCTTGTACACACTTGTACAACCTTGTACACACTTGTACAACCTTGTACACACTTGTACAACCTTGTACACAATTGTACACCTTTGTACACACTTGTACAACCTTGTCCACACTTGTACAACCTTGTACACACTTGTACAACCTTGTACACACTTTTTCAACCTTGTACACACTTATACAACCTTGTACACACTTGTACAACCTTGTACACACTTGTACAACCTTGTACACACTTGTACAACCTTGTACACACTTGT
The DNA here is from genome assembly GCF_028750875.1 of Macrosteles quadrilineatus. NCBI lineage: Eukaryota > Metazoa > Arthropoda > Insecta > Hemiptera > Cicadellidae > Macrosteles > Macrosteles quadrilineatus. The sequence continues at coordinate 229,901 of NW_026542695.1, forward strand.
ACAACCTTTTACACACTTGTACAACCTTGTAAAAACTTGTACAACCTTGTACACACTTGTACACCCTTGTACACACTTGTACAAGCTTGTACACACTTGTACACCCTTGTACACACTTGTACAAGCTTGTACACACTTGTACAACCTTGTACACACTTGTACACCCTTGTACACACTTGTAGAACCTTTTACAAACTTGTACACACTTGTACAAAATTGTACATTCTTGTACATACTTGTACATCCTTGTACACACTTGTACAAACTTGTACAAACCTGTACACCCTTGTACACACTTGTACAAGCTTGTACACACTTGTGCACCCTTGTACACACTTGTACACCCTTGTACACACTTGTACAACCTTTTACAAACTTGTACACACTTGTACAAACTTGTACATTCTTGTACATACTTGTACACCCTTGTAAACACTTGTACAACCTTGTACAAACCTGTACACCCTTGTACACACTTGTACAAGCTTGTACACACTTGTACAAGCTTGTACACACTTGTACACCCTTGTACAAACTTGTGCACCCTTGTACACTTTTGTACACCCTTGTATACATTTGTACAACCTTGTACAAACTTGTACACAATTGTACAAACTTGTACACACTTGTACAAACTTGTACAGCCTTGTACACACTTGTACAACCTTGTACACACTTGTACAACCTTGTACACACATGTACAACCTTGTACACAATTGTACAACCTTGTACAACCTTGTACACACTTGTACAACCTTGTACACACTTGTACAACCTTGTACACACTTGTACAACCTTGTACACACTTGTACACCTTTGTACACACTTGTACAACCTTGTACACACTTGTACAACCTTGTACAAACCTGTACACCCTTGTACACACTTGTACAAGCTTGTACACGATTGTACACTCTTGTACACACTTGTGCAACCTTGTACACACTTGTACAACCTTGTAAACACTTGTACAACCTTGTACAAACCTGTACACCCTTGTACACACTTGTACACCCTTGTACAAACTTGTGCACCTTTGTACACTTTTGTACACCCTTGTACACATTTGTACAACCTTGTACAAACTTGTACACACTTGTACAACCTTGTCCACACTTGTACAACCTTGTACACACTTGTACAACCTTGTACACACTTTTTCAACCTTGTACACACTTATACAACCTTGTACACACTTGTACAACCTTGTACACACTTGTACAACCTTGTACACACTTGTACAACCTTGTACACACTTGTACAACCTTTTACACACTTGTACAACCTTGTAAAAACTTGTACAACCTTGTACACACTTGTACACCCTTGTACACACTTGTACAAGCTTGTACACCCTTGTACACTTTTGTACACCCTTGTATACATTTGTACAACCTTGTACAAACTTGTACACACTTGTACAAACATGTACACACTTGTACAAACTTGTACACCCTTGTACACATTGTACAACCTTGTACACACTTGTACAACCTTGTACAAACTTGTGCACCCTTGTACACTTTTGTACACCCTTGTATACATTTGTACAACCTTGTACAAACTTGTACACACTTGTACAAACATGTACACACTTGTACAAACTTGTACACCCTTGTACACATTGTACAACCTTGTACACACTTGTACAACCTTGTACACAATTGTACAACCTTGTACAACCATGTACACACTTGTACAACCTTGTACACACTTGTACAACCTTGTACACACTTGTACACCTTTGTACACACTTATACAACCTTGTACACACTTGTACAACCTTGTACACACTTGTACAACCTTGTACACACTTGTACAACCTTGTACACACTTGTACAACCTTGTACACACTTGTACAACCTTGTAAAAACTTGTACAAGCTTGTACACGATTGTACACCCTTGTACACACTTGTGCACCCTTGTACACACTTGTACAACCTTGTACACACTTGTACAACCTTGTACACACTTGTACAACCATGTACACACTTGTACAACCTTGTACACACTTGTACAACCTTGTACACACTTGTACAACCTTGTACACACTTGTACAACCTTGTACACACTTGTACAACCTTGTACACACTTGTACAACCTTTTACACACTTGTACAAGCTTGTACACACTTGTACAACCTTGTACACACTTGTGCACCCTTGTACAAACTTGTACTTACTTGTACAACCTTGTACAAACTTGTACACACTTGTACAAACTTTTACATCCTTGTACACATTTGTACACCCTTGTACACACTTGTACAACCTTGTACAAACCTGTACACCCTTGAACACACTTGTACAAGCTTGTACACGATTGTACACCCTTGTACACACTTGTGCACCCTTGTACACACTTGTACACCCTTGTACACACTTGTACAACCTTTTACAAACTTGTACACACTTGTACAAACTTGTACATTCTTGTACATACTTGTACATTCTTGTACATACTTGTACACCCTTGTAAACACTTGTACAAACTTGTACAAACCTGTACACCCTTGTACACACTTGTACAAGCTTGTACACACTTGTACACCCTTGTTTACTTTTGTACACCCTTGTATACATTTGTACAACCTTGTACAAACTTGTACACAATTGTACAAACTTGTACACACTTGTACAAACTTGTACACCCTTGTACACACTTGTACAACCTTGTACACACTTGTACAACCTTGTACAAACCTGTACACCCTTGTACACACTTGTACAAGATTGTACACGATTGTACACCCTTGTACACACTTGTGCACCCTTGTACACACTTGTACACCCTTGTACACACTTGTACAACCTTTTACAAACTTGTACACACTTGTACAAACTTTTACATTCTTGTACATACTTGTACACCCTTGTAAACACTTGTACAACCTTGTACAAACCTGTACACCCTTCTTCACACTTGTACAAGCTTGTACACACTTGTACACCCTTGTACAAACTTGTGCACCCTTGTACACTTTTGTACACCCTTGTATACATTTGTACAACCTTGTAAAAACTTGTACACACTTGTACAAACTTGTACACACTTGTTCAAACTTGTACACCCTTGTACACACTTGTACAACCTTGTACACAATTGTACAACCTTGTACAACCTTGTACACACTTGTTCAACCTTGTACACACTTGTACAACCTTGTACACACTTGTACACCTTTGTACACACTTGTACAACCTTGTACACACTTGTACAACCTTGTACACACTTGAACAACCTTGTACACACTTGTACAACCTTGTACACACTTGTACACACTTGTAAAAACTTGTACATTCTTGTACATACTTGTACACCCTTGTAAACACTTGTACAACCTTGTACAAACCTGTACACCCTTGTACACACTTGTACAAGCTTGTACACACTTGTACAAGCTTGTACACACTTGTACACCCTTGTACAAACTTGTGCACCCTTGTACACTTTTGTACACCCTTGTATACATTTGTACAACCTTGTACAAACTTGTACACACTTGTACAAACTTGTACACACTTGTACAAACTTGTACACCCTTGTACTCACTTGTACAACCTTGTACACACTTGTACAACCTTGTACACACTTGTACAACCTTGTACACACTTGTTCACCCTTGTACACACTTGTACAACTTTTTACAAACTTGTACACACTTGTACAAAATTGTACATTCTTGTACATACTTGTACATCCTTGTACACATTTGTACAACCTTGTACAAACCTGTACACCCTTGTACACACTTGTACAAGCTTGTACACACTTGTACACCCTTGTACAAACTTGTGCACCCTTGTACACTTTTGTACACCCTTGTACACATTTGTACAATCTTGTACAAACTTAAACACACTTGTACAAACATGTACACACTTGAACAACCATGTACACACTTGTACAACCTTGTACACACTTGTACAAGCTTGTACACACTTGTACAAACTTGTACACACTTGTACAACCTTGTACACACTTGTACAACCTTGTACACAATTGTAAAACCTTGTACACACTTGTACAACCTTGTACAAACCTGTACACCCTTGTACACACTTGTACAAGCTTGTACACGATTGTACACTCTTGTACACACTTGTGCAACCTTGTACACACTTGTACAACCTTGTAAACACTTGTACAACCTTGTACAAACCTGTACACCCTTGTACACACTTGTACACCCTTGTACAAACTTGTGCACCTTTGTACACTTTTGTACACCCTTGTACACATTTGTACAACCTTGTACAAACTTGTACACACTTGTACAACCTTGTCCACACTTGTACAACCTTGTACACACTTGTACAACCTTGTACACACTTGTACAACCTTGTACACACTTGTACAACCTTTTACACACTTGTACAACCTTGTAAAAACTTGTACAACCTTGTACACACTTGTACACCCTTGTACACACTTGTACAAGCTTGTACACCCTTGTACACTTTTGTACACCCTTGTATACATTTGTACAACCTTGTACAAACTTGTACACACTTGTACAAACATGTACACACTTGTACAAACTTGTACACCCTTGTACACATTGTACAACCTTGTACACACTTGTACAACCTTGTACAAACTTGTGCACCCTTGTACACTTTTGTACACCCTTGTATACATTTGTACAACCTTGTACAAACTTGTACACACTTGTACAAACATGTACACACTTGTACAAACTTGTACACCCTTGTACACATTGTACAACCTTGTACACACTTGTACAACCTTGTACACAATTGTACAACCTTGTACAACCATGTACACACTTGTACAACCTTGTACACACTTGTACAACCTTGTACACACTTGTACACCTTTGTACACACTTATACAACCTTGTACACACTTGTACAACCTTGTACACACTTGTACAACCTTGTACACACTTGTACAACCTTGTACACACTTGTACAACCTTGTACACACTTGTACAACCTTGTACACACTTGTACAACCTTGTAAAAACTTGTACAAGCTTGTACACGATTGTACACCCTTGTACACACTTGTGCACCCTTGTACACACTTGTACAACCTTGTACACACTTGTACAACCTTGTACACACTTGTACAACCATGTACACACTTGTACAACCTTGTACACACTTGTACAACCTTGTACACACTTGTACAACCTTGTACACACTTGTACAACCTTGTACACACTTGTACAACCTTGTACACACTTGTACAACCTTTTACACACTTGTACAAGCTTGTACACACTTGTACAACCTTGTACACACTTGTGCACCCTTGTACAAACTTGTACTTACTTGTACAACCTTGTACAAACTTGTACACACTTGTACAAACTTTTACATCCTTGTACACATTTGTACACCCTTGTACACACTTGTACAACCTTGTACAAACCTGTACACCCTTGAACACACTTGTACAAGCTTGTACACGATTGTACACCCTTGTACACACTTGTGCACCCTTGTACACACTTGTACACCCTTGTACACACTTGTACAACCTTTTACAAACTTGTACACACTTGTACAAACTTGTACATTCTTGTACATACTTGTACATTCTTGTACATACTTGTACACCCTTGTAAACACTTGTACAAACTTGTACAAACCTGTACACCCTTGTACACACTTGTACAAGCTTGTACACACTTGTACACCCTTGTTTACTTTTGTACACCCTTGTATACATTTGTACAACCTTGTACAAACTTGTACACAATTGTACAAACTTGTACACACTTGTACAAACTTGTACACCCTTGTACACACTTGTACAACCTTGTACACACTTGTACAACCTTGTACAAACCTGTACACCCTTGTACACACTTGTACAACCTTTTACAAACTTGTACACACTTGTACAAACTTTTACATTCTTGTACATACTTGTACACCCTTGTAAACACTTGTACAACCTTGTACAAACCTGTACACCCTTCTTCACACTTGTACAAGCTTGTACACACTTGTACACCCTTGTACAAACTTGTGCACCCTTGTCCACTTTTGTACACCCTTGTATACATTTGTACAACCTTGTAAAAACTTGTACACACTTGTACAAACTTGTACACACTTGTTCAAACTTGTACACCCTTGTACACACTTGTACAACCTTGTACACAATTGTACAACCTTGTACAACCTTGTACACACTTGTTCAACCTTGTACACACTTGTACAACCTTGTACACACTTGTACACCTTTGTACACACTTGTACAACCTTGTACACACTTGTACAACCTTGTACACACTTGAACAACCTTGTACACACTTGTACAACCTTGTACACACTTGTACACACTTGTACAAACTTGTACATTCTTGTACATACTTGTACACCCTTGTAAACACTTGTACAACCTTGTACAAACCTGTACACCCTTGTACACACTTGTACAAGCTTGTATACACTTGTACAAGCTTGTACACACTTGTACACCCTTGTACAAACTTGTGCACCCTTGTACACTTTTGTACACCCTTGTATACATTTGTACAACCTTGTACAAACTTGTACACACTTGTACAAACTTGTACACACTTGTACAAACTTGTACACCCTTGTACTCACTTGTACAACCTTGTACACACTTGTACAACCTTGTACACACTTGTACAACCTTGTACACACTTGTACAACCTTGTACACAATTGTACAACCTTGTACAACCTTGTACACACTTGTACAACCTTGTACACACTTGTACAACCTTGTACACACTTGTACAACCTTGTACACAATTGTACACCTTTGTACACACTTGTACAACCTTGTCCACACTTGTACAACCTTGTACACACTTGTACAACCTTGTACACACTTTTTCAACCTTGTACACACTTATACAACCTTGTACACACTTGTACAACCTTGTACACACTTGTACAACCTTGTACACACTTGTACAACCTTGTACACACTTGTACAACCTTTTACACACTTGTACAACCTTGTAAAAACTTGTACAACCTTGTACACACTTGTACACCCTTGTACACACTTGTACAAGCTTGTACACACTTGTACACCCTTGTACACACTTGTACAAGCTTGTACACACTTGTACAACCTTGTACACACTTGTACACCCTTGTACACACTTGTAGAACCTTTTACAAACTTGTACACACTTGTACAAAATTGTACATTCTTGTACATACTTGTACATCCTTGTACACACTTGTACAACCTTGTACAAACCTGTACACCCTTGTACACACTTGTACAAGCTTGTACACACTTGTGCACCCTTGTACACACTTGTACACCCTTGTACACACTTGTACAACCTTTTACAAACTTGTACACACTTGTACAAACTTGTACATTCTTGTACATACTTGTACACCCTTGTAAACACTTGTACAACCTTGTACAAACCTGTACACCCTTGTACACACTTGTACAAGCTTGTACACACTTGTACAAGCTTGTACACACTTGTACACCCTTGTACAAACTTGTGCACCCTTGTACACTTTTGTACACCCTTGTATACATTTGTACAACCTTGTACAAACTTGTACACAATTGTACAAACTTGTACACACTTGTACAAACTTGTACAGCCTTGTACACACTTGTACAACCTTGTACACACTTGTACAACCTTGTACACACATGTACAACCTTGTACACAATTGTACAACCTTGTACAACCTTGTACACACTTGTACAACCTTGTACACACTTGTACAACCTTGTACACACTTGTACAACCTTGTACACACTTGTACACCTTTGTACACACTTGTACAACCTTGTACACACTTGTACAACCTTGTACACACTTGTACAACCTTGTACACACTTTTTCAACCTTGTACACACTTATACAACCTTGTACACACTTGTACAACCTTGTACACACTTGTACAACCTTGTCCACACTTGTACAACTATGTACACACTTGTACAACCTTGTCCACACTTGTACAACTATGTACACACTTGTACAACCTTGTAAAAACTTGTACAACCTTGTACACACTTGTACACCCTTGTACACACTTGTACAAGCTTGTACACACTTGTACAACCTTGTACACACTTGTTCACCCTTGTACACACTTGTACAACTTTTTACAAACTTGTACACACTTGTACAAAATTGTACATTCTTGTACATACTTGTACATCCTTGTACACATTTGTACAACCTTGTACAAACCTGTACACCCTTGTACACACTTGTACAAGCTTGTAAACACTTGTACACCCTTGTACAAACTTGTGCACCCTTGTACACTTTTGTACACCCTTGTACACATTTGTACAATCTTGTACAAACTTAAACACACTTGTACAAACATGTACACACTTGTACAACCTTGTACACACTTGTACAACCTTGTACACAATTGTAAAACCTTGTACACACTTGTACAAGCTTGTACACGATTGTACACTCTTGTACACACTTGTGCAACCTTGTACACACTTGTACAACCTTGTAAACACTTGTACAACCTTGTACAAACCTGTACACCCTTGTACACACTTGTACACCCTTGTACAAACTTGTGCACCCTTGTACACTTTTGTACACCCTTGTACACATTTGAACAACCTTGTACAAACTTGTACACACTTGTACAACCTTGTCCACACTTGTACAACCTTGTACACACTTGTACAACCTTGTACACACTTTTTCAACCTTGTACACACTTATACAACCTTGTACACACTTGTACAACCTTGTACACACTTGTACAACCTTGTACACACTTGTACAACCTTTTGCACACTTGTACAACCTTGTAAAAACTTGTACAACCTTGTACACACTTGTACACCCTTGTACACACTTGTACAAGCTTGTACACACTTGTACACCCTTGTACACACTTTTACAAGCTTGTACACACTTGTACAACCTTGTACACACTTGTACACCCTTGTACACACTTGTACAACCTTTTACAAACTTGTACACACTTGTACAAAATTGTACATTCTTGTACATACTTGTACATCCTTGTACACACTTGTACAACCTTGTACAAACCTGGACACCCTTGTACACACTTGTACAAGCTTGTACACACTTCTGCACCCTTGTACACACTTGTACACCCTTGTACACACTTGTACAACCTTTTACAAACTTGTACACACTTGTACAAAATTGTACATTCTTGTACATACTTGTACACCCTTGTAAACACTTGTACAACCTTGTACAAACCTGTACACCCTTGTACACACTTGTACAAGCTTGTACACACTTGTACAAGCTTGTACACACTTGTACACCCTTGTACAAACTTGTGCACCCTTGTACACTTTTGTACACCCTTGTATACATTTGTACAACCTTGTACAAACTTGTACACAATTGTACAAACTTGTACACACTTGTACAAACTTGTACACCCTTGTACACACTTGTACAACCTTGTACACACTTGTACAACCTTGTACACACATGTACAACCTTGTACACAATTGTACAACCTTATACAACCTTGTACACACTTGTACAACCTTGTACACACTTGTACAACCTTGTACACACTTGTACAACCTTGTACACAATTGTACAACCTTGTACAACCTTGTACACACTTGTTCAACCTTGTACACACTTGTACAACCTTGTACACACTTGTACACCTTTGTACACACTTGTACAACCTTGTACACACTTTTTCAACCTTGTACACACTTATACAACCTTGTACACACTTGTACAACCTTGTACACACTTGTACAACCTTGTCCACACTTGTACAACTATGTACACACTTGTACAACCTTGTCCACACTTGTACAACTATGTACACACTTGTACAACCTTGTAAAAACTTGTACAACCTTGTACACACTTGTACACCCTTGTACACACTTGTACAAGCTTGTACACACTTGTACAACCTTGTACACACTTGTTCACCCTTGTACACACTTGTACAACTTTTTACAAACTTGTACACACTTGTACAAAATTGTACATTCTTGTACATACTTGTACATCCTTGTACACATTTGTACAACCTTGTACAAACCTGTACACCCTTGTACACACTTGTACAAGCTTGTAAACACTTGTACACCCTTGTACAAACTTGTGCACCCTTGTACACTTTTGTACACCCTTGTACACATTTGTACAATCTTGTACAAACTTAAACACACTTGTACAAACATGTACACACTTGTACAACCTTGTACACACTTGTACAACCTTGTACACAATTGTAAAACCTTGTACACACTTGTACAAGCTTGTACACGATTGTACACTCTTGTACACACTTGTGCAACCTTGTACACACTTGTACAACCTTGTAAACACTTGTACAACCTTGTACAAACCTGTACACCCTTGTACACACTTGTACACCCTTGTACAAACTTGTGCACCCTTGTACACTTTTGTACACCCTTGTACACATTTGAACAACCTTGTACAAACTTGTACACACTTGTACAACCTTGTCCACACTTGTACAACCTTGTACACACTTGTACAACCTTGTACACACTTTTTCAACCTTGTACACACTTATACAACCTTGTACACACTTGTACAACCTTGTACACACTTGTACAACCTTGTACACACTTGTACAACCTTTTGCACACTTGTACAACCTTGTAAAAACTTGTACAACCTTGTACACACTTGTACACCCTTGTACACACTTGTACAAGCTTGTACACACTTGTACACCCTTGTACACACTTTTACAAGCTTGTACACACTTGTACAACCTTGTACACACTTGTACACCCTTGTACACACTTGTACAACCTTTTACAAACTTGTACACACTTGTACAAAATTGTACATTCTTGTACATACTTGTACATCCTTGTACACACTTGTACAACCTTGTACAAACCTGGACACCCTTGTACACACTTGTACAAGCTTGTACACACTTCTGCACCCTTGTACACACTTGTACACCCTTGTACACACTTGTACAACCTTTTACAAACTTGTACACACTTGTACAAAATTGTACATTCTTGTACATACTTGTACACCCTTGTAAACACTTGTACAACCTTGTACAAACCTGTACACCCTTGTACACACTTGTACAAGCTTGTACACACTTGTACAAGCTTGTACACACTTGTACACCCTTGTACAAACTTGTGCACCCTTGTACACTTTTGTACACCCTTGTATACATTTGTACAACCTTGTACAAACTTGTACACAATTGTACAAACTTGTACACACTTGTACAAACTTGTACACCCTTGTACACACTTGTACAACCTTGTACACACTTGTACAACCTTGTACACACATGTACAACCTTGTACACAATTGTACAACCTTATACAACCTTGTACACACTTGTACAACCTTGTACACACTTGTACAACCTTGTACACACTTGTACAACCTTGTACACAATTGTACAACCTTGTACAACCTTGTACACACTTGTTCAACCTTGTACACACTTGTACAACCTTGTACACACTTGTACACCTTTGTACACACTTGTACAACCTTGTACACACTTGTACAACCTTGTACACACTTGAACAACCTTGTACACACTTGAACAACCTTGTACACACTTGTACAACCTTGTACACACTTGTACACACTTGTACAAACTTGTACATTCTTGTACATACTTGTACACCCTTGTAAACACTTGTACAACCTTGTACAAACCTGTACACCCTTGTACACACTTGTACAAGCTTGTACACACTTGTACAAGCTTGTACACACTTGTACACCCTTGTACAAACTTGTGCACCCTTGTACACTTTTGTACACCCTTGTATACATTTGTACAACCTTGTACAAACTTGTACACACTTGTACAAACTTGTACACACTTGTACAAACTTGTACACCCTTGTACTCACTTGTACAACCTTGTACACACTTGTACAACCTTGTACACACTTGTACAACCTTGTACACACTTGTACAACCTTGTACACAATTGTACAACCTTGTACAACCTTGTACACACTTGTACAACCTTGTACACACTTGTACAACCTTGTACACACTTGTACAACCTTGTACACAATTGTACACCTTTGTACACACTTGTACAACCTTGTCCACACTTGTACAACCTTGTACACACTTGTACAACCTTGTACACACTTTTTCAACCTTGTACACACTTATACAACCTTGTACACACTTGTACAACCTTGTACACACTTGTACAACCTTGTACACACTTGTACAACCTTGTACACACTTGTACAACCTTTTACACACTTGTACAACCTTGTAAAAACTTGTACAACCTTGTACACACTTGTACACCCTTGTACACACTTGTACAAGCTTGTACACACTTGTACACCCTTGTACACACTTGTACAAGCTTGTACACACTTGTACAACCTTGTACACACTTGTACACCCTTGTACACACTTGTAGAACCTTTTACAAACTTGTACACACTTGTACAAAATTGTACATTCTTGTACATACTTGTACATCCTTGTACACACTTGTACAACCTTGTACAAACCTGTACACCCTTGTACACACTTGTACAAGCTTGTACACACTTGTGCACCCTTGTACACACTTGTACACCCTTGTACACACTTGTACAACCTTTTACAAACTTGTACACACTTGTACAAACTTGTACATTCTTGTACATACTTGTACACCCTTGTAAACACTTGTACAACCTTGTACAAACCTGTACACCCTTGTACACACTTGTACAAGCTTGTACACACTTGTACAAGCTTGTACACACTTGTACACCCTTGTACAAACTTGTGCACCCTTGTACACTTTTGTACACCCTTGTATACATTTGTACAACCTTGTACAAACTTGTACACAATTGTACAAACTTGTACACACTTGTACAAACTTGTACAGCCTTGTACACACTTGTACAACCTTGTACACACTTGTACAACCTTGTACACACATGTACAACCTTGTACACAATTGTACAACCTTGTACAACCTTGTACACACTTGTACAACCTTGTACACACTTGTACAACCTTGTACACACTTGTACAACCTTGTACACACTTGTACACCTTTGTACACACTTGTACAACCTTGTACACACTTGTACAACCTTGTACACACTTGTACAACCTTGTACACACTTTTTCAACCTTGTACACACTTATACAACCTTGTACACACTTGTACAACCTTGTACACACTTGTACAACCTTGTCCACACTTGTACAACTATGTACACACTTGTACAACCTTGTAAAAACTTGTACAACCTTGTACACACTTGTACACCCTTGTACACACTTGTACAAGCTTGTACACACTTGTACAACCTTGTACACACTTGTTCACCCTTGTACACACTTGTACAACTTTTTACAAACTTGTACACACTTGTACAAAATTGTACATTCTTGTACATACTTGTACATCCTTGTACACATTTGTACAACCTTGTACAAACCTGTACACCCTTGTACACACTTGTACAAGCTTGTAAACACTTGTACACCCTTGTACAAACTTGTGCACCCTTGTACACTTTTGTACACCCTTGTACACATTTGTACAATCTTGTACAAACATAAACACACTTGTACAAACATGTACACACTTGTACAACCTTGTACACACTTGTACAACCTTGTACACAATTGTAAAACCTTGTACACACTTGTACAAGCTTGTACACGATTGTACACTCTTGTACACACTTGTGCAACCTTGTACACACTTGTACAACCTTGTAAACACTTGTACAACCTTGTACAAACCTGTACACCCTTGTACACACTTGTACACCCTTGTACAAACTTGTGCACCCTTGTACACTTTTGTACACCCTTGTACACATTTGTACAACCTTGTACAAACTTGTACACACTTGTACAACCTTGTCCACACTTGTACAACCTTGTACACACTTGTACAACCTTGTACACACTTTTTCAACCTTGTACACACTTATACAACCTTGTACACACTTGTACAACCTTGTACACACTTGTACAACCTTGTACACACTTGTACAACCTTTTGCACACTTGTACAACCTTGTAAAAACTTGTACAACCTTGTACACACTTGTACACCCTTGTACACACTTGTACAAGCTTGTACACACTTGTACACCCTTGTACACACTTTTACAAGCTTGTACACACTTGTACAACCTTGTACACACTTGTACACCCTTGTACACACTTGTACAACCTTTTACAAACTTGTACACACTTGTACAAAATTGTACATTCTTGTACATACTTGTACATCCTTGTACACACTTGTACAACCTTGTACAAACCTGGACACCCTTGTACACACTTGTACAAGCTTGTACACACTTCTGCACCCTTGTACACACTTGTACACCCTTGTACACACTTGTACAACCTTTTACAAACTTGTACACACTTGTACAAAATTGTACATTCTTGTACATACTTGTACACCCTTGTAAACACTTGTACAACCTTGTACAAACCTGTACACCCTTGTACACACTTGTACAAGCTTGTACACACTTGTACAAGCTTGTACACACTTGTACACCCTTGTACAAACTTGTGCACCCTTGTACACTTTTGTACACCCTTGTATACATTTGTACAACCTTGTACAAACTTGTACACAATTGTACAAACTTGTACACACTTGTACAAACTTGTACACCCTTGTACACACTTGTACAACCTTGTACACACTTGTACAACCTTGTACACACATGTACAACCTTGTACACAATTGTACAACCTTGTACAACCTTGTACACACTTGTACAACCTTGTACACACTTGTACAACCTTGTACACACTTGTACAACCTTGTACACACTTGTACACCTTTGTACACACTTGTACAACCTTGTACACACTTGTACAACCTTGTACACACTTGTACAACCTTGTACACACTTTTTCAACCTTGTACACACTTATACAACCTTGTACACACTTGTACAACCTTGTACACACTTGTACAACCTTGTCCACACTTGTACAACTATGTACACACTTGTACAACCTTGTAAAAACTTGTACAACCTTGTACACACTTGTACACCCTTGTACACACTTGTACAAGCTTGTACACACTTGTACAACCTTGTACACACTTGTTCACCCTTGTACACACTTGTACAACCTTTTACAAACTTGTACACACTTGTACAAAATTGTACATTCTTGTACATACTTGTACATCCTTGTACACATTTGTACAACCTTGTACAAACCTGTACACCCTTGTACACACTTGTACAAGCTTGTACACACTTGTACACCCTTGTACAAACTTGTGCACCCTTGTACACTTTTGCACACCCTTGTACACATTTGTACAACCTTGTACAAACTTAAACACACTTGTACAAACATGTACACACTTGAACAACCATGTACACACTTGTACAACCTTGTACACACTTGTAAAAGCTTGTACACACTTGTACAAACTTGTACACACTTGTACAACCTTGTACACACTTGTACAACCTTGTACACAATTGTAAAACATTGTACACACTTGTACAACCTTGTACAAACCTGTACACCCTTGTACACACTTGTACAAGCTTGTACACGATTGTACACTCTTGTACACACTTGTGCAACCTTGTACACACTTGTACAACCTTGTAAACACTTGTACAACCTTGTACAAACCTGTACACCCTTGTACACACTTGTACACCCTTGTACAAACTTGTGCACCCTTGTACACTTTTGTACACCCTTGTACACATTTGTACAACCTTGTACAAACTTGTACACACTTGTACAAACTTGTACACACTTGTACAAACATGTACACACTTGTACAAACTTGTACACCCTTGTACACATTGTACAACCTTGTACACACTTGTACAACCTTGTACACAATTGTACAACCTTGTACAACCATGTACACAC
Organism: Macrosteles quadrilineatus; assembly: GCF_028750875.1. Classification (NCBI taxonomy): domain Eukaryota; kingdom Metazoa; phylum Arthropoda; class Insecta; order Hemiptera; family Cicadellidae; genus Macrosteles; species Macrosteles quadrilineatus. The sequence goes on from NW_026542695.1 coordinate 245,782, forward strand.
TTGTACAACCTTGTACACACTTGTACAACCTTGTACACACTTGTACACCTTTGTAAACACTTATACAACCTTGTACACACTTGTACAACCTTGTACACACTTGTACAACCTTGTACACACTTGTACAACCTTGTACACACTTGTACAACCTTGTACACACTTGTACAACCTTGTACACACTTGTACAACCTTGTAAAAACTTGTACAAGCTTGTACACGATTGTACACCCTTGTACACACTTGTGCACCCTTGTACACACTTGTAGAACCTTGTACACACTTGTACAACCTTGTACACACTTGTACAACCATGTACACACTTGTACAACCTTGTACACACTTGTACAACCTTGTACACACTTGTACAACCTTGTACACACTTGTACAACCTTGTACACACTTGTACAACCTTGTACACACTTGTACAACCTTTTACACACTTGTACAAGCTTGTACACACTTGTACAACCTTGTACACACTTGTGCACCCTTGTACAAACTTGTACTTACTTGTACAACCTTGTACAAACTTGTACACACTTGTAAAAACTTTTACATCCTTGTACACATTTGTACACCCTTGTACACACTTGTACAACCTTGTACAAACCTGTACACCCTTGAACACACTTGTACAAGCTTGTACACGATTGTACACCCTTGTACACACTTGTGCACCCTTGTACACACTTGTACACCCTTGTACACACTTGTACAACCTTTTACAAACTTGTACACACTTGTACAAACTTGTACATTCTTGTACATACTTGTACACCCTTGTAAACACTTGTACAAACTTGTACAAACCTGTACACCCTTGTACACACTTGTACAAGCTTGTACACACTTGTACACCCTTGTACAAACTTGTGCACAATTGTTTACTTTTGTACACCCTTGTATACATTTGTACAACCTTGTACAAACTTGTACACAATTGTACAAACTTGTACACACTTGTACAAACTTGTACACCCTTGTACACACTTGTACAACCTTGTACACACTTGTACAACCTTGTACAAACCTGTACACCCTTGTACACACTTGTACAAGATTGTACACGATTGTACACCCTTGTACACACTTGTGCACCCTTGTACACACTTGTACACCCTTGTACACACTTGTACAACCTTTTACAAACTTGTACACACTTGTACAAACTTTTACATTCTTGTACATACTTGTACACCCTTGTAAACACTTGTACAACCTTGTACAAACCTGTACACCCTTCTTCACACTTGTACAAGCTTGTACACACTTGTACACCCTTGTACAAACTTGTGCACCCTTGTACACTTTTGTACACCCTTGTATACATTTGTACAACCTTGTACAAACTTAAACACACTTGTACAAACATGTACACACTTGAACAACCATGTACACACTTGTACAACCTTGTACACACTTGTACAAGCTTGTACACACTTGTACAAACTTGTACACACTTGTACAACCTTGTACACACTTGTACAACCTTGTACACAATTGTAAAACATTGTACACACTTGTACAACCTTGTACAAACCTGTACACCCTTGTACACACTTGTACAAGCTTGTACACGATTGTACACTCTTGTACACACTTGTGCAACCTTGTACACACTTGTACAACCTTGTAAACACTTGTACAACCTTGTACAAACCTGTACACCCTTGTACACACTTGTACACCCTTGTACAAACTTGTGCACCCTTGTACACTTTTGTACACCCTTGTACACATTTGTACAACCTTGTACAAACTTGTACACACTTGTACAAACTTGTACACACTTGTACAAACATGTACACACTTGTACAAACTTGTACACCCTTGTACACATTGTACAACCTTGTACACACTTGTACAACCTTGTACACAATTGTACAACCTTGTACAACCATGTACACACTTGTACAACCTTGTACACACTTGTACAACCTTGTACACACTTGTACACCTTTGTAAACACTTATACAACCTTGTACACACTTGTACAACCTTGTACACACTTGTACAACCTTGTACACACTTGTACAACCTTGTACACACTTGTACAACCTTGTACACACTTGTACAACCTTGTACACACTTGTACAACCTTGTACACACTTGTACAACCTTGTAAAAACTTGTACAAGCTTGTACACGATTGTACACCCTTGTACACACTTGTGCACCCTTGTACACACTTGTAGAACCTTGTACACACTTGTACAACCTTGTACACACTTGTACAACCATGTACACACTTGTACAACCTTGTACACACTTGTACAACCTTGTACACACTTGTACAACCTTGTACACACTTGTACAACCTTGTACACACTTGTACAACCTTGTACACACTTGTACAACCTTTTACACACTTGTACAAGCTTGTACACACTTGTACAACCTTGTACACACTTGTGCACCCTTGTACAAACTTGTACTTACTTGTACAACCTTGTACAAACTTGTACACACTTGTACAAACTTTTACATCCTTGTACACATTTGTACACCCTTGTACACACTTGTACAACCTTGTACAAACCTGTACACCCTTGAACACACTTGTACAAGCTTGTACACGATTGTACACCCTTGTACACACTTGTGCACCCTTGTACACACTTGTACACCCTTGTACACACTTGTACAACCTTTTACAAACTTGTACACACTTGTACAAACTTGTACATTCTTGTACATACTTGTACACCCTTGTAAACACTTGTACAAACTTGTACAAACCTGTACACCCTTGTACACACTTGTACAAGCTTGTACACACTTGTACACCCTTGTACAAACTTGTGCACAATTGTTTACTTTTGTACACCCTTGTATACATTTGTACAACCTTGTACAAACTTGTACACAATTGTACAAACTTGTACACACTTGTACAAACTTGTACACCCTTGTACACACTTGTACAACCTTGTACACACTTGTACAACCTTGTACAAACCTGTACACCCTTGTACACACTTGTACAAGATTGTACACGATTGTACACCCTTGTACACACTTGTGCACCCTTGTACACACTTGTACACCCTTGTACACACTTGTACAACCTTTTACAAACTTGTACACACTTGTACAAACTTTTACATTCTTGTACATACTTGTACACCCTTGTAAACACTTGTACAACCTTGTACAAACCTGTACACCCTTCTTCACACTTGTACAAGCTTGTACACACTTGTACACCCTTGTACAAACTTGTGCACCCTTGTACACTTTTGTACACCCTTGTATACATTTGTACAACCTTGTAAAAACTTGTACACACTTGTACAAACTTGTACACACTTGTTCAAACTTGTACACCCTTGTACACACTTGTACAACCTTGTACACAATTGTACAACCTTGTACAACCTTGTACACACTTGTTCAACCTTGTACACACTTGTACAACCTTGTACACACTTGTACACCTTTGTACACACTTGTACAACCTTGTACACACTTGTACAACCTTGTACACACTTGAACAACCTTGTACACACTTGTACAACCTTGTACACACTTGTACACACTTGTACAAACTTGTACATTCTTGTACATACTTGTACACCCTTGTAAACACTTGTACAACCTTGTACAAACCTGTACACCCTTGTACACACTTGTACAAGCTTGTACACACTTGTACAAGCTTGTACACACTTGTACACCCTTGTACAAACTTGTGCACCATTGTACACTTTTGTACACCCTTGTATACATTTGTACAACCTTGTACAAACTTGTACACACTTGTACAAACTTGTACACACTTGTACAAACTTGTACACCCTTGTACTCACTTGTACAACCTTCTACACACTTGTACAACCTTGTACACACTTGTACAACCTTGTACACACTTGTACAACCTTGTACACAATTGTACAACCTTGTACAACCTTGTACACACTTGTACAACCTTGTACACACTTGTACAACCTTGTACACACTTGTACAACCTTGTACACACTTGTACAACCTTGTACACAATTGTACACCTTTGTACACACTTGTACAACCTTGTCCACACTTGTACAACCTTGTACACACTTGTACAACCTTGTACACACTTTTTCAACCTTGTACACACTTATACAACCTTGTACACACTTGTACAACCTTGTACACACTTGTACAACCTTGTACACACTTGTACAACCTTTTACACACTTGTACAACCTTGTAAAAACTTGTACAACCTTGTACACACTTGTACACCCTTGTACACACTTGTACAAGCTTGTACACACTTGTACACCCTTGTACACACTTGTACAAGCTTGTACACACTTGTACAACCTTGTACACACTTGTACACCCTTGTACACACTTGTAGAACCTTTTACAAACTTGTACACACTTGTACAAAATTGTACATTCTTGTACATACTTGTACATCCTTGTACACACTTGTACAACCTTGTACAAACCTGTACACCCTTGTACACACTTGTACAAGCTTGTACACACTTGTGCACCCTTGTACACACTTGTACACCCTTGTACACACTTGTACAACCTTTTACAAACTTGTACACACTTGTACAAACTTGTACATTCTTGTACATACTTGTACACCCTTGTAAACACTTGTACAACCTTGTACAAACCTGTACACCCTTGTACACACTTGTACAAGCTTGTACACACTTGTACAAGCTTGTACACACTTGTACACCCTTGTACAAACTTGTGCACCCTTGTACACTTTTGTACACCCTTGTATACATTTGTACAACCTTGTACAAACTTGTACACAATTGTACAAACTTGTAAACACTTGTACAAACTTGTACACCCTTGTACACACTTGTACAACCTTGTACACACTTGTACAACCTTGTACACACATGTACAACCTTGTACACAATTGTACAACCTTGTACAACCTTGTACACACTTGTACAACCTTGTACACACTTGTACAACCTTGTACACACTTGTACAACCTTGTACACACTTGTACACCTTTGTACACACTTGTACAACCTTGTACACACTTGTACAACCTTGTACACACTTGTACAACCTTGTACACACTTTTTCAACCTTGTACACACTTATACAACCTTGTACACACTTGTACAACCTTGTACACACTTGTACAACCTTGTCCACACTTGTACAACTATGTACACACTTGTACAACCTTGTAAAAACTTGTACAACCTTGTACACACTTGTACACCCTTGTACACACTTGTACAAGCTTGTACACACTTGTACAACCTTGTACACACTTGTTCACCCTTGTACACACTTGTACAACTTTTTACAAACTTGTACACACTTGTACAAAATTGTACATTCTTGTACATACTTGTACATCCTTGTACACATTTGTACAACCTTGTACAAACCTGTACACCCTTGTACACACTTGTACAAGCTTGTACACACTTGTACACCCTTGTACAAACTTGTGCACCCTTGTACACTTTTGTACACCCTTGTACACATTTGTACAATCTTGTACAAACTTAAACACACTTGTACAAACATGTACACACTTGAACAACCATGTACACACTTGTACAACCTTGTACACACTTGTACAAGCTTGTACACACTTGTACAAACTTGTACACACTTGTACAACCTTGTACACACTTGTACAACCTTGTACACAATTGTAAAACCTTGTACACACTTGTACAACCTTGTACAAACCTGTACACCCTTGTACACACTTGTACAAGCTTGTACACGATTGTACACTCTTGTACACACTTGTGCAACCTTGTACACACTTGTACAACCTTGTAAACACTTGTACAACCTTGTACAAACCTGTACACCCTTGTACACACTTGTACACCCTTGTACAAACTTGTGCACCTTTGTACACTTTTGTACACCCTTGTACACATTTGTACAACCTTGTACAAACTTGTACACACTTGTACAACCTTGTCCACACTTGTACAACCTTGTACACACTTGTACAACCTTGTACACACTTTTTCAACCTTGTACACACTTATACAACCTTGTACACACTTGTACAACCTTGTACACACTTGTACAACCTTGTACACACTTGTACAACCTTGTACACACTTGTACAACCTTTTACACACTTGTACAACCTTGTAAAAACTTGTACAACCTTGTACACACTTGTACACCCTTGTACACACTTGTACAAGCTTGTACACCCTTGTACACTTTTGTACACCCTTGTATACATTTGTACAACCTTGTACAAACTTGTACACACTTGTACAAACATGTACACACTTGTACAAACTTGTACACCCTTGTACACATTGTACAACCTTGTACACACTTGTACAACCTTGTACAAACTTGTGCACCCTTGTACACTTTTGTACACCCTTGTATACATTTGTACAACCTTGTACAAACTTGTACACACTTGTACAAACATGTACACACTTGTACAAACTTGTACACCCTTGTACACATTGTACAACCTTGTACACACTTGTACAACCTTGTACACAATTGTACAACCTTGTACAACCATGTACACACTTGTACAACCTTGTACACACTTGTACAACCTTGTACACACTTGTACACCTTTGTACACACTTATACAACCTTTTACACACTTGTACAACCTTGTACACACTTGTACAACCTTGTACACACTTGTACAACCTTGTACACACTTGTACAACCTTGTACACACTTGTACAACCTTGTAAAAACTTGTACAAGCTTGTACACGATTGTACACCCTTGTACACACTTGTGCACCCTTGTACACACTTGTACAACCTTGTACACACTTGTACAACCTTGTACACACTTGTACAACCATGTACACACTTGTACAACCTTGTACACACTTGTACAACCTTGTACACACTTGTACAACCTTGTACACACTTGTACAACCTTGTACACACTTGTACAACCTTGTACACACTTGTACAACCTTTTACACACTTGTACAAGCTTGTACACACTTGTACAACCTTGTACACACTTGTGCACCCTTGTACAAACTTGTACTTACTTGTACAACCTTGTACAAACTTGTACACACTTGTACAAACTTTTACATCCTTGTACACATTTGTACACCCTTGTACACACTTGTACAACCTTGTACAAACCTGTACACCCTTGAACACACTTGTACAAGCTTGTACACGATTGTACACCCTTGTACACACTTGTGCACCCTTGTACACACTTGTACACCCTTGTACACACTTGTACAACCTTTTACAAACTTGTACACACTTGTACAAACTTGTACATTCTTGTACATACTTGTACATTCTTGTACATACTTGTACACCCTTGTAAACACTTGTACAAACTTGTACAAACCTGTACACCCTTGTACACACTTGTACAAGCTTGTACACACTTGTACACCCTTGTTTACTTTTGTACACCCTTGTATACATTTGTACAACCTTGTACAAACTTGTACACAATTGTACAAACTTGTACACACTTGTACAAACTTGTACACCCTTGTACACACTTGTACAACCTTGTACACACTTGTACAACCTTGTACAAACCTGTACACCCTTGTACACACTTGTACAAGATTGTACACGATTGTACACCCTTGTACACACTTGTGCACCCTTGTACACACTTGTACACCCTTGTACACACTTGTACAACCTTTTACAAACTTGTACACACTTGTACAAACTTTTACATTCTTGTACATACTTGTACACCCTTGTAAACACTTGTACAACCTTGTACAAACCTGTACACCCTTCTTCACACTTGTACAAGCTTGTACACACTTGTACACCCTTGTACAAACTTGTGCACCCTTGTACACTTTTGTACACCCTTGTATACATTTGTACAACCTTGTAAAAACTTGTACACACTTGTACAAACTTGTACACACTTGTTCAAACTTGTACACCCTTGTACACACTTGTACAACCTTGTACACAATTGTACAACCTTGTACAACCTTGTACACACTTGTTCAACCTTGTACACACTTGTACAACCTTGTACACACTTGTACACCTTTGTACACACTTGTACAACCTTGTACACACTTGTACAACCTTGTACACACTTGAACAACCTTGTACACACTTGTACAACCTTGTACACACTTGTACACACTTGTACACACTTGTACAAACTTGTACATTCTTGTACATACTTGTACACCCTTGTAAACACTTGTACAACCTTGTACAAACCTGTACACCCTTGTACACACTTGTACAAGCTTGTACACACTTGTACAAGCTTGTACACACTTGTACACCCTTGTACAAACTTGTGCACCCTTGTACACTTTTGTACACCCTTGTATACATTTGTACAACCTTGTACAAACTTGTACACACTTGTACAAACTTGTACACACTTGTACAAACTTGTACACCCTTGTACTCACTTGTACAACCTTGTACACACTTGTACAACCTTGTACAAACTTGTGCACCCTTGTACACTTTTGTACACCCTTGTACACATTTGTACAATCTTGTACAAACTTAAACACACTTGTACAAACATGTACACACTTGAACAACCATGTACACACTTGTACAACCTTGTACACACTTGTACAAGCTTGTACACACTTGTACAACCTTGTACACACTTGTTCACCCTTGTACACACTTGTACAACTTTTTACAAACTTGTACACACTTGTACAAAATTGTACATTCTTGTACATACTTGTACATCCTTGTACACATTTGTACAACCTTGTACAAACCTGTACACCCTTGTACACACTTGTACAAGCTTGTACACACTTGTACACCCTTGTACAAACTTGTGCACCCTTGTACACTTTTGTACACCCTTGTACACATTTGTACAATCTTGTACAAACTTAAACACACTTGTACAAACATGTACACACTTGAACAACCATGTACACACTTGTACAACCTTGTACACACTTGTACAAGCTTGTACACACTTGTACAAACTTGTACACACTTGTACAACCTTGTACACACTTGTACAACCTTGTACACAATTGTAAAACCTTGTACACACTTGTACAACCTTGTACAAACCTGTACACCCTTGTACACACTTGTACAAGCTTGTACACGATTGTACACTCTTGTACACACTTGTGCAACCTTGTACACACTTGTACAACCTTGTAAACACTTGTACAACCTTGTACAAACCTGTACACCCTTGTACACACTTGTACACCCTTGTACAAACTTGTGCACCTTTGTACACTTTTGTACACCCTTGTACACATTTGTACAACCTTGTACAAACTTGTACACACTTGTACAACCTTGTCCACACTTGTACAACCTTGTACACACTTGTACAACCTTGTACACACTTTTTCAACCTTGTACACACTTATACAACCTTGTACACACTTGTACAACCTTGTACACACTTGTACAACCTTGTACACACTTGTACAACCTTGTACACACTTGTACAACCTTTTACACACTTGTACAACCTTGTAAAAACTTGTACAACCTTGTACACACTTGTACACCCTTGTACACACTTGTACAAGCTTGTACACCCTTGTACACTTTTGTACACCCTTGTATACATTTGTACAACCTTGTACAAACTTGTACACACTTGTACAAACATGTACACACTTGTACAAACTTGTACACACTTGTACAACTATGTACACACTTGTACAACCTTGTAAAAACTTGTACAACCTTGTACACACTTGTACACCCTTGTACACACTTGTACAAGCTTGTACACACTTGTACAACCTTGTACACACTTGTTCACCCTTGTACACACTTGTACAACTTTTTACAAACTTGTACACACTTGTACAAAATTGTACATTCTTGTACATACTTGTACATCCTTGTACACATTTGTACAACCTTGTACAAACCTGTACACCCTTGTACACACTTGTACAAGCTTGTACACACTTGTACACCCTTGTACAAACTTGTGCACCCTTGTACACTTTTGTACACCCTTGTACACATTTGTACAATCTTGTACAAACTTAAACACACTTGTACAAACATGTACACACTTGAACAACCATGTACACACTTGTACAACCTTGTACACACTTGTACAAGCTTGTACACACTTGTACAAACTTGTACACACTTGTACAACCTTGTACACACTTGTACAACCTTGTACACAATTGTAAAACCTTGTACACACTTGTACAACCTTGTACAAACCTGTAAACCCTTGTACACACTTGTACAAGCTTGTACACGATTGTACACTCTTGTACACACTTGTGCAACCTTGTACACACTTGTACAACCTTGTAAACACTTGTACAACCTTGTACAAACCTGTACACCCTTGTACACACTTGTACACCCTTGTACAAACTTGTGCACCTTTGTACACTTTTGAACACCCTTGTACACATTTGTACAACCTTGTACAAACTTGTACACACTTGTACAACCTTGTCCACACTTGTACAACCTTGTACACACTTGTACAACCTTGTACACACTTTTTCAACCTTGTACACACTTATACAACCTTGTACACACTTGTACAACCTTGTACACACTTGTACAACCTTGTACACACTTGTACAACCTTGTACACACTTGTACAACCTTTTACACACTTGTACAACCTTGTAAAAACTTGTACAACCTTGTACACACTTGTACACCCTTGTACACACTTGTACAAGCTTGTACACCCTTGTACACTTTTGTACACCCTTGTATACATTTGTACAACCTTGTACAAACTTGTACACACTTGTACAAACATGTACACACTTGTACAAACTTGTACACCCTTGTACACATTGTACAACCTTGTACACACTTGTACAACCTTGTACAAACTTGTGCACCCTTGTACACTTTTGTACACCCTTGTATACATTTGTACAACCTTGTACAAACTTGTACACACTTGTACAAACATGTACACACTTGTACAAACTTGTACACCCTTGTACACATTGTACAACCTTGTACACACTTGTACAACCTTGTACACAATTGTACAACCTTGTACAACCATGTACACACTTGTACAACCTTGTACACACTTGTACAACCTTGTACACACTTGTACACCTTTGTACACACTTATACAACCTTGTACACACTTGTACAACCTTGTACACACTTGTACAACCTTGTACACACTTGTACAACCTTGTACACACTTGTACAACCTTGTACACACTTGTACAACCTTGTAAAAACTTGTACAAGCTTGTACACGATTGTACACCCTTGTACACACTTGTGCACCCTTGTACACACTTGTACAACCTTGTACACACTTGTACAACCTTGTACACACTTGTACAACCATGTACACACTTGTACAACCTTGTACACACTTGTACAACCTTGTACACACTTGTACAACCTTGTACAACCTTGTACACACTTGTACAACCTTGTACACACTTGTACAACCTTGTACACACTTGTACAACCTTGTACACACTTGTACAACCTTTTACACACTTGTACAAGCTTGTACACACTTGTACAACCTTGTACACACTTGTGCACCCTTGTACAAACTTGTACTTACTTGTACAACCTTGTACAAACTTGTACACACTTGTACAAACTTTTACATCCTTGTACACATTTGTACACCCTTGTACACACTTGTACAACCTTGTACAAACCTGTACACCCTTGAACACACTTGTACAAGCTTGTACACGATTGTACACCCTTGTACACACTTGTGCACCCTTGTACACACTTGTACACCCTTGTACACACTTGTACAACCTTTTACAAACTTGTACACACTTGTACAAACTTGTACATTCTTGTACATACTTGTACATTCTTGTACATACTTGTACACCCTTGTAAACACTTGTACAAACTTGTACAAACCTGTACACCCTTGTACACACTTGTACAAGCTTGTACACACTTGTACACCCTTGTTTACTTTTGTACACCCTTGTATACATTTGTACAACCTTGTACAAACTTGTACACAATTGTACAAACTTGTACACACTTGTACAAACTTGTACACCCTTGTACACACTTGTACAACCTTGTACACACTTGTACAACCTTGTACAAACCTGTACACCCTTGTACACACTTGTACAAGATTGTACACGATTGTACACCCTTGTACACACTTGTGCACCCTTGTACACACTTGTACACCCTTGTACACACTTGTACAACCTTTTACAAACTTGTACACACTTGTACAAACTTTTACATTCTTGTACATACTTGTACACCCTTGTAAACACTTGTACAACCTTGTACAAACCTGTACACCCTTCTTCACACTTGTACAAGCTTGTACACACTTGTACACCCTTGTACAAACTTGTGCACCCTTGTACACTTTTGTACACCCTTGTATACATTTGTACAACCTTGTAAAAACTTGTACACACTTGTACAAACTTGTACACACTTGTTCAAACTTGTACACCCTTGTACACACTTGTACAACCTTGTACACAATTGTACAACCTTGTACAACCTTGTACACACTTGTTCAACCTTGTACACACTTGTACAACCTTGTACACACTTGTACACCTTTGTACACACTTGTACAACCTTGTACACACTTGTACAACCTTGTACACACTTGAACAACCTTGTACACACTTGTACAACCTTGTACACACTTGTACACACTTGTACAAACTTGTACATTCTTGTACATACTTGTACACCCTTGTAAACACTTGTACAACCTTGTACAAACCTGTACACCCTTGTACACACTTGTACAAGCTTGTACACACTTGTACAAGCTTGTACACACTTGTACAACCTTGTACAAACTTGTGCACCCTTGTACACTTTTGTACACCCTTGTATACATTTGTACAACCTTGTACAAACTTGTACACACTTGTACAACCTTGTACACACTTGTACAACCATGTACACACTTGTACAACCTTGTACACACTTGTACAACCTTGTACACACTTGTACAACCTTGTACAACCTTGTACACACTTGTACAACCTTGTACACACTTGTACAACCTTGTACACACTTGTACAACCTTGTACACACTTGTACAACCTTTTACACACTTGTACAAGCTTGTACACACTTGTACAACCTTGTACACACTTGTGCACCCTTGTACAAACTTGTACTTACTTGTACAACCTTGTACAAACTTGTACACACTTGTACAAACTTTTACATCCTTGTACACATTTGTACACCCTTGTACACACTTGTACAACCTTGTACAAACCTGTACACCCTTGAACACACTTGTACAAGCTTGTACACGATTGTACACCCTTGTACACACTTGTGCACCCTTGTACACACTTGTACACCCTTGTACACACTTGTACAACCTTTTACAAACTTGTACACACTTGTACAAACTTGTACATTCTTGTACATACTTGTACATTCTTGTACATACTTGTACACCCTTGTAAACACTTGTACAAACTTGTACAAACCTGTACACCCTTGTACACACTTGTACAAGCTTGTACACACTTGTACACCCTTGTTTACTTTTGTACACCCTTGTATACATTTGTACAACCTTGTACAAACTTGTACACAATTGTACAAACTTGTACACACTTGTACAAACTTGTACACCCTTGTACACACTTGTACAACCTTGTACACACTTGTACAACCTTGTACAAACCTGTACACCCTTGTACACACTTGTACAAGATTGTACACGATTGTACACCCTTGTACACACTTGTGCACCCTTGTACACACTTGTACACCCTTGTACACACTTGTACAACCTTTTACAAACTTGTACACACTTGTACAAACTTTTACATTCTTGTACATACTTGTACACCCTTGTAAACACTTGTACAACCTTGTACAAACCTGTACACCCTTCTTCACACTTGTACAAGCTTGTACACACTTGTACACCCTTGTACAAACTTGTGCACCCTTGTACACTTTTGTACACCCTTGTATACATTTGTACAACCTTGTAAAAACTTGTACACACTTGTACAAACTTGTACACACTTGTTCAAACTTGTACACCCTTGTACACACTTGTACAACCTTGTACACAATTGTACAACCTTGTACAACCTTGTACACACTTGTTCAACCTTGTACACACTTGTACAACCTTGTACACACTTGTACACCTTTGTACACACTTGTACAACCTTGTACACACTTGTACAACCTTGTACACACTTGAACAACCTTGTACACACTTGTACAACCTTGTACACACTTGTACACACTTGTACAAACTTGTACATTCTTGTACATACTTGTACACCCTTGTAAACACTTGTACAACCTTGTACAAACCTGTACACCCTTGTACACACTTGTACAAGCTTGTACACACTTGTACAAGCTTGTACACACTTGTACACCCTTGTACAAACTTGTGCACCCTTGTACACTTTTGTACACCCTTGTATACATTTGTACAACCTTGTACAAACTTGTACACACTTGTACAAACTTGTACACACTTGTACAAACTTGTACACCCTTGTACTCACTTGTACAACCTTGTACACACTTGTACAACCTTGTACAAACTTGTGCACCCTTGTACACTTTTGTACACCCTTGTACACATTTGTACAATCTTGTACAAACTTAAACACACTTGTACAAACATGTACACACTTGAACAACCATGTACACACTTGTACAACCTTGTACACACTTGTACAAGCTTGTACACACTTGTACAACCTTGTACACACTTGTTCACCCTTGTACACACTTGTACAACTTTTTACAAACTTGTACACACTTGTACAAAATTGTACATTCTTGTACATACTTGTACATCCTTGTACACATTTGTACAACCTTGTACAAACCTGTACACCCTTGTACACACTTGTACAAGCTTGTACACACTTGTACACCCTTGTACAAACTTGTGCACCCTTGTACACTTTTGTACACCCTTGTACACATTTGTACAATCTTGTACAAACTTAAACACACTTGTACAAACATGTACACACTTGAACAACCATGTACACACTTGTACAACCTTGTACACACTTGTACAAGCTTGTACACACTTGTACAAACTTGTACACACTTGTACAACCTTGTACACACTTGTACAACCTTGTACACAATTGTAAAACCTTGTACACACTTGTACAACCTTGTACAAACCTGTACACCCTTGTACACACTTGTACAAGCTTGTACACGATTGTACACTCTTGTACACACTTGTGCAACCTTGTACACACTTGTACAACCTTGTAAACACTTGTACAACCTTGTACAAACCTGTACACCCTTGTACACACTTGTACACCCTTGTACAAACTTGTGCACCTTTGTACACTTTTGTACACCCTTGTACACATTTGTACAACCTTGTACAAACTTGTACACACTTGTACAACCTTGTCCACACTTGTACAACCTTGTACACACTTGTACAACCTTGTACACACTTTTTCAACCTTGTACACACTTGTACAACCTTTTACACACTTGTACAACCTTGTAAAAACTTGTACAACCTTGTACACACTTGTACACCCTTGTACACACTTGTACAAGCTTGTACACCCTTGTACACTTTTGTACACCCTTGTATACATTTGTACAACCTTGTACAAACTTGTACACACTTGTACAAACATGTACACACTTGTACAAACTTGTACACCCTTGTACACATTGTACAACCTTGTACACACTTGTACAACCTTGTACAAACTTGTGCACCCTTGTACACTTTTGTACACCCTTGTATACATTTGTACAACCTTGTACAAACTTGTACACACTTGTACAAACATGTACACACTTGTACAAACTTGTACACCCTTGTACACATTGTACAACCTTGTACACACTTGTACAACCTTGTACACAATTGTACAACCTTGTACAACCATGTACACACTTGTACAACCTTGTACACACTTGTACAACCTTGTACACACTTGTACACCTTTGTACACACTTATACAACCTTGTACACACTTGTACAACCTTGTACACACTTGTACAACCTTGTACACACTTGTACAACCTTGTACACACTTGTACAACCTTGTACACACTTGTACAACCTTGTAAAAACTTGTACAAGCTTGTACACGATTGTACACCCTTGTACACACTTGTGCACCCTTGTACACACTTGTACAACCTTGTACACACTTGTACAACCTTGTACACACTTGTACAACCATGTACACACTTGTACAACCTTGTACACACTTGTACAACCTTGTACACACTTGTACAACCTTGTACACACTTGTACAACCTTGTACACACTTGTACAACCTTGTACACACTTGTACAACCTTTTACACACTTGTACAAGCTTGTACACACTTGTACAACCTTGTACACACTTGTGCACCCTTGTACAAACTTGTACTTACTTGTACAACCTTGTACAAACTTGTACACACTTGTACAAACTTTTACATCCTTGTACACATTTGTACACCCTTGTACACACTTGTACAACCTTGTACAAACCTGTACACCCTTGAACACACTTGTACAAGCTTGTACACGATTGTACACCCTTGTACACACTTGTGCACCCTTGTACACACTTGTACACCCTTGTACACACTTGTACAACCTTTTACAAACTTGTACACACTTGTACAAACTTGTACATTCTTGTACATACTTGTACATTCTTGTACATACTTGTACACCCTTGTAAACACTTGTACAAACTTGTACAAACCTGTACACCCTTGTACACACTTGTACAAGCTTGTACACACTTGTACACCCTTGTTTACTTTTGTACACCCTTGTATACATTTGTACAACCTTGTACAAACTTGTACACAATTGTACAAACTTGTACACACTTGTACAAACTTGTACACCCTTGTACACACTTGTACAACCTTGTACACACTTGTACAACCTTGTACAAACCTGTACACCCTTGTACACACTTGTACAACCTTTTACAAACTTGTACACACTTGTACAAACTTTTACATTCTTGTACATACTTGTACACCCTTGTAAACACTTGTACAACCTTGTACAAACCTGTACACCCTTCTTCACACTTGTACAAGCTTGTACACACTTGTACACCCTTGTACAAACTTGTGCACCCTTGTCCACTTTTGTACACCCTTGTATACATTTGTACAACCTTGTAAAAACTTGTACACACTTGTACAAACTTGTACACACTTGTTCAAACTTGTACACCCTTGTACACACTTGTACAACCTTGTACACAATTGTACAACCTTGTACAACCTTGTACACACTTGTTCAACCTTGTACACACTTGTACAACCTTGTACACACTTGTACACCTTTGTACACACTTGTACAACCTTGTACACACTTGTACAACCTTGTACACACTTGAACAACCTTGTACACACTTGTACAACCTTGTACACACTTGTACACACTTGTACAAACTTTTACATTCTTGTACATACTTGTACACCCTTGTAAACACTTGTACAACCTTGTACAAACCTGTACACCCTTGTACACACTTGTACAAGCTTGTACACACTTGTACAAGCTTGTACACACTTGTACACCCTTGTACAAACTTGTGCAACCTTGTACACTTTTGTACACCCTTGTATACATTTGTACAACCTTGTACAAACTTGTACACACTTGTACAAACTTGTACACACTTGTACAAACTTGTACACCCTTGTACTCACTTGTACAACCTTGTACACACTTGTACAACCTTGTACACACTTGTACAACCTTGTACACACTTGTACAACCTTGTACACAATTGTACAACCTTGTACAACCTTGTACACACTTGTACAACCTTGTACACACTTGTACAACCTTGTACACACTTGTACAACCTTGTACACAATTGTACACCTTTGTACACACTTGTACAACCTTGTCCACACTTGTACAACCTTGTACACACTTGTACAACCTTGTACACACTTTTTCAACCTTGTACACACTTATACAACCTTGTACAAACCTGTACACCCTTGTACACACTTGTACAAGCTTGTACACACTTGTACAAGCTTGTACACACTTGTACACCCTTGTACAAACTTGTGCACCCTTGTACACTTTTGTACACCCTTGTATACATTTGTACAACCTTGTACAAACTTGTACACACTTGTACAAACTTGTACACACTTGTACAAACTTGTACACCCTTGTACTCACTTGTACAACCTTGTACACACTTGTACAACCTTGTACAAACTTGTGCACCCTTGTACACTTTTGTACACCCTTGTACACATTTGTACAATCTTGTACAAACTTAAACACACTTGTACAAACATGTACACACTTGAACAACCATGTACACACTTGTACAACCTTGTACACACTTGTACAAGCTTGTACACACTTGTACAACCTTGTACACACTTGTTCACCCTTGTACACACTTGTACAACTTTTTACAAACTTGTACACACTTGTACAAAATTGTACATTCTTGTACATACTTGTACATCCTTGTACACATTTGTACAACCTTGTACAAACCTGTACACCCTTGTACACACTTGTACAAGCTTGTACACACTTGTACACCCTTGTACAAACTTGTGCACCCTTGTACACTTTTGTACACCCTTGTACACATTTGTACAATCTTGTACAAACTTAAACACACTTGTACAAACATGTACACACTTGAACAACCATGTACACACTTGTACAACCTTGTACACACTTGTACAAGCTTGTACACACTTGTACAAACTTGTACACACTTGTACAACCTTGTACACACTTGTACAACCTTGTACACAATTGTAAAACCTTGTACACACTTGTACAACCTTGTACAAACCTGTACACCCTTGTACACACTTGTACAAGCTTGTACACGATTGTACACTCTTGTACACACTTGTGCAACCTTGTACACACTTGTACAACCTTGTAAACACTTGTACAACCTTGTACAAACCTGTACACCCTTGTACACACTTGTACACCCTTGTACAAACTTGTGCACCTTTGTACACTTTTGTACACCCTTGTACACATTTGTACAACCTTGTACAAACTTGTACACACTTGTACAACCTTGTCCACACTTGTACAACCTTGTACACACTTGTACAACCTTGTACACACTTTTTCAACCTTGTACACACCTATACAACCTTGTACACACTTGTACAACCTTGTACACACTTGTACAACCTTGTACACACTTGTACAACCTTGTACACACTTGTACAACCTTTTACACACTTGTACAACCTTGTAAAAACTTGTACAACCTTGTACACACTTGTACACCCTTGTACACACTTGTACAAGCTTGTACACCCTTGTACACTTTTGTACACCCTTGTATACATTTGTACAACCTTGTACAAACTTGTACACACTTGTACAAACATGTACACACTTGTACAAACTTGTACACCCTTGTACACATTGTACAACCTTGTACACACTTGTACAACCTTGTACAAACTTGTGCACCCTTGTACACTTTTGTACACCCTTGTATACATTTGTACAACCTTGTACAAACTTGTACACACTTGTACAAACATGTACACACTTGTACAAACTTGTACACCCTTGTACACATTGTACAACCTTGTACACACTTGTACAACCTTGTACACAATTGTACAACCTTGTACAACCATGTACACACTTGTACAACCTTGTACACACTTGTACAACCTTGTACACACTTGTACACCTTTGTACACACTTATACAACCTTGTACACACTTGTACAACCTTGTACACACTTGTACAACCTTGTACACACTTGTACAACCTTGTACACACTTGTACAACCTTGTACACACTTGTACAACCTTGTAAAAACTTGTACAAGCTTGTACACGATTGTACACCCTTGTACACACTTGTGCACCCTTGTACACACTTGTACAACCTTGTACACACTTGTACAACCTTGTACACACTTGTACAACCATGTACACACTTGTACAACCTTGTACACACTTGTACAACCTTGTACACACTTGTACAACCTTGTACACACTTGTACAACCTTGTACACACTTGTACAACCTTGTACACACTTGTACAACCTTTTACACACTTGTACAAGCTTGTACACACTTGTACAACCTTGTACACACTTGTGCACCCTTGTACAAACTTGTACTTACTTGTACAACCTTGTACAAACTTGTACACACTTGTACAAACTTTTACATCCTTGTACACATTTGTACACCCTTGTACACACTTGTACAACCTTGTACAAACCTGTACACCCTTGAACACACTTGTACAAGCTTGTACACGATTGTACACCCTTGTACACACTTGTGCACCCTTGTACACACTTGTACACCCTTGTACACACTTGTACAACCTTTTACAAACTTGTACACACTTGTACAAACTTGTACATTCTTGTACATACTTGTACATTCTTGTACATACTTGTACACCCTTGTAAACACTTGTACAAACTTGTACAAACCTGTACACCCTTGTACACACTTGTACAAGCTTGTACACACTTGTACACCCTTGTTTACTTTTGTACACCCTTGTATACATTTGTACAACCTTGTACAAACTTGTACACAATTGTACAAACTTGTACACACTTGTACAAACTTGTACACCCTTGTACACACTTGTACAACCTTGTACACACTTGTACAACCTTGTACAAACCTGTACACCCTTGTACACACTTGTACAACCTTTTACAAACTTGTACACACTTGTACAAACTTTTACATTCTTGTACATACTTGTACACCCTTGTAAACACTTGTACAACCTTGTACAAACCTGTACACCCTTCTTCACACTTGTACAAGCTTGTACACACTTGTACACCCTTGTACAAACTTGTGCACCCTTGTCCACTTTTGTACACCCTTGTATACATTTGTACAACCTTGTAAAAACTTGTACACACTTGTACAAACTTGTACACACTTGTTCAAACTTGTACACCCTTGTACACACTTGTACAACCTTGTACACAATTGTACAACCTTGTACAACCTTGTACACACTTGTTCAACCTTGTACACACTTGTACAACCTTGTACACACTTGTACACCTTTGTACACACTTGTACAACCTTGTACACACTTGTACAACCTTGTACACACTTGAACAACCTTGTACACACTTGTACAACCTTGTACACACTTGTACACACTTGTACAAACTTGTACATTCTTGTACATACTTGTACACCCTTGTAAACACTTGTACAACCTTGTACAAACCTGTACACCCTTGTACACACTTGTACAAGCTTGTACACACTTGTACAAGCTTGTACACACTTGTACACCCTTGTACAAACTTGTGCACCCTTGTACACTTTTGTACACCCTTGTATACATTTGTACAACCTTGTACAAACTTGTACACACTTGTACAAACTTGTACACACTTGTACAAACTTGTACACCCTTGTACTCACTTGTACAACCTTGTACACACTTGTACAACCTTGTACACACTTGTACAACCTTGTACACACTTGTACAACCTTGTACACAATTGTACAACCTTGTACAACCTTGTACACACTTGTACAACCTTGTACACACTTGTACAACCTTGTACACACTTGTACAACCTTGTACACAATTGTACACCTTTGTACACACTTGTACAACCTTGTCCACACTTGTACAACCTTGTACACACTTGTACAACCTTGTACACACTTTTTCAACCTTGTACACACTTATACAACCTTGTACACACTTGTACAACCTTGTACACACTTGTACAACCTTGTACACACTTGTACAACCTTGTACACACTTGTACAACCTTTTACACACTTGTACAACCTTGTAAAAACTTGTACAACCTTGTACACACTTGTACACCCTTGTACACACTTGTACAAGCTTGTACACACTTGTACACCCTTGTACACACTTGTACAAGCTTGTACACACTTGTACAACCTTGTACACACTTGTACACCCTTGTACACACTTGTAGAACCTTTTACAAACTTGTACACACTTGTACAAAATTGTACATTCTTGTACATACTTGTACATCCTTGTACACACTTGTACAACCTTGTACAAACCTGTACACCCTTGTACACACTTGTACAAGCTTGTACACACTTGTGCACCCTTGTACACACTTGTACACCCTTGTACACACTTGTACAACCTTTTACAAACTTGTACACACTTGTACAAACTTGTACATTCTTGTACATACTTGTACACCCTTGTAAACACTTGTACAACCTTGTACAAACCTGTACACCCTTGTACACACTTGTACAAGCTTGTACACACTTGTACAAGCTTGTACACACTTGTACACCCTTGTACAAACTTGTGCACCCTTGTACACTTTTGTACACCCTTGTATACATTTGTACAACCTTGTACAAACTTGTACACAATTGTACAAACTTGTACACACTTGTACAAACTTGTACAGCCTTGTACACACTTGTACAACCTTGTACACACTTGTACAACCTTGTACACACATGTACAACCTTGTACACAATTGTACAACCTTGTACAACCTTGTACACACTTGTACAACCTTGTACACACTTGTACAACCTTGTACACACTTGTACAACCTTGTACACACTTGTACACCTTTGTACACACTTGTACAACCTTGTACACACTTGTACAACCTTGTACACACTTGTACAACCTTGTACACACTTTTTCAACCTTGTACACACTTGTACAACCTTGTCCACACTTGTACAACTATGTACACACTTGTACAACCTTGTAAAAACTTGTACAACCTTGTACACACTTGTACACCCTTGTACACACTTGTACAAGCTTGTACACACTTGTACAACCTTGTACACACTTGTTCACCCTTGTACACACTTGTACAACTTTTTACAAACTTGTACACACTTGTACAAAATTGTACATTCTTGTACATACTTGTACATCCTTGTACACATTTGTACAACCTTGTACAAACCTGTACACCCTTGTACACACTTGTACAAGCTTGTAAACACTTGTACACCCTTGTACAAACTTGTGCACCCTTGTACACTTTTGTACACCCTTGTACACATTTGTACAATCTTGTACAAACTTAAACACACTTGTACAAACATGTACACACTTGTACAACCTTGTACACACTTGTACAACCTTGTACACAATTGTAAAACCTTGTACACACTTGTACAACCTTGTACAAACCTGTACACCCTTGTACACACTTGTACAAGCTTGTACACGATTGTACACTCTTGTACACACTTGTGCAACCTTGTACACACTTGTACAACCTTGTAAACACTTGTACAACCTTGTACAAACCTGTACACCCTTGTACACACTTGTACACCCTTGTACAAACTTGTGCACCCTTGTACACTTTTGTACACCCTTGTACACATTTGTACAACCTTGTACAAACTTGTACACACTTGTACAACCTTGTCCACACTTGTACAACCTTGTACACACTTGTACAACCTTGTACACACTTTTTCAACCTTGTACACACTTATACAACCTTGTACACACTTGTACAACCTTGTACACACTTGTACAACCTTGTACACACTTGTACAACCTTTTGCACACTTGTACAACCTTGTAAAAACTTGTACAACCTTGTACACACTTGTACACCCTTGTACACACTTGTACAAGCTTGTACACACTTGTACACCCTTGTACACACTTTTACAAGCTTGTACACACTTGTACAACCTTGTACACACTTGTACACCCTTGTACACACTTGTACAACCTTTTACAAACTTGTACACACTTGTACAAAATTGTACATTCTTGTACATACTTGTACATCCTTGTACACACTTGTACAACCTTGTACAAACCTGGACACCCTTGTACACACTTGTACAAGCTTGTACACACTTCTGCACCCTTGTACACACTTGTACACCCTTGTACACACTTGTACAACCTTTTACAAACTTGTACACACTTGTACAAAATTGTACATTCTTGTACATACTTGTACACCCTTGTAAACACTTGTACAACCTTGTACAAACCTGTACACCCTTGTACACACTTGTACAAGCTTGTACACACTTGTACAAGCTTGTACACACTTGTACACCCTTGTACAAACTTGTGCACCCTTGTACACTTTTGTACACCCTTGTATACATTTGTACAACCTTGTACAAACTTGTACACAATTGTACAAACTTGTACACACTTGTACAAACTTGTACACCCTTGTACACACTTGTACAACCTTGTACACACTTGTACAACCTTGTACACACATGTACAACCTTGTACACAATTGTACAACCTTGTACAACCTTGTACACACTTGTACAACCTTGTACACACTTGTACAACCTTGTACACACTTGTACAACCTTGTACACACTTGTACACCTTTGTACACACTTGTACAACCTTGTACACACTTGTACAACCTTGTACACACTTGTACAACCTTGTACACACTTTTTCAACCTTGTACACACTTGTACAACCTTGTCCACACTTGTACAACTATGTACACACTTGTACAACCTTGTAAAAACTTGTACAACCTTGTACACACTTGTACACCCTTGTACACACTTGTACAAGCTTGTACACACTTGTACAACCTTGTACACACTTGTTCACCCTTGTACACACTTGTACAACTTTTTACAAACTTGTACACACTTGTACAAAATTGTACATTCTTGTACATACTTGTACATCCTTGTACACATTTGTACAACCTTGTACAAACCTGTACACCCTTGTACACACTTGTACAAGCTTGTAAACACTTGTACACCCTTGTACAAACTTGTGCACCCTTGTACACTTTTGTACACCCTTGTACACATTTGTACAATCTTGTACAAACTTAAACACACTTGTACAAACATGTACACACTTGTACAACCTTGTACACACTTGTACAACCTTGTACACAATTGTAAAACCTTGTACACACTTGTACAACCTTGTACAAACCTGTACACCCTTGTACACACTTGTACAAGCTTGTACACGATTGTACACTCTTGTACACACTTGTACAACCTTGTACACACTTGTACAACCTTGTAAACACTTGTACAACCTTGTACAAACCTGTACACCCTTGTACACACTTGTACACCCTTGTACAAACTTGTGCACCCTTGTACACTTTTGTACACCCTTGTACACATTTGTACAACCTTGTACAAACTTGTACACACTTGTACAACCTTGTCCACACTTGTACAACCTTGTACACACTTGTACAACCTTGTACACACTTTTTCAACCTTGTACACACTTATACAACCTTGTACACACTTGTACAACCTTGTACACACTTGTACAACCTTGTACACACTTGTACAACCTTTTGCACACTTGTACAACCTTGTAAAAACTTGTACAACCTTGTACACACTTGTACACCCTTGTACACACTTGTACAAGCTTGTACACACTTGTACACCCTTGTACACACTTTTACAAGCTTGTACACACTTGTACAACCTTGTACACACTTGTACACCCTTGTACACACTTGTACAACCTTTTACAAACTTGTACACACTTGTACAAAATTGTACATTCTTGTACATACTTGTACATCCTTGTACACACTTGTACAACCTTGTACAAACCTGGACACCCTTGTACACACTTGTACAAGCTTGTACACACTTCTGCACCCTTGTACACACTTGTACACCCTTGTACACACTTGTACAACCTTTTACAAACTTGTACACACTTGTACAAAATTGTACATTCTTGTACATACTTGTACACCCTTGTAAACACTTGTACAACCTTGTACAAACCTGTACACCCTTGTACACACTTGTACAAGCTTGTACACACTTGTACAAGCTTGTACACACTTGTACACCCTTGTACAAACTTGTGCACCCTTGTACACTTTTGTACACCCTTGTATACATTTGTACAACCTTGTACAAACTTGTACACAATTGTACAAACTTGTACACACTTGTACAAACTTGTACACCCTTGTACACACTTGTACAACCTTGTACACACTTGTACAACCTTGTACACACATGTACAACCTTGTACACAATTGTACAACCTTGTACAACCTTGTACACACTTGTACAACCTTGTACACACTTGTACAACCTTGTACACACTTGTACAACCTTGTACACACTTGTACACCTTTGTACACACTTGTACAACCTTGTACACACTTGTACAACCTTGTACACACTTGTACAACCTTGTACACACTTTTTCAACCTTGTACACACTTATACAACCTTGTACACACTTGTACAACCTTGTACACACTTGTACAACCTTGTCCACACTTGTACAACTATGTACACACTTGTACAACCTTGTAAAAACTTGTACAACATTGTACACACTTGTACACCCTTGTACACACTTGTACAAGCTTGTACACACTTGTACAACCTTGTACACACTTGTTCACCCTTGTACACACTTGTACAACCTTTTACAAACTTGTACACACTTGTACAAAATTGTACATTCTTGTACATACTTGTACATCCTTGTACACATTTGTACAACCTTGTACAAACCTGTACACCCTTGTACACACTTGTACAAGCTTGTACACACTTGTACACCCTTGTACAAACTTGAGCACCCTTGTACACTTTTGTACACCCTTGTACACATTTGTACAACCTTGTACAAACTTAAACACACTTGTACAAACATGTACACACTTGAACAACCATGTACACACTTGTACAACCTTGTACACACTTGTACAAGCTTGTACACACTTGTACAAACTTGTACACACTTGTACAACCTTGTACACACTTGTACAACCTTGTACACAATTGTAAAACATTGTACACACTTGTAAAACCTTGTACAAACCTGTACACCCTTGTACACACTTGTACAAGCTTGTACACGATTGTACACTCTTGTACACACTTGTGCAACCTTGTACACACTTGTACAACCTTGTAAACACTTGTACAACCTTGTACAAACCTGTACACCCTTGTACACACTTGTACACCCTTGTACAAACTTGTGCACCCTTGTACACTTTTGTACACCCTTGTACACATTTGTACAACCTTGTACAAACTTGTACACACTTGTACAAACTTGTACACACTTGTACATCCTTGTACACACTTGTACAACCTTGTACAACCTTGTACAAACTTGTACACACTTGTACAAACTTTTACATCCTTGTACACATTTGTAAACCCTTGTACACACTTGTACTAACTTGTACATTCTTGTACATACTTGTACACCCTTGTACACACTTGTACATTCTTGTACAAACTTGTACTTACTTGTACAACCTTGTACAAACTTGTACACACTTGTACAAACTTTTACATCCTTGTACACATTTGTACACCCTTGTACACACTTGTACAACCTTGTACAAACCTGTACACCCTTGTACACGATTGTACAAGCTTGTACAAGATTGTACACCCTTGTACAAACTTGTGCACCCTTGTACACACTTGTACACCCTTGTACACACTTGTACAACCTTTTACAAACTTGTACACACTTGTACAAACTTGTACATTCTTGTGCATACTTGTACACCCTTGTAAACACTTGTACAAGCTTGTACACACTTGTACAAGCTTGTACACACTTGTACACCCTTGTTCAAACTTGTGCACCCTTGTACACTTTTGTACACCCTTGTATACATTTGTACAACCTTGTACAAACTTGTACACAATTGTACAAACTTGTACACACTTGTACAAACTTGTACACCCTTGTACACACTCGTACAACCTTGTACACACTTGTACAACCTTGTACAAACCTGTACACCCTTGTACACACTTGTACAACCTTGTACACACTTGTACAACCTTGTACACACTTGTACAACCTTGTACACACTTGTACAAGCTTGTACACACTTGTACAACCTTGTACACACTTGTACAACCTTTTACACAATTGTAAAACCTTGTACACACTTGTACATTCTTGTACAAACTTGTACTTACTTGTACAACCTTGTACAAACTTGTACACACTTGTACAAACTTTTACATCCTTGTACACATTTGTACACCCTTGTACACACTTGTACAACCTTGTACAAACCTGTACACCCTTGTACACGATTGTACAAGCTTGTACAAGATTGTACACCCTTGTACACACTTGTGCACCCTTGTACACACTTGTACACCCTTGTACACACTTGTACAACCTTTTACAAACTTGTACACACTTGTACAAACTTGTACATTCTTGTGCATACTTGTACACCCTTGTAAACACTTGTACAAGCTTGTACACACTTGTACAAGCTTGTACACACTTGTACACCCTTGTTCAAACTTGTGCACCCTTGTACACACTTGTACATTCTTGTACACACTTGTACAACCTTTTACAAACTTGAACACACTTGTACAAACTTGTACATTCTTGTACATACTTGTACACCCTTGTAAACACTTGTACAAGCTTGTACACACTTGTACACCCTTGTACAAACTTGTGCACCCTTGTACACTTTTGTACACCCTTGTATACATTTGTACAACCTTGTACAAACTTGTGCACACTTGTACAAACTTGTACACACTTGTACAAACTTGTACACCCTTGTACACACTTGTACAACCTTGTACACACTTGTACAACCTTGTACACAATTGTACAACCTTGTACAACCTTGTACACACTTGTACAACCTTGTACACACTTGTACAACCTTGTACACACTTGTACAACCTTGTACACACTTGTACACCTTTGTACACCCTTGTTCAACCTTGTACACACTTGTACAACCTTGTACACACTTGTACAACCTTGTACACACTTGTACACACTTGTACAAACTTGTACATTCTTGTACATACTTGTACTCCCTTGTAAACACTTGTACAAACTTGTACAAACCTGTACAACCTTGTACACACTTGTACAACCTTGTAAACAATTGTAAAACATTGTACACACTTGTACATCCTTTTACAAACTTGTACACACTTGTACAAACTTTTACATCCTTGTACACATTTGTACACCCTTGTACACACTTGTACAACCTTGTACAAACCTGTAAATTCTTGTACACACTTGTACAAGCTTGTACACGATTGTACAAGCTTGTACACGATTGTACACCTTTGTACACACTTGTACAACCTTGTCCACACTTGTACAACCTTGTACACACTTGTACAACCTTGTACACACTTTTTCAACCTTGTACACACTTATACAACCTTGTACACACTTGTACAACCTTGTACACACTTGTACAACCTTGTACACACTTGTACAACCTTTTACACACTTGTACAACCTTGTAAAAACTTGTACAACCTTGTACACACTTGTACACCCTTGTACACACTTGTACAAGCTTGTACACACTTGTACACCCTTGTACACACTTGTACAAGCTTGTACACACTTGTACAACCTTGTACATACTTGTACATCCTTGTACACACTTGTACAACCTTGTACAAACCTGTACACCTTTGTACACACTTGTACAAGCTTGTACACACTTGTGCACCCTTGTACACACTTGTACACCCTTGTACACACTTGTACAACCTTTTACAAACTTGTACACACTTGTACAAACTTGTACATTCTTGTACATACTTGTACACCCTTGTAAACACTTGTACAACCTTGTACAAACCTGTACACCCTTGTACACACTTGTACAAGCTTGTACACACTTGTACAAGCTTGTACACACTTGTACACCCTTGTACAAACTTGTGCACCATTGTACACTTTTGTACACCCTTGTATACATTTGTACAACCTTGTACAAACTTGTACACAATTGTACAAACTTGTACACACTTGTACAAACTTGTACACCCTTGTACACACTTGTACAACCTTGTACACACTTGTACAACCTTGTACACACATGTACAACCTTGTACACAATTGTACAACCTTGTACAACCTTGTACACACTTGTACAACCTTGTACACACTTGTACAACCTTGTACACACTTGTACAACCTTGTACACACTTGTACAACCTTGTACACACTTGTACACCTTTGTACACACTTGTACAACCTTGTACACACTTGTACAACCTTGTACACACTTGTACAACCTTGTACACACTTTTTCAACCTTGTACACACTTATACAACCTTGTACACACTTGTACAACCTTGTACACACTTGTACAACCTTGTCCACACTTGTACAACTATGTACACACTTGTACAACCTTGTAAAAACTTGTACAACCTTGTACACACTTGTACACCCTTGTACACACTTGTACAAGCTTGTACACACTTGTACAACCTTGTACACACTTGTTCACCCTTGTACACACTTGTACAACTTTTTACAAACTTGTACACACTTGTACAAAATTGTACATTCTTGTACATACTTGTACATCCTTGTACACATTTGTACAACCTTGTACAAACCTGTACACCCTTGTACACACTTGTACAAGCTTGTACACACTTGTACACCCTTGTACAAACTTGTGCACCCTTGTACACTTTTGTACACCCTTGTACACATTTGTACAATCTTGTACAAACTTAAACACACTTGTACAAACATGTACACACTTGTACAACCTTGTACACACTTGTACAACCTTGTACACAATTGTAAAACCTTGTACACACTTGTACAACCTTGTACAAACCTGTACACCCTTGTACACACTTGTACAAGCTTGTACACGATTGTACACTCTTGTACACACTTGTGCAACCTTGTACACACTTGTACAACCTTGTAAACACTTGTACAACCTTGTACAAACCTGTACACCCTTGTACACACTTGTACACCCTTGTACAAACTTGTGCACCCTTGTACACTTTTGTACACCCTTGTACACATTTGTACAACCTTGTACAAACTTGTACACACTTGTACAACCTTGTCCACACTTGTACAACCTTGTACACACTTGTACAACCTTGTACACACTTTTTCAACCTTGTACACACTTATACAACCTTGTACACACTTGTACAACCTTGTACACACTTGTACAACCTTGTACACACTTGTACAACCTTTTACACACTTGTACAACCTTGTAAAAACTTGTACAACCTTGTACACACTTGTACACCCTTGTACACACTTGTACAAGCTTGTACACACTTGTACACCCTTGTACACACTTGTACAAGCTTGTACACACTTGTACAACCTTGTACACACTTGTACACCCTTGTACACACTTGTACAACCTTTTACAAACTTGTACACACTTGTACAAAATTGTACATTCTTGTACATACTTGTACATCCTTGTACACACTTGTACAACCTTGTACAAACCTGGACACCCTTGTACACACTTGTACAAGCTTGTACACACTTCTGCACCCTTGTACACACTTGTACACCCTTGTACACACTTGTACAACCTTTTACAAACTTGTACACACTTGTACAAAATTGTACATTCTTGTACATACTTGTACACCCTTGTAAACACTTGTACAACCTTGTACAAACCTGTACACCCTTGTACACACTTGTACAAGCTTGTACACACTTGTACAAGCTTGTACACACTTGTACACCCTTGTACAAACTTGTGCACCCTTGTACACTTTTGTACACCCTTGTATACATTTGTACAACCTTGTACAAACTTGTACACAATTGTACAAACTTGTACACACTTGTACAAACTTGTACACCCTTGTACACACTTGTACAACCTTGTACACACTTGTACAACCTTGTACACACATGTACAACCTTGTACACAATTGTACAACCTTGTACACACTTGTACAACCTTGTACACACTTGTACAACCTTGTACACACTTGTACAACCTTGTACACACTTGTACACCTTTGTACACACTTGTACAACCTTGTACACACTTGTACAACCTTGTACACACTTGTACAACCTTGTACACACTTTTTCAACCTTGTACACACTTATACAACCTTGTACACACTTGTACAACCTTGTACACACTTGTACAACCTTGTCCACACTTGTACAACTATGTACACACTTGTACAACCTTGTAAAAACTTGTACAACCTTGTACACACTTGTACACCCTTGTACACACTTGTACAAGCTTGTACACACTTGTACAACCTTGTACACACTTGTTCACCCTTGTACACACTTGTACAACCTTTTACAAACTTGTACACACTTGTACAAAATTGTACATTCTTGTACATACTTGTACATCCTTGTACACATTTGTACAACCTTGTACAAACCTGTACACCCTTGTACACACTTGTACAAGCTTGTACACACTTGTACACCCTTGTACAAACTTGTGCACCCTTGTACACTTTTGTACACCCTTGTACACATTTGTACAACCTTGTACAAACTTAAACACACTTGTACAAACATGTACACACTTGAACAACCATGTACACACTTGTACAACCTTGTACACACTTGTACAAGCTTGTACACACTTGTACAAACTTGTACACACTTGTACAACCTTGTACACACTTGTACAACCTTGTACACAATTGTAAAACATTGTACACACTTGTACAACCTTGTACAAACCTGTACACCCTTGTACACACTTGTACAAGCTTGTACACGATTGTACACTCTTGTACACACTTGTGCAACCTTGTACACACTTGTACAACCTTGTAAACACTTGTACAACCTTGTACAAACCTGTACACCCTTGTACACACTTGTACACCCTTGTACAAACTTGTGCACCCTTGTACACTTTTGTACACCCTTGTACACATTTGTACAACCTTGTACAAACTTGTACACACTTGTACAAACTTGTACACACTTGTACATCCTTGTACACACTTGTACAACCTTGTACAACCTTGTACAAACTTGTACACACTTGTACAAACTTTTACATCCTTGTACACATTTGTAAACCCTTGTACACACTTGTACTAACTTGTACATTCTTGTACATACTTGTACACCCTTGTACACACTTGTACATTCTTGTACAAACTTGTACTTACTTGTACAACCTTGTACAAACTTGTACACACTTGTACAAACTTTTACATCCTTGTACACATTTGTACACCCTTGTACACACTTGTACAACCTTGTACAAACCTGTACACCCTTGTACACGATTGTACAAGCTTGTACAAGATTGTACACCCTTGTACAAACTTGTGCACCCTTGTACACACTTGTACACCCTTGTACACACTTGTACAACCTTTTACAAACTTGTACACACTTGTACAAACTTGTACATTCTTGTGCATACTTGTACACCCTTGTAAACACTTGTACAAGCTTGTACACACTTGTACAAGCTTGTACACACTTGTACACCCTTGTTCAAACTTGTGCACCCTTGTACACTTTTGTACACCCTTGTATACATTTGTACAACCTTGTACAAACTTGTACACAATTGTACAAACTTGTACACACTTGTACAAACTCGTACACCCTTGTACACACTCGTACAACCTTGTACACACTTGTACAACCTTGTACAAACCTGTACACCCTTGTACACACTTGTACAACCTTGTTCACACTTGTACAACCTTGTACACACTTGTACAACCTTGTACACACTTGTACAAGCTTGTACACACTTGTACAACCTTGTACACACTTGTACAACCTTTTACACAATTGTAAAACCTTGTACACACTTGTACATTCTTGTACAAACTTGTACTTACTTGTACAACCTTGTACAAACTTGTACACACTTGTACAAACTTTTACATCCTTGTACACATTTGTACACCCTTGTACACACTTGTACAACCTTGTACAAACCTGTACACCCTTGTACACGATTGTACAAGCTTGTACAAGATTGTACACCCTTGTACACACTTGTGCACCCTTGTACACACTTGTACACCCTTGTACACACTTGTACAACCTTTTACAAACTTGTACACACTTGTACAAACTTGTACATTCTTGTGCATACTTGTACACCCTTGTAAACACTTGTACAAGCTTGTACACACTTGTACAAGCTTGTACACACTTGTACACCCTTGTTCAAACTTGTGCACCCTTGTACACACTTGTACATTCTTGTACACACTTGTACAACCTTTTACAAACTTGAACACACTTGTACAAACTTGTACATTCTTGTACATACTTGTACACCCTTGTAAACACTTGTACAAGCTTGTACACACTTGTACACCCTTGTACAAACTTGTGCACCCTTGTACACTTTTGTACACCCTTGTATACATTTGTACAACCTTGTACAAACTTGTGCACACTTGTACAAACTTGTACACACTTGTACAAACTTGTACACCCTTGTACACACTTGTACAACCTTGTACACACTTGTACAACCTTGTACACAATTGTACAACCTTGTACAACCTTGTACACACTTGTACAACCTTGTACACACTTGTACAACCTTGTACACACTTGTACAACCTTGTACACACTTGTACACCTTTGTACACCCTTGTTCAACCTTGTACACACTTGTACAACCTTGTACACACTTGTACAACCTTGTACACACTTGTACACACTTGTACAAACTTGTACATTCTTGTACATACTTGTACTCCCTTGTAAACACTTGTACAAACTTGTACAAACCTGTACAACCTTGTACACACTTGTACAACCTTGTAAACAATTGTAAAACATTGTACACACTTGTACATCCTTTTACAAACTTGTACACACTTGTACAAACTTTTACATCCTTGTACACATTTGTACACCCTTGTACACACTTGTACAACCTTGTACAAACCTGTAAACCCTTGTACACACTTGTACAAGCTTGTACACGATTGTACAAGCTTGTACACGATTGTACACCTTTGTACACACTTGTACAACCTTGTCCACACTTGTACAACCTTGTACACACTTGTACAACCTTGTACACACTTTTTCAACCTTGTACACACTTATACAACCTTGTACACACTTGTACAACCTTGTACACACTTGTACAACCTTGTACACACTTGTACAACCTTTTACACACTTGTACAACCTTGTAAAAACTTGTACAACCTTGTACACACTTGTACACCCTTGTACACACTTGTACAAGCTTGTACACACTTGTACACCCTTGTACACACTTGTACAAGCTTGTACACACTTGTACAACCTTGTACACACTTGTACACCCTTGTACACACTTGTAGAACCTTTTACAAACTTGTACACACTTGTACAAAATTGTACATTCTTGTACATACTTGTACATCCTTGTACACACTTGTACAACCTTGTACAAACCTGTACACCTTTGTACACACTTGTACAAGCTTGTACACACTTGTGCACCCTTGTACACACTTGTACACCCTTGTACACACTTGTACAACCTTTTACAAACTTGTACACACTTGTACAAACTTGTACATTCTTGTACATACTTGTACACCCTTGTAAACACTTGTACAACCTTGTACAAACCTGTACACCCTTGTACACACTTGTACAAGCTTGTACACACTTGTACAAGCTTGTACACACTTGTACACCCTTGTACAAACTTGTGCACCATTGTACACTTTTGTACACCCTTGTATACATTTGTACAACCTTGTACAAACTTGTACACAATTGTACAAACTTGTACACACTTGTACAAACTTGTACACCCTTGTACACACTTGTACAACCTTGTACACACTTGTACAACCTTGTACACACATGTACAACCTTGTACACAATTGTACAACCTTGTACAACCTTGTACACACTTGTACAACCTTGTACACACTTGTACAAGGTTGTACACACTTGTACAACCTTGTACACACTTGTACACCTTTGTACACACTTGTACAACCTTGTACACACTTGTACAACCTTGTACACACTTGTACAACCTTGTACACACTTTTTCAACCTTGTACACACTTATACAACCTTGTACACACTTGTACAACCTTGTACACACTTGTACAACCTTGTCCACACTTGTACAACTATGTACACACTTGTACAACCTTGTAAAAACTTGTACAACCTTGTACACACTTGTACACCCTTGTACACACTTGTACAAGCTTGTACACACTTGTACAACCTTGTACACACTTGTTCACCCTTGTACACACTTGTACAACTTTTTACAAACTTGTACACACTTGTACAAAATTGTACATTCTTGTACATACTTGTACATCCTTGTACACATTTGTACAACCTTGTACAAACCTGTACACCCTTGTACACACTTGTACAAGCTTGTACACACTTGTACACCCTTGTACAAACTTGTGCACCCTTGTACACTTTTGTACACCCTTGTACACATTTGTACAATCTTGTACAAACTTAAACACACTTGTACAAACATGTACACACTTGTACAACCTTGTACACACTTGTACAACCTTGTACACAATTGTAAAACCTTGTACACACTTGTACAACCTTGTACAAACCTGTACACCCTTGTACACACTTGTACAAGCTTGTACACGATTGTACACTCTTGTACACACTTGTGCAACCTTGTACACACTTGTACAACCTTGTAAACACTTGTATAACCTTGTACAAACCTGTACACCCTTGTACACACTTGTACACCCTTGTACAAACTTGTGCACCCTTGTACACTTTTGTACACCCTTGTACACATTTGTACAACCTTGTACAAACTTGTACACACTTGTACAACCTTGTCCACACTTGTACAACCTTGTACACACTTGTACAACCTTGTACACACTTTTTCAACCTTGTACACACTTATACAACCTTGTACACACTTGTACAACCTTGTACACACTTGTACAACCTTGTACACACTTGTACAACCTTTTACACACTTGTACAACCTTGTAAAAACTTGTACAACCTTGTACACACTTGTACACCCTTGTACACACTTGTACAAGCTTGTACACACTTGTACACCCTTGTACACACTTGTACAAGCTTGTACACACTTGTACAACCTTGTACACACTTGTACACCCTTGTACACACTTGTACAACCTTTTACAAACTTGTACACACTTGTACAAAATTGTACATTCTTGTACATACTTGTACATCCTTGTACACACTTGTACAACCTTGTACAAACCTGGACACCCTTGTACACACTTGTACAAGCTTGTACACACTTCTGCACCCTTGTACACACTTGTACACCCTTGTACACACTTGTACAACCTTTTACAAACTTGTACACACTTGTACAAAATTGTACATTCTTGTACATACTTGTACACCCTTGTAAACACTTGTACAACCTTGTACAAACCTGTACACCCTTGTACACACTTGTACAAGCTTGTACACACTTGTACAAGCTTGTACACACTTGTACACCCTTGTACAAACTTGTGCACCCTTGTACACTTTTGTACACCCTTGTATACATTTGTACAACCTTGTACAAACTTGTACACAATTGTACAAACTTGTACACACTTGTACAAACTTGTACACCCTTGTACACACTTGTACAACCTTGTACACACTTGTACAACCTTGTACACACATGTACAACCTTGTACACAATTGTACAACCTTGTACACACTTGTACAACCTTGTACACACTTGTACAACCTTGTACACACTTGTACAACCTTGTACACACTTGTACACCTTTGTACACACTTGTACAACCTTGTACACACTTGTACAACCTTGTACACACTTGTACAACCTTGTACACACTTTTTCAACCTTGTACACACTTATACAACCTTGTACACACTTGTACAACCTTGTACACACTTGTACAACCTTGTCCACACTTGTACAACTATGTACACACTTGTACAACCTTGTAAAAACTTGTACAACCTTGTACACACTTGTACACCCTTGTACACAATTGTACAAGCTTGTACACACTTGTACAACCTTGTACACACTTGTTCACCCTTGTACACACTTGTACAACCTTTTACAAACTTGTACACACTTGTACAAAATTGTACATTCTTGTACATACTTGTACATCCTTGTACACATTTGTACAACCTTGTACAAACCTGTACACCCTTGTACACACTTGTACAAGCTTGTACACACTTGTACACCCTTGTACAAACTTGTGCACCCTTGTACACTTTTGTACACCCTTGTACACATTTGTACAACCTTGTACAAACTTAAACACACTTGTACAAACATGTACACACTTGAACAACCATGTACACACTTGTACAACCTTGTACACACTTGTACAAGCTTGTACACACTTGTACAAACTTGTACACACTTGTACAACCTTGTACACACTTGTACAACCTTGTACACAATTGTAAAACCTTGTACACACTTGTACAACCTTGTACAAACCTGTACACCCTTGTACACACTTGTACAAGCTTGTACACGATTGTACACTCTTGTACACACTTGTGCAACCTTGTACACACTTGTACAACCTTGTAAACACTTGTACAACCTTGTACAAACCTGTACACCCTTGTACACACTTGTACACCCTTGTACAAACTTGTACAACCTTGTACACACTTGTACAACCTTGTACACAATTGTAAAACATTGTACACACTTGTACAACCTTGTACAAACCTGTACACCCTTGTACACACTTGTACAAGCTTGTACACGATTGTACACTCTTGTACACACTTGTGCAACCTTGTACACACTTGTACAACCTTGTAAACACTTGTACAACCTTGTACAAACCTGTACACCCTTGTACACACTTGTACACCCTTGTACAAACTTGTGCACCCTTGTACACTTTTGTACACCCTTGTACACATTTGTACAACCTTGTACAAACTTGTACACACTTGTACAAACTTGTACACACTTGTACATCCTTGTACACACTTGTACAACCTTGTACAACCTTGTACAAACTTGTACACACTTGTACAAACTTTTACATCCTTGTAAACATTTGTAAACCCTTGTACACACTTGTACTAACTTGTACATTCTTGTACATACTTGTACACCCTTGTACACACTTGTACAACCTTTTACAAACTTGTACACACTTGTACAAAATTGTACATTCTTGTACATACTTGTACATCCTTGTACACATTTGTACAACCTTGTACAAACCTGTACACCCTTGTACACACTTGTACAAGCTTGTACACACTTGTACACCCTTGTACAAACTTGTGCACCCTTGTACACTTTTGTACACCCTTGTACACATTTGTACAACCTTGTACAAACTTAAACACACTTGTACAAACATGTACACACTTGAACAACCATGTACACACTTGTACAACCTTGTACACACTTGTACAAGCTTGTACACACTTGTACAAACTTGTACACACTTGTACAACCTTGTACACACTTGTACAACCTTGTACACAATTGTAAAACCTTGTACACACTTGTACAACCTTGTACAAACCTGTACACCCTTGTACACACTTGTACAAGCTTGTACACGATTGTACACTCTTGTACACACTTGTGCAACCTTGTACACACTTGTACAACCTTGTAAACACTTGTACAACCTTGTACAAACCTGTACACCCTTGTACACACTTGTACACCCTTGTACAAACTTGTACAACCTTGTACACACTTGTACAACCTTGTACACAATTGTAAAACATTGTACACACTTGTACAACCTTGTACAAACCTGTACACCCTTGTACACACTTGTACAAGCTTGTACACGATTGTACACTCTTGTACACACTTGTGCAACCTTGTACACACTTGTACAACCTTGTAAACACTTGTACAACCTTGTACAAACCTGTACACCCTTGTACACACTTGTACACCCTTGTACAAACTTGTGCACCCTTGTACACTTTTGTACACCCTTGTACACATTTGTACAACCTTGTACAAACTTGTACACACTTGTACAAACTTGTACACACTTGTACATCCTTGTACACACTTGTACAACCTTGTACAACCTTGTACAAACTTGTACACACTTGTACAAACTTTTACATCCTTGTACACATTTGTAAACCCTTGTACACACTTGTACTAACTTGTACATTCTTGTACATACTTGTACACCCTTGTACACACTTGTACATTCTTGTACAAACTTGTACTTACTTGTACAACCTTGTACAAACTTGTACACACTTGTACAAACTTTTACATCCTTGTACACATTTGTACACCCTTGTACACACTTGTACAACCTTGTACAAACCTGTACACCCTTGTACACGATTGTACAAGCTTGTACAAGATTGTACACCCTTGTACAAACTTGTGCACCCTTGTACACACTTGTACACCCTTGTACACACTTGTACAACCTTTTACAAACTTGTACACACCTGTACAAACTTGTACATTCTTGTGCATACTTGTACACCCTTGTAAACACTTGTACAAGCTTGTACACACTTGTACAAGCTTGTACACACTTGTACACCCTTGTTCAAACTTGTGCACCCTTGTACACTTTTGTACACCCTTGTATACATTTGTACAACCTTGTACAAACTTGTACACACTTGTACAAACTTGTACACCCTTGTACACACTCGTACAACCTTGTACACACTTGTACAACCTTGTACAAACCTGTACACCCTTGTACACACTTGTACAACCTTGTACACACTTGTACAACCTTGTACACACTTGTACAACCTTGTACACACTTGTACAACCTTGTACACACTTGTACAAGCTTGTACACACTTGTACAACCTTGTACACACTTGTACAACCTTTTACACAATTGTAAAACCTTGTACACACTTGTACATTCTTGTACAAACTTGTACTTACTTGTACAACCTTGTACAAACTTGTACACACTTGTACAAACTTTTACATCCTTGTACACATTTGTACACCCTTGTACACACTTGTACAACCTTGTACAAACCTGTACACCCTTGTACACGATTGTACAAGCTTGTACAAGATTGTACACCCTTGTACACACTTGTGCACCCTTGTACACACTTGTACACCCTTGTACACACTTGTACAACCTTTTACAAACTTGTACACACTTGTACAAACTTGTACATTCTTGTGCATACTTGTACACCCTTGTAAACACTTGTACAAGCTTGTACACACTTGTACAAGCTTGTACACACTTGTACACCCTTGTTCAAACTTGTGCACCCTTGTACACACTTGTACATTCTTGTACACACTTGTACAACCTTTTACAAACTTGAACACACTTGTACAAACTTGTACATTCTTGTACATACTTGTACACCCTTGTAAACACTTGTACAAGCTTGTACACACTTGTACACCCTTGTACAAACTTGTGCACCCTTGTACACTTTTGTACACCCTTGTATACATTTGTACAACCTTGTACAAACTTGTGCACACTTGTACAAACTTGTACACACTTGTACAAACTTGTACACCCTTGTACACACTTGTACAACCTTGTACACACTTGTACAACCTTGTACACAATTGTACAACCTTGTACAACCTTGTACACACTTGTACAACCTTGTACACACTTGTACAACCTTGTACACACTTGTACAACCTTGTACACACTTGTACACCTTTGTACACCCTTGTTCAACCTTGTACACACTTGTACAACCTTGTACACACTTGTACAACCTTGTACACACTTGTACACACTTGTACAAACTTGTACATTCTTGTACATACTTGTACTCCCTTGTAAACACTTGTACAAACTTGTACAAACCTGTACAACCTTGTACACACTTGTACAACCTTGTAAACAATTGTAAAACATTGTACACACTTGTACATCCTTTTACAAACTTGTACACACTTGTACAAACTTTTACATCCTTGTACACATTTGTACACCCTTGTACACACTTGTACAACCTTGTACAAACCTGTAAACCCTTGTACACACTTGTACAAGCTTGTACACGATTGTACAAGCTTGTACACGATTGTACACCTTTGTACACACTTGTACAACCTTGTCCACACTTGTACAACCTTGTACACACTTGTACAACCTTGTACACACTTTTTCAACCTTGTACACACTTATACAACCTTGTACACACTTGTACAACCTTGTACACACTTGTACAACCTTGTACACACTTGTACAACCTTTTACACACTTGTACAACCTTGTAAAAACTTGTACAACCTTGTACACACTTGTACACCCTTGTACACACTTGTACAAGCTTGTACACACTTGTACACCCTTGTACACACTTGTACAAGCTTGTACACACTTGTACAACCTTGTACACACTTGTACACCCTTGTACACACTTGTAGAACCTTTTACAAACTTGTACACACTTGTACAAAATTGTACATTCTTGTACATACTTGTACATCCTTGTACACACTTGTACAACCTTGTACAAACCTGTACACCTTTGTACACACTTGTACAAGCTTGTACACACTTGTGCACCCTTGTACACACTTGTACACCCTTGTACACACTTGTACAACCTTTTACAAACTTGTACACACTTGTACAAACTTGTACATTCTTGTACATACTTGTACACCCTTGTAAACACTTGTACAACCTTGTACAAACCTGTACACCCTTGTACACACTTGTACAAGCTTGTACACACTTGTACAAGCTTGTACACACTTGTACACCCTTGTACAAACTTGTGCACCATTGTACACTTTTGTACACCCTTGTACACACTTGTACAACCTTGTACAAACCTGTACACCCTTGTACACGATTGTACAAGCTTGTACAAGATTGTACACCCTTGTACAAACTTGTGCACCCTTGTACACACTTGTACACCCTTGTACACACTTGTACAACCTTTTACAAACTTGTACACACTTGTACAAACTTGTACATTCTTGTGCATACTTGTACACCCTTGTAAACACTTGTACAAGCTTGTACACACTTGTACAAGCTTGTACACACTTGTACACCCTTGTTCAAACTTGTGCACCCTTGTACACTTTTGTACACCCTTGTATACATTTGTACAACCTTGTACAAACTTGTACACAATTGTACAAACTTGTACACACTT
Organism: Macrosteles quadrilineatus; assembly: GCF_028750875.1. Taxonomy (NCBI): domain Eukaryota; kingdom Metazoa; phylum Arthropoda; class Insecta; order Hemiptera; family Cicadellidae; genus Macrosteles; species Macrosteles quadrilineatus. The sequence goes on from NW_026542695.1 coordinate 288,625, forward strand.
GTACAAACTTGTACACCCTTGTACACACTCGTACAACCTTGTACACACTTGTACAACCTTGTACAAACCTGTACACCCTTGTACACACTTGTACAACCTTGTACACACTTGTACAACCTTGTACACACTTGTACAACCTTGTACACACTTGTACAAGCTTGTACACACTTGTACAACCTTGTACACACTTGTACAACCTTTTACACAATTGTAAAACCTTGTACACACTTGTACATTCTTGTACAAACTTGTACTTACTTGTACAACCTTGTACAAACTTGTACACACTTGTACAAACTTTTACATCCTTGTACACATTTGTACACCCTTGTACACACTTGTACAACCTTGTACAAACCTGTACACCCTTGTACACGATTGTACAAGCTTGTACAAGATTGTACACCCTTGTACACACTTGTGCACCCTTGTACACACTTGTACACCCTTGTACACACTTGTACAACCTTTTACAAACTTGTACACACTTGTACAAACTTGTACATTCTTGTGCATACTTGTACACCCTTGTAAACACTTGTACAAGCTTGTACACACTTGTACAAGCTTGTACACACTTGTACACCCTTGTACAAACTTGTGCACCATTGTACACTTTTGTACACCCTTGTACACACTTGTACAACCTTGTACAAACCTGTACACCCTTGTACACGATTGTACAAGCTTGTACAAGATTGTACACCCTTGTACAAACTTGTGCACCCTTGTACACACTTGTACACCCTTGTACACACTTGTACAACCTTTTACAAACTTGTACACACTTGTACAAACTTGTACATTCTTGTGCATACTTGTACACCCTTGTAAACACTTGTACAAGCTTGTACACACTTGTACAAGCTTGTACACACTTGTACACCCTTGTTCAAACTTGTGCACCCTTGTACACTTTTGTACACCCTTGTATACATTTGTACAACCTTGTACAAACTTGTACACAATTGTACAAACTTGTACACACTTGTACAAACTTGTACACCCTTGTACACACTCGTACAACCTTGTACACACTTGTACAACCTTGTACAAACCTGTACACCCTTGTACACACTTGTACAACCTTGTACACACTTGTACAACCTTGTACACACTTGTACAACCTTGTACACACTTGTACAAGCTTGTACACACTTGTACAACCTTGTACACACTTGTACAACCTTTTACACAATTGTAAAACCTTGTACACACTTGTACATTCTTGTACAAACTTGTACTTACTTGTACAACCTTGTACAAACTTGTACACACTTGTACAAACTTTTACATCCTTGTACACATTTGTACACCCTTGTACACACTTGTACAACCTTGTACAAACCTGTACACCCTTGTACACGATTGTACAAGCTTGTACAAGATTGTACACCCTTGTACACACTTGTGCACCCTTGTACACACTTGTACACCCTTGTACACACTTGTACAACCTTTTACAAACTTGTACACACTTGTACAAACTTGTACATTCTTGTGCATACTTGTACACCCTTGTAAACACTTGTACAAGCTTGTACACACTTGTACAAGCTTGTACACACTTGTACACCCTTGTTCAAACTTGTGCACCCTTGTACACACTTGTACATTCTTGTACACACTTGTACAACCTTTTACAAACTTGAACACACTTGTACAAACTTGTACATTCTTGTACATACTTGTACACCCTTGTAAACACTTGTACAAGCTTGTACACACTTGTACACCCTTGTACAAACTTGTGCACCCTTGTACACTTTTGTACACCCTTGTATACATTTGTACAACCTTGTACAAACTTGTGCACACTTGTACAAACTTGTACACACTTGTACAAACTTGTACACCCTTGTACACACTTGTACAACCTTGTACACACTTGTACAACCTTGTACACAATTGTACAACCTTGTACAACCTTGTACACACTTGTACAACCTTGTACACACTTGTACAACCTTGTACACACTTGTACAACCTTGTACACACTTGTACACCTTTGTACACCCTTGTTCAACCTTGTACACACTTGTACAACCTTGTACACACTTGTACAACCTTGTACACACTTGTAAAAACTTGTACATTCTTGTACATACTTGTACTCCCTTGTAAACACTTGTACAAACTTGTACAAACCTGTACAACCTTGTACACACTTGTACAACCTTGTAAACAATTGTAAAACATTGTACACACTTGTACATCCTTTTACAAACTTGTACACACTTGTACAAACTTTTACATCCTTGTACACATTTGTACACCCTTGTACACACTTGTACAACCTTGTACAAACCTGTAAACCCTTGTACACACTTGTACAAGCTTGTACACGATTGTACAAGCTTGTACAAGATTGTACACCTTTGTACACACTTGTACAACCTTGTCCACACTTGTACAACCTTGTACACACTTGTACAACCTTGTACACACTTTTTCAACCTTGTACACACTTATACAACCTTGTACACACTTGTACAACCTTGTACACACTTGTACAACCTTGTACACACTTGTACAACCTTTTACACACTTGTACAACCTTGTAAAAACTTGTACAACCTTGTACACACTTGTACACCCTTGTACACACTTGTACAAGCTTGTACACACTTGTACACCCTTGTACACACTTGTACAAGCTTGTACACACTTGTACAACCTTGTACACACTTGTACACCCTTGTACACACTTGTAGAACCTTTTACAAACTTGTACACACTTGTACAAAATTGTACATTCTTGTACATACTTGTACATCCTTGTACACACTTGTACAACCTTGTACAAACCTGTACACCTTTGTACACACTTGTACAAGCTTGTACACACTTGTGCACCCTTGTACACACTTGTACACCCTTGTACACACTTGTACAACCTTTTACAAACTTGTACACACTTGTACAAACTTGTACATTCTTGTACATACTTGTACACCCTTGTAAACACTTGTACAACCTTGTACAAACCTGTACACCCTTGTACACACTTGTACAAGCTTGTACACACTTGTACAAGCTTGTACACACTTGTACACCCTTGTACAAACTTGTGCACCATTGTACACTTTTGTACACCCTTGTATACATTTGTACAACCTTGTACAAACTTGTACACAATTGTACAAACTTGTACACACTTGTACAAACTTGTACACCCTTGTACACACTTGTACAACCTTGTACACACTTGTACAACCTTGTACACACATGTACAACCTTGTACACAATTGTACAACCTTGTACAACCTTGTACACACTTGTACAACCTTGTACACACTTGTACAACCTTGTACACACTTGTACAACCTTGTACACACTTGTACACCTTTGTACACACTTGTACAACCTTGTACACACTTGTACAACCTTGTACACACTTGTACAACCTTGTACACACTTTTTTAACCTTGTACACACTTATACAACCTTGTACACACTTGTACAACCTTGTACACACTTGTACAACCTTGTCCACACTTGTACAACTATGTACACACTTGTACAACCTTGTAAAAACTTGTACAACCTTGTACACACTTGTACACCCTTGTACACACTTGTACAAGCTTGTACACACTTGTACAACCTTGTACACACTTGTTCACCCTTGTACACACTTGTACAACTTTTTACAAACTTGTACACACTTGTACAAAATTGTACATTCTTGTACATACTTGTACATCCTTGTACACATTTGTACAACCTTGTACAAACCTGTACACCCTTGTACACACTTGTACAAGCTTGTACACACTTGTACACCCTTGTACAAACTTGTGCACCCTTGTACACTTTTGTACACCCTTGTACACATTTGTACAATCTTGTACAAACTTAAACACACTTGTACAAACATGTACACACTTGTACAACCTTGTACACACTTGTACAACCTTGTACACAATTGTAAAACCTTGTACACACTTGTACAACCTTGTACAAACCTGTACACCCTTGTACACACTTGTACAAGCTTGTACACGATTGTACACTCTTGTACACACTTGTGCAACCTTGTACACACTTGTACAACCTTGTAAACACTTGTACAACCTTGTACAAACCTGTACACCCTTGTACACACTTGTACACCCTTGTACAAACTTGTGCACCCTTGTACACTTTTGTACACCCTTGTACACATTTGTACAACCTTGTACAAACTTGTACACACTTGTACAACCTTGTCCACACTTGTACAACCTTGTACACACTTGTACAACCTTGTACACACTTTTTCAACCTTGTACACACTTATACAACCTTGTACACACTTGTACAACCTTGTACACACTTGTACAACCTTGTACACACTTGTACAACCTTTTACACACTTGTACAACCTTGTAAAAACTTGTACAACCTTGTACACACTTGTACACCCTTGTACACACTTGTACAAGCTTGTACACACTTGTACACCCTTGTACACACTTGTACAAGCTTGTACACACTTGTACAACCTTGTACACACTTGTACACCCTTGTACACACTTGTACAACCTTTTACAAACTTGTACACACTTGTACAAAATTGTACATTCTTGTACATACTTGTACATCCTTGTACACACTTGTACAACCTTGTACAAACCTGGACACCCTTGTACACACTTGTACAAGCTTGTACACACTTCTGCACCCTTGTACACACTTGTACACCCTTGTACACACTTGTACAACCTTTTACAAACTTGTACACACTTGTACAAAATTGTACATTCTTGTACATACTTGTACACCCTTGTAAACACTTGTACAACCTTGTACAAACCTGTACACCCTTGTACACACTTGTACAAGCTTGTACACACTTGTACAAGCTTGTACACACTTGTACACCCTTGTACAAACTTGTGCACCCTTGTACACTTTTGTACACCCTTGTATACATTTGTACAACCTTGTACAAACTTGTACACAATTGTACAAACTTGTACACACTTGTACAAACTTGTACACCCTTGTACACACTTGTACAACCTTGTACACACTTGTACAACCTTGTACACACATGTACAACCTTGTACACAATTGTACAACCTTGTACACACTTGTACAACCTTGTACACACTTGTACAACCTTGTACACACTTGTACAACCTTGTACACACTTGTACACCTTTGTACACACTTGTACAACCTTGTACACACTTGTACAACCTTGTACACACTTGTACAACCTTGTACACACTTTTTCAACCTTGTACACACTTATACAACCTTGTACACACTTGTACAACCTTGTACACACTTGTACAACCTTGTCCACACTTGTACAACTATGTACACACTTGTACAACCTTGTAAAAACTTGTACAACCTTGTACACACTTGTACACCCTTGTACACACTTGTACAAGCTTGTACACACTTGTACAACCTTGTACACACTTGTTCACCCTTGTACACACTTGTACAACCTTTTACAAACTTGTACACACTTGTACAAAATTGTACATTCTTGTACATACTTGTACATCCTTGTACACATTTGTACAACCTTGTACAAACCTGTACACCCTTGTACACACTTGTACAAGCTTGTACACACTTGTACACCCTTGTACAAACTTGTGCACCCTTGTACACTTTTGTACACCCTTGTACACATTTGTACAACCTTGTACAAACTTAAACACACTTGTACAAACATGTACACACTTGAACAACCATGTACACACTTGTACAACCTTGTACACACTTGTACAAGCTTGTACACACTTGTACAAACTTGTACACACTTGTACAACCTTGTACACACTTGTACAACCTTGTACACAATTGTAAAACCTTGTACACACTTGTACAACCTTGTACAAACCTGTACACCCTTGTACACACTTGTACAAGCTTGTACACGATTGTACACTCTTGTACACACTTGTGCAACCTTGTACACACTTGTACAACCTTGTAAACACTTGTACAACCTTGTACAAACCTGTACACCCTTGTACACACTTGTACACCCTTGTAAACACTTGTACAAACTTGTACAAACCTGTACAACCTTGTACACACTTGTACAACCTTGTAAACAATTGTAAAACATTGTACACACTTGTACATCCTTTTACAAACTTGTACACACTTGTACAAACTTTTACATCCTTGTACACATTTGTACACCCTTGTACACACTTGTACAACCTTGTACAAACCTGTAAACCCTTGTACACACTTGTACAAGCTTGTACACGATTGTACAAGCTTGTACACGATTGTACACCTTTGTACACACTTGTACAACCTTGTCCACACTTGTACAACCTTGTACACACTTGTACAACCTTGTACACACTTTTTCAACCTTGTACACACTTATACAACCTTGTACACACTTGTACAACCTTGTACACACTTGTACAACCTTGTACACACTTGTACAACCTTTTACACACTTGTACAACCTTGTAAAAACTTGTACAACCTTGTACACACTTGTACACCCTTGTACACACTTGTACAAGCTTGTACACACTTGTACACCCTTGTACACACTTGTACAAGCTTGTACACACTTGTACAACCTTGTACACACTTGTACACCCTTGTACACACTTGTAGAACCTTTTACAAACTTGTACACACTTGTACAAAATTGTACATTCTTGTACATACTTGTACATCCTTGTACACACTTGTACAACCTTGTACAAACCTGTACACCTTTGTACACACTTGTACAAGCTTGTACACACTTGTGCACCCTTGTACACACTTGTACACCCTTGTACACACTTGTACAACCTTTTACAAACTTGTACACACTTGTACAAACTTGTACATTCTTGTACATACTTGTACACCCTTGTAAACACTTGTACAACCTTGTACAAACCTGTACACCCTTGTACACACTTGTACAAGCTTGTACACACTTGTACAAGCTTGTACACACTTGTACACCCTTGTACAAACTTGTGCACCATTGTACACTTTTGTACACCCTTGTATACATTTGTACAACCTTGTACAAACTTGTACACAATTGTACAAACTTGTACACACTTGTACAAACTTGTACACCCTTGTACACACTTGTACAACCTTGTACACACTTGTACAACCTTGTACACACATGTACAACCTTGTACACAATTGTACAACCTTGTACAACCTTGTACACACTTGTACAACCTTGTACACACTTGTACAACCTTGTACACACTTGTACAACCTTGTACACACTTGTACACCTTTGTACACACTTGTACAACCTTGTACACACTTGTACAACCTTGTACACACTTGTACAACCTTGTACACACTTTTTCAACCTTTACACACTTATACAACCTTGTACACACTTGTACAACCTTGTACACACTTGTACAACCTTGTCCACACTTGTACAACTATGTACACACTTGTACAACCTTGTAAAAACTTGTACAACCTTGTACACACTTGTACACCCTTGTACACACTTGTACAAGCTTGTACACACTTGTACAACCTTGTACACACTTGTTCACCCTTGTACACACTTGTACAACTTTTTACAAACTTGTACACACTTGTACAAAATTGTACATTCTTGTACATACTTGTACATCCTTGTACACATTTGTACAACCTTGTACAAACCTGTACACCCTTGTACACACTTGTACAAGCTTGTACACACTTGTACACCCTTGTACAAACTTGTGCACCCTTGTACACTTTTGTACACCCTTGTACACATTTGTACAATCTTGTACAAACTTAAACACACTTGTACAAACATGTACACACTTGTACAACCTTGTACAAACTTGTACAACCTTGTACACAATTGTAAAACCTTGTACACACTTGTACAACCTTGTACAAACCTGTACACCCTTGTACACACTTGTACAAGCTTGTACACGATTGTACACTCTTGTACACACTTGTGCAACCTTGTACACACTTGTACAACCTTGTAAACACTTGTACAACCTTGTACAAACCTGTACACCCTTGTACACACTTGTACACCCTTGTACAAACTTGTGCACCCTTGTACACTTTTGTACACCCTTGTACACATTTGTACAACCTTGTACAAACTTGTACAACCTTGTACAAACCTGTACACCCTTGTACACACTTGTACAAGCTTGTACACGATTGTACACTCTTGTACACACTTGTGCAACCTTGTACACACTTGTACAACCTTGTAAACACTTGTACAACCTTGTACAAACCTGTACACCCTTGTACACACTTGTACACCCTTGTACAAACTTGTGCACCCTTGTACACTTTTGTACACCCTTGTACACATTTGTACAACCTTGTACAAACTTGTACACACTTGTACAAACTTGTACACACTTGTACATCCTTGTACACACTTGTACAACCTTGTACAACCTTGTACAAACTTGTACACACTTGTACAAACTTTTACATCCTTGTACACATTTGTAAACCCTTGTACACACTTGTACTAACTTGTACATTCTTGTACATACTTGTACACCCTTGTACACACTTGTACATTCTTGTACAAACTTGTACTTACTTGTACAACCTTGTACAAACTTGTACACACTTGTACAAACTTTTACATCCTTGTACACATTTGTACACCCTTGTACACACTTGTACAACCTTGTACAAACCTGTACACCCTTGTACACGATTGTACAAGCTTGTACAAGATTGTACACCCTTGTACAAACTTGTGCACCCTTGTACACACTTGTACACCCTTGTACACACTTGTACAACCTTTTACAAACTTGTACACACTTGTACAAACTTGTACATTCTTGTGCATACTTGTACACCCTTGTAAACACTTGTACAAGCTTGTACACACTTGTACAAGCTTGTACACACTTGTACACCCTTGTTCAAACTTGTGCACCCTTGTACACTTTTGTACACCCTTGTATACATTTGTACAACCTTGTACAAACTTGTACACAATTGTACAAACTTGTACACACTTGTACAAACTTGTACACCCTTGTACACACTCGTACAACCTTGTACACACTTGTACAACCTTGTACAAACCTGTACACCCTTGTACACACTTGTACAACCTTGTACACACTTGTACAACCTTGTACACACTTGTACAACCTTGTACACACTTGTACAAGCTTGTACACACTTGTACAACCTTGTACACACTTGTACAACCTTTTACACAATTGTAAAACCTTGTACACACTTGTACATTCTTGTACAAACTTGTACTTACTTGTACAACCTTGTACAAACTTGTACACACTTGTACAAACTTTTACATCCTTGTACACATTTGTACACCCTTGTACACACTTGTACAACCTTGTACAAACCTGTACACCCTTGTACACGATTGTACAAGCTTGTACAAGATTGTACACCCTTGTACACACTTGTGCACCCTTGTACACACTTGTACACCCTTGTACACACTTGTACAACCTTTTACAAACTTGTACACACTTGTACAAACTTGTACATTCTTGTGCATACTTGTACACCCTTGTAAACACTTGTACAAGCTTGTACACACTTGTACAAGCTTGTACACACTTGTACACCCTTGTTCAAACTTGTGCACCCTTGTACACACTTGTACATTCTTGTAAACACTTGTACAACCTTTTACAAACTTGAACACACTTGTACAAACTTGTACATTCTTGTACATACTTGTACACCCTTGTAAACACTTGTACAACCTTGTACAAACCTGTACACCCTTGTACACACTTGTACAAGCTTGTACACACTTGTACACCCTTGTACAAACTTGTGCACCCTTGTACACTTTTGTACACCCTTGTATACATTTGTACAACCTTGTACAAACTTGTGCACACTTGTACAAACTTGTACACACTTGTACAAACTTGTACACCCTTGTACACACTTGTACAACCTTGTACACACTTGTACAACCTTGTACACAATTGTACAACCTTGTACAACCTTGTACACACTTGTATAACCTTGTACACACTTGTACAACCTTGTACACACTTGTACAACCTTGTACACACTTGTACACCTTTGTACACACTTGTTCAACCTTGTACACACTTGTACAACCTTGTACACACTTGTACAACCTTGTACACACTTGTACACACTTGTACAAACTTGTACATTCTTGTACATACTTGTACTCCCTTGTAAACACTTGTACAACCTTGTACAAACCTGTACAACCTTGTACACACTTGTACAACCTTGTAAACAATTGTAAAACATTGTACACACTTGTACATCCTTTTACAAACTTGTACACACTTGTACAAACTTTTACATCCTTGTACACATTTGTACACCCTTGTACACACTTGTACAACCTTGTACAAACCTGTAAACCCTTGTACACACTTGTACAAGCTTGTACACGATTGTACAAGCTTGTACACGATTGTACACCCTTGTACACACTTGTGCACCCTTGTACACACTTGTACAACCTTGTACACACTTGTACAACCTTGTACACACTTGTACAACCTTGTACACACTTGTACAACCTTGTACACACTTGTACAACCTTGTACACACTTGTACAACCTTGTACACACTTGTACAACTTTGTACACAATTGTACACGTTGTACACACTTGTACAACCTTGTACAATCTTGTACACACTTGTACAACCTTGTACAAACTTGTGCAACCTTGTACACTTTTGTACACCCTTGTGTACATTTGTACACCCTTGTACACACTTGTGCACCCTTGTACACACTTGTACACCCTTGTACACACTTGTACAACCTTTTACAAACTTGTACACACTTGTACAAACTTGTACATTCTTGTGCATACTTGTACACCCTTGTAAACACTTGTACAAGCTTGTACACACTTGTACAAGCTTGTACACACTTGTACACCCTTGTTCAAACTTGTGCACCCTTGTACACACTTGTACATTCTTGTAAACACTTGTACAACCTTTTACAAACTTGAACACACTTGTACAAACTTGTACATTCTTGTACATACTTGTACACCCTTGTAAACACTTGTACAACCTTGTACAAACCTGTACACCCTTGTACACACTTGTACAAGCTTGTACACACTTGTACACCCTTGTACAAACTTGTGCACCCTTGTACACTTTTGTACACCCTTGTATACATTTGTACAACCTTGTACAAACTTGTGCACACTTGTACAAACTTGTACACACTTGTACAAACTTGTACACCCTTGTACACACTTGTACAACCTTGTACACACTTGTACAACCTTGTACACAATTGTACAACCTTGTACAACCTTGTACACACTTGTACAACCTTGTACACACTTGTACAACCTTGTACACACTTGTACAACCTTGTACACACTTGTACACCTTTGTACACACTTGTTCAACCTTGTACACACTTGTACAACCTTGTACACACTTGTACAACCTTGTACACACTTGTACACACTTGTACAAACTTGTACATTCTTGTACATACTTGTACTCCCTTGTAAACACTTGTACAACCTTGTACAAACCTGTACAACCTTGTACACACTTGTACAACCTTGTAAACAATTGTAAAACATTGTACACACTTGTACATCCTTTTACAAACTTGTACACACTTGTACAAACTTTTACATCCTTGTACACATTTGTACACCCTTGTACACACTTGTACAACCTTGTACAAACCTGTAAACCCTTGTACACACTTGTACAAGCTTGTACACGATTGTACAAGCTTGTACACGATTGTACACCCTTGTACACACTTGTGCACCCTTGTACACACTTGTACAACCTTGTACACACTTGTACAACCTTGTACACACTTGTACAACCTTGTACACACTTGTACAACCTTGTACACACTTGTACAACCTTGTACACACTTGTACAACCTTGTACACACTTGTACAACCTTGTACACAATTGTACACGTTGTACACACTTGTACAACCTTGTACAAACTTGTACACACTTGTACAACCTTGTACAAACTTGTGCAACCTTGTACACTTTTGTACACCCTTGTGTACATTTGTACAACCTTGTACAAACTTGTACACACTTGTACAAACTTGTACACACTTGTACAAACTTGTACACCCTTGTACACACTTGTACAACCTTGTACACACTTGTACAACCTTGTACACAATTGTAAAACCTTGTACAACCATGTACACACTTGTACAACTTTGTACACACTTGTACAACCTTGTACACACTTGTACACCTTTGTACACACTTGTACAACCTTGTACACTATGGTACAACCTTGTACACACTTGTACAACCTTGTACACACTTGTACAACCTTTTACAAACTTGTACACACTTGTACATACTTGTACATTCTTTTGTACACCCTTGTAAACACTTGTACAACCTTGTACAAACCTGTACACCCTTGTACACACTTGTACAAGCTTGTACACACTTGTACAAGCTTGTACACACTTGTACAAGCTTGTACACACTTGTACACCCTTGTACAAACTTGTGCACCCTTGTACACTTTTGTACACCCTTGTATACATTTGTACAACCTTGTACAAACTTGTACACACTTGTACAAACTTGTACACACTTGTACAACCTTGTACAACCATGTACACACTTGTACAAAATTGTACATTCTTGTACATACTTGTACATCCTTGTACACATTTGTACAACCTTGTACAAACCTGTACACCCTTGTACACACTTGTACAAGCTTGTACACACTTGTACACCCTTGTACAAACTTGTGCACCCTTGTACACTTTTGTACACCCTTGTACACATTTGTACAACCTTGTACAAACTTAAACACACTTGTACAAACATGTACACACTTGAACAACCATGTACACACTTGTACAACCTTGTACACACTTGTACAAGCTTGTACACACTTGTACAAACTTGTACACACTTGTACAACCTTGTACACACTTGTACAACCTTGTACACAATTGTAAAACCTTGTACACACTTGTACAACCTTGTACAAACCTGTACACCCTTGTACACACTTGTACAAGCTTGTACACGATTGTACACTCTTGTACACACTTGTGCAACCTTGTACACACTTGTACAACCTTGTAAACACTTGTACAACCTTGTACAAACCTGTACACCCTTGTACACACTTGTACACCCTTGTACAAACTTGTGCACCCTTGTACACTTTTGTACACCCTTGTACACATTTGTACAACCTTGTACAAACTTGTACACACTTGTACAAACTTGTACACACTTGTACAACCTTGTACACACTTGTACAACCTTGTACACACTTGTACAACCTTGTACAACCTTGTACAAACTTGTACACACTTGTACAAACTTTTACATCCTTGTACACATTTGTACACCCTTGTACACACTTGTACAAACTTGTACATTCTTGTACATACTTGTACACCCTTGTACACACTTGTACAACCTTGTACAAACCTGTAAACCCTTGTACAAACTTGAAACAAGCATGTACACGATTGTACAAGCTTGTACACGATTGTACACCCTTGTACACACTTGTGCACCCTTGTACACACTTGTACAACCTTGTACACACTTGTACAACCTTGTACACACTTGTACAACCTTGTACACACTTGTACAACCTTGTACACACTTGTACAACCTTGTACAACCTTGTACAAACTTGTACACACTTGTACAAACTTTTACATCCTTGTACACATTTGTACATCCTTGTACACACTTGTACAAACTTGTACATTCTTGTACATACTTGTACACCCTTGTACACACTTGTACAAACTTGTACATTCTTGTACATACTTGTACACCCTTGTACACACTTGTACAACCTTGTACAAACCTGTACAACCTTGTACAAACCTGTACACCCTTGTACACACTTGTACAAGCTTGTACACGATTGTACACCCTTGTACACACTTGTGCACCCTTGTATACATTTGTTCAACCTTGTACAAACTTGTACACAATTGTACAAACTTGTACACACTTGTACAAACTTGTACACCCTTGTACACAATTGTACAACCTTGTACACACTTGTACAAACTTGTACACCCTTGTACACACTTGTACAACCTTGTACAAACTTGTACACACTTGAACAAACTTGTACACACTTGTACACCCTTGTACAAACTTGTGCACCCTTGTACACCTTTGTACACCCTTGTACACATTTGTACAACCTTGTACAAACTTGTACACACTTGAACAAACTTGTACACACTTGTACAACCTTGTACACACTTGTACAACCTTGTACACACTTGTACAACCTTGTACACGCTTGTACAACCTTGTACACACTTGTACAACCTTGTACACACTTGTACAACCTTGTACACGCTTGTACAACCTTGTACACACTTGTACAACCTTTTACGCAATTGTAAAACCTTGTACACACTTGTACATTCTTGTACAAACTTGTACTTACTTGTACAACCTTGTACAAACTTTACACACTTGTACAAACTTTTACATCCTTGTACACATTTGTACACCCTTGTACACACTTGTACAACCTTGTACAAACCTGTACACCCTTGTACACACTTGTACAAGCTTGTACACGATTGTACACCCTTGTACACACTTGTGCACCCTTGTATACATTTGTACAACCTTGTACAAACTTGTACACAATTGTACAAACTTGTACACACTTGTACAAACTTGTACACCCTTGTACACACTTGTACAACCTTGTACACACTTGTACAAACTTGTACACCCTTGTACACACTTGTACAACCTTGTACACACTTGTACAACCTTGTACACACTTGTACAACCTTGTACACAATTGTACAACCTTGTACAACCTTGTACACACTTGTACAACCTTGTACACACTTGTACAACCTTGTACACACTTGTACAACCTTGTAAAAACTTGTACAACCTTGTACACACTTGTACACCCTTGTACACACTTGTACAAGCTTGTACACACTTGTACAAGCTTGTACACACTTGTACAAGCTTGTACACACTTGTACAACCTTATACACACTTGTTCACCCTTGTACACACTTGTACAACCTTTTACAAACTTGTACACACTTGTACAAAATTGTACATTCTTGTACATACTTGTACATCCTTGTACACATTTGTACAACCTAGTACAAACCTGTACACCATTGTACACACTTGTACAAGCTTGTACACACTTGTACACCCTTGTACAAACTTGTGCACCCTTGTACACTTTTGTACACCCTTGTACACATTTGTACAACCTTGTACAAACTTAAACACACTTGTACAAACATGTACACACTTGAACAACCATGTACACACTTGTACAACCTTGTACACACTTGTACAAGCTTGTACACACTTGTACAACCTTGTACACACTTGTACAACCTTGTACACACTTGTACAACCTTGTACACAATTGTAAAACCTTGTACACACTTGTACAACCTTGTACAAACCTGTACACCCTTGTACACACTTGTACAAGCTTGTACACGATTGTACACTCTTGTACACACTTGTGCAACCTTGTACACACTTGTACAACCTTGTACACACTTGTTCAAGCTTGTACACACTTGTACAACCTTGTACAAACCTGTACACCCTTGTACACACTTGTACACCCTTGTACAAACTTGTGCACCCTTGTACACTTTTGTACACCCTTGTACACATTTGTACAACCTTGTACAAACTTGTACACACTTGTACAAACTTGTACACACTTGTACAACCTTGTACACACTTGTACATCCTTGTACACACTTGTACAACCTTGTACACAATTGTACAACCTTGTACACAATTGTAAAACATTGTACACACTTGTACAACCTTGTACACAATTGTAACACATTGTACACACTTAAACAACCTTGTACAAACTTGTACACACTTGTATAAACTTTTAAATCCTTGTACACATTTGTACACCCTTGTACACACTTGTACAACCTTGTACAAACCTGTAAACCCTTGTACACACTTGTACAAGCTTGTACACGATTGTACAAGCTTGTACACGATTGTACACCCTTGTACACACTTGTGAACCCTTGTACACACTTGTACAACCTTGTACACACTTGTACAACCTTGTACACACTTGTACAACCTTGTACACACTTGTACAACCTTGTACACACTTGTACAACCTTGTACACACTTGTACAACCTTGTACACACTTGTACAACCTTGTACAACCTACTACAAACTTGTACACACTTGTACAAACTTTTACATCCTTGTACACATTTGTACACCCTTGTACACACTTGTACAAACTTGTACATTCTTGTACATACTTGTACACCCTTGTACACACTTGTACAAACTTGTACATTCTTGTACATACTTGTACACCCTTGTACACACTTATACAACCTTGTACAAACCTGTAAACCCTTGTACAAGCTTGTACACACTTGTACAAACTTGTACACACTTGTACACCCTTGTACAAACTTGTGCACCCTTGTACACTTTTGTACACCCTTGTACAAATTTGTACAACCTTGTACAAACTTGTACACACTTGAACAAACTTGTACACACTTGTACAACCTTGTACACACTTGTACAACCTTGTACACACTTGTACAACCTTGAACACACTTGTACAAGCTTGTACACACTTGTACAAGCTTGTACACACTTGTACAACCTTGTACACACTTGTACAACCTTGTGCACACTTGTACAACCTTTTACACAATTGTAAAACCTTGTACACACTTGTACATTCTTGTACAAACTTGTACTTACTTGTACAACCTTGTACAAACTTGTACACACTTGTACAAACTTTTACATCCTTGTACACATTTGTACACCCTTGTACACACTTGTACAACCTTGTACAAACCTGTACACCCTTGTACACACTTGTACAAGCTTGTACACGATTGTACACCCTTGTACACACTTGTGCACCCTTGTACACACTTGTACACCCTTGTACACACTTGTACAACATTTTACAAACTTGTACACACTTGTACAAACTTGAACATTCTTGTACATACTTGTACACCCTTGTAAACACTTGTACAACCTTGTACAAACTTGTACACACTTGTACACACTTGTACAAGCTTGTACACACTTGTACAAGCTTGTACACACTTGTACACCCTTGTACAAACTTGTGCACCCTTGTACACACTTGTACAACCTTGTACACAATTGTACAACCTTGTACAACCATGTACACACTTGTACAACTTTGTACACACTTGTACAACCTTGTACACACTTGTACACCTTTTTACACACTTGTACAACCTTGTACACTATGATACAACCTTGTACACACTTGTACAACCTTGTACACACTTGTACAACCTTTTACAAACTTGTACACACTTGTACAAACTTGTACATTCTTTTGTACACCCTTGTAAACACTTGTACAACCTTGTACAAACCTGTACACCCTTGTACACACTTGTACAAGCTTGTACACACTTGTACAAGCTTGTACACACTTGTACACCCTTGTACAAACTTGTGCACCCTTGTACACTTTTGTACACCCATGTATACATTGGTAAAACCTTGTACAAACTTGTACACACTTGTACAAACTTGTACACACTTGTACAAACTTGTACACCCTTGTACTCACTTGTACAACCTTGTACACACTTGTACAACCTTGTACACAATTGTACAACCTTGTACAACCATGTACACACTTGTACAACCTTGTACACACTTGTACAACCTTGTACACACTTGTACACCTTTGTACACACTTATACAACCTTGTACACACTTGTACAACCTTGTACACACTTGTACAACCTTGTACACGTTTGTACAACCTTGTACACACTTGTACAACCTTGTACACACTTGTACAACCTTGTAAAAACTTGTACAAGCATGTACACGATTGTACACCCTTGTACACACTTGTGCACCCTTGTACACACTTGTACAACCTTGTACACACTTGTACAACCTTGTACACACTTGTACAACCTTGTACACACTTGTACAACCTTGTACACACTTGTACAACCTTGTACACACTTGTACAACCTTGTACACACTTGTACAACCTTGTACACACTTGTACAACCTTGTACACACTTGTACAACCTTTTACACAATTGTAAAACCTTGTACACACTTGTACATTCTTGTACAAACTTGTACTTACTTGTACAACCTTGTACAAACTTGTACACACTTGTACAAACTTTTACATCCTTGTACACATTTGTACACCCTTGTACACACTTGTACAACCTTGTACAAACCTGTACACCCTTGTACACACTTGTACAAGCTTGTACAAGATTGTACACCCTTGTACACACTTGTGCACCCTTGTACACACTTGTACACCCTTGTATACACTTGTACAACCTTTTACAAACTTGTACACACTTGTACAAACTTGTACATTCTTGTGCATACTTGTACACCCTTGTAAACACTTGTACAACCTTGTACAAACCTGTACACCCTTGTACACACTTGTACAAGCTTGTACACACTTGTACAAGCTTGTACACACTTGTACACCCTTGTACAAACTTGTGCACCCTTGTACACTTTTGTACACCCTTGTATACATTTGTATAAACTTGTACAAACTTGTACACAATTGTACAAACTTGTACACACTTGTACAAACTTGTACACCCTTGTACACACTTGTACAACCTTGTACACACTTGTACAACCTTGTACAAACCTGTACACCCTTGTACACACTTGTACAAGCTTGTACACAATTGTACACCCTTGTACACACTTGTGCACCCTTGTACACACTTGTACACCCTTGTACACACTTGTACAACCTTTTACAAACTTGTACATTCTTGTACATACTTGTACACCCTTGTACACACTTATACAACCTTGTACAAACCTGTAAACCCTTGTACAAGCTTGTACACACTTGTACAAACTTGTACACACTTGTACACCCTTGTACAAACTTGTGCACCCTTGTACACTTTTGTACACCCTTGTACAAATTTGTACAACCTTGTACAAACTTGTACACACTTGAACAAACTTGTACACACTTGTACAACCTTGTACACACTTGTACAACCTTGTACACACTTGTACAACCTTGAACACACTTGTACAAGCTTGTACACACTTGTACAAGCTTGTACACACTTGTACAACCTTGTACACACTTGTACAACCTTGTGCACACTTGTACAACCTTTTACACAATTGTAAAACCTTGTACACACTTGTACATTCTTGTACAAACTTGTACTTACTTGTACAACCTTGTACAAACTTGTACACACTTGTACAAACTTTTACATCCTTGTACACATTTGTACACCCTTGTACACACTTGTACAACCTTGTACAAACCTGTACACCCTTGTACACACTTGTACAAGCTTGTACACGATTGTACACCCTTGTACACACTTGTGCACCCTTGTACACACTTGTACACCCTTGTACACACTTGTACAACATTTTACAAACTTGTACACACTTGTACAAACTTGAACATTCTTGTACATACTTGTACACCCTTGTAAACACTTGTACAACCTTGTACAAACTTGTACACACTTGTACACACTTGTACAAGCTTGTACACACTTGTACAAGCTTGTACACACTTGTACACCCTTGTACAAACTTGTGCACCCTTGTACACACTTGTACAACCTTGTACACAATTGTACAACCTTGTACAACCATGTACACACTTGTACAACTTTGTACACACTTGTACAACCTTGTACACACTTGTACACCTTTTTACACACTTGTACAACCTTGTACACTATGATACAACCTTGTACACACTTGTACAACCTTGTACACACTTGTACAACCTTTTACAACCTTGTACACACTTGTACACCTTTTTACACACTTGTACAACCTTGTACACTATGATACAACCTTGTACACACTTGTACAACCTTGTACACACTTGTACAACCTTTTACAAACTTGTACACACTTGTACAAACTTGTACATTCTTTTGTACACCCTTGTAAACACTTGTACAACCTTGTACAAACCTGTACACCCTTGTACACACTTGTACAAGCTTGTACACACTTGTACAAGCTTGTACACACTTGTACACCCTTGTACAAACTTGTGCACCCTTGTACACTTTTGTACACCCATGTATACATTGGTAAAACCTTGTACAAACTTGTACACACTTGTACAAACTTGTACACACTTGTACAAACTTGTACACCCTTGTACTCACTTGTACAACCTTGTACACACTTGTACAACCTTGTACACAATTGTACAACCTTGTACAACCATGTACACACTTGTACAACCTTGTACACACTTGTACAACCTTGTACACACTTGTACACCTTTGTACACACTTATACAACCTTGTACACACTTGTACAACCTTGTACACACTTGTACAACCTTGTACACGTTTGTACAACCTTGTACACACTTGTACAACCTTGTACACACTTGTACAACCTTGTAAAAACTTGTACAAGCATGTACACGATTGTACACCCTTGTACACACTTGTGCACCCTTGTACACACTTGTACAACCTTGTACACACTTGTACAACCTTGTACACACTTGTACAACCTTGTACACACTTGTACAACCTTGTACACACTTGTACAACCTTGTACACACTTGTACAACCTTGTACACACTTGTACAACCTTGTACACACTTGTACAACCTTTTACACAATTGTAAAACCTTGTACACACTTGTACATTCTTGTACAAACTTGTACTTACTTGTACAACCTTGTACAAACTTGTACACACTTGTACAAACTTTTACATCCTTGTACACATTTGTACACCCTTGTACACACTTGTACAACCTTGTACAAACCTGTACACCCTTGTACACACTTGTACAAGCTTGTACAAGATTGTACACCCTTGTACACACTTGTGCACCCTTGTACACACTTGTACACCCTTGTATACACTTGTACAACCTTTTACAAACTTGTACACACTTGTACAAACTTGTACATTCTTGTGCATACTTGTACACCCTTGTAAACACTTGTACAACCTTGTACAAACCTGTACACCCTTGTACACACTTGTACAAGCTTGTACACACTTGTACAAGCTTGTACACACTTGTACACCCTTGTACAAACTTGTGCACCCTTGTACACTTTTGTACACCCTTGTATACATTTGTATAAACTTGTACAAACTTGTACACAATTGTACAAACTTGTACACACTTGTACAAACTTGTACACCCTTGTACACACTTGTACAACCTTGTACACACTTGTACAACCTTGTACAAACCTGTACACCCTTGTACACACTTGTACAAGCTTGTACACAATTGTACACCCTTGTACACACTTGTGCACCCTTGTACACACTTGTACACCCTTGTACACACTTGTACAACCTTTTACAAACTTGTACACACTTGTACAAACTTGTACATTCTTGTACATACTTGTACACCCTTGTAAACACTTGTACAAACTTGTACAAACCTGTACACCCTTGTACACACTTGTACAAGCTTGTACACACTTGTACACCCTTGTACACACTTGTACAACCTTGTACACACTTGTACAACCTTGTACACAATTGTACAACCTTGTACAACCTTGTACACACTTGTACAACCTTGTACACACTTGTACAACCTTGTACACACTTGTACAACCTTGTACACACTTGTACACCTTTGTACACACTTGTTCAACCTTGTACACACTTGTACAACCTTGTACACACTTGTACAACCTTGTACACACTTGTACAACCTTGTACACACTTGTACACACTTGTACAAACTTGTACATTCTTGTACATACTTGTACTCCCTTGTAAACACTTGTACAACCTTGTACAAACCTGTACACCCTTGTACACACTTGTACAAGCTTGTACACACTTCTACAAGCTTGTACACACTTGTACACCCTTGTACAAACTTGTGCACCCTTGTACACTTTTGTACACCCTTGTTTACATTTGTACAACCTTGTACAAACTTGTACACACTTGTACAAACTTGTACACACTTGTACAAACTTGTACACCCTTGTACACACTTGTACAACCTTGTACACACTTGTACAACCTTGTACACACTTGTGTCTCAGATGTCTTTTTATTTAGAGGGATGTCTTGTTTTTTAGAGGGTTGTCTTGTTTTTTAGAGGGTTTTCTTGTAATTTAGATGGGATGTCTTGTTATTTAGAGGGATGTCTTAATATTTAGCGGAATGTCTTGTTTATTAGAGGGATGTCTTGCTATTTAGAGGGATGTCTTTTTATTTGGAGGGATGTCTTGTTATTTAGAGGGATGTCTTAATATTTAGAGGGATGTCTTGTTATTTAGAGGAATGTCTTGTTATTTAAAAGGGATGTCTTGTTATTTAGAGGGATGTCTTGTTATTTAGTGGGATGTCTTGTTATTTAGAGGGATGTCTTGTTATTTAGAGAGATGTCTTGTTATTTAAAGGGATGTCTTAATATTTAGAGGGATGTCTTGTTATTTAGAGGGATGTATTAATATTTAGAGGGATGTCTTGTTATTTGAAGGGATGTCTTAATATTTAGAGGGATGTCTTGTTATTTAGAGGGATGTCTTGTTATTTAGAGGGATGTCTTGTTATTTAGAGGGATGTCTTGTTTTTTAAAGGGTTGTCTTGTTATTTGGAGGGATGTCTTAATATTTAGAGTGATGTCTTGTTATTTAGAGGGATGTCTTGTTATTTAGAGGGATGTCTTGTTTTTTAGAGGGTTGTCTTGTTATTTGGAGGGATGTCTTGTTTTTTAGAGGGTTGTCTTGTAATTTAGATGGGATGTCTTGTTATTTAGAGGGATGTCTTGTTATTTACAGGTATGTCTTGTTATTTAGAGGGATGTCTTAATATTTAGAGGAATGTCTTGTTATATAGATGGATGTCTTGTTATTTAGAGGGATGTCTTGATATTTAGAGGGATGTCTTGTTTTTTAGAGAGATGTCTTGTTATTTAAAGGGTTTTTTTGTTTTTTAGAGGGTTGTCTTGTTATTTGGAGGGATGTCTTGTTATTTAGATTGATGTCTTAATATTTAGAGGGATGTCTTGTTTTTTAGAGGGATGTCTTGTTATTTAGAGGGATGTCTTGTTATTTAGAGGGATGTCTTGTTATTTAGAGGGATGTCTTGTTATTTAGAGGGATGTCTTGTTATTTGAAGGGATGTCTTAATATTTAGAGAGTTGTCTTGTTATTTAGAGGGATGTGTTGTTATTTAGAGGGATGTCTTGTTATTTAGAGGGATGTCTTCATATTTGGAGGGATGTCTTGTTATTTAGAGGGATGTCTTGTTATTTGGAGGGATGCTTGTTATTAAGAGGGATGTCTTATAATTTAGAGGGATGTTTCGTTATTTGGAGGTATGTCTTGTTATTTAGAGGGATGTCTTGTTATTTAGAGGGATGTCTTGGTATTTGGAGGGATGTCTAGTTATTTAGAGGGATGTCTTTTTATTTAGAGGGATGTCTTGTTATTTAGAGGGATGTCTTGTTATTTAGAGGGATGTCTTGTTATTTGAAGGGATGTCTTAATATTTAGAGGGATTTCTTGCTTTTTTGAGGGATTTCTTGTTATTTGGAGGGATGTCTTGTTATTTAGAGGGATGTCTTGTTATTTAGAGGAATGTCTTGTTATTTAAAAGGGATGTCTTGTTATTTAGAGGGATGTCTTGTTTTTTAGTGAGATGTCTTGTTATTTAGAGGGATGTCTTGTTATTTAGAGAGATGTCTTGTTATTTAAAGGGATGTCTTAATATTTAGAGGGATGTCTTGTTATTTAGAGGGATGTCTTAATATTTAGAGGGATGTCTTGTTATTTGGAGGGATGTCTTAATATTTAGAGGGATGTCTTGTTATTTAGAGGGATGTCTTGTTATTTAGAGAGATGTCTTGTTATTTAAAGGGATGTCTTAATATTTAGAGGGATGTCTTGTTATTTAGAGGGATGTCTTAATATTTAGAGGGATGTCTTGTTATTTGAAGGGATGTCTTAATATTTAGAGGGATGTCTTGTTATTTAGAGGGATGTCTTGTTATTTAGAGGGATGTCTTGTTTTTTTACGGGTTGTCTTGTTATTTGGTGGGATGTCTTAATATTTAGAGGGATGTCTTGGTATTTAGAGGGATGTCTTGTTATTTAGAGGGATGTCTTGTTATTTAGAGGGATGTCTTCTTATTTGGAGGGAAGTCTTGTTATTTGGAGGAATGTCTTGTTATTTAGAGGGATATCTTGTTATTTGGAGGGATGTCTTGTTATTTAGAGGGATGTCTTGCTATTTAGAGGGATGTCTTTTTATTTGGAGGAATGTCTTGTTATTTAGAGGGATGTCTTGTTATTTAGAGGAATGTCTTGTTATTTAAAAGGGATGTCTTGTTATTTAGAGGGACGTCTTGTTATTTAGTGGGATGTCTTGTTATTTAGAGGGATGTCTTGTTATTTAGAGAGATGTCTTGTTATTTAAAGGGATGTCTTAATATTTAGAGGGATGTCTTGTTATTTAGAGGGATGTCTTAATATTTAGAGGGATGTCTTGTTATTTGGAGGGATGTCTTAATATTTAGAGGGATGTCTTGTTATTTAGAGGGATGTCTTGTTTTTTTAGAGGGTTGTCTTGTAATTTAGATGGGATGTCTTGTTATTTGGAGGGATGTCTTGTTATTTGGAGAGATATCTTTTTATTTTGAGGGATGTCTTGTTTTTTAGAGGGTTGTCTTGTTATTTGGAGGGATGTCTTGTTTTTTAGAGGGTTGTCTTGTAATTTAGATGGGATGTCTTGTTATTTAGAGGGATGTCTTGTTATTTACAGGTATGTCTTGTTATTTAGAGGGATGTCTTGTTATTTAAAGGGTTTTTTTGTTTTTTAGAGGGTTGTCTTGTTATTTGGAGGGATGTCTTGTTATTTAGATTGATGTCTTAATATTTAGAGGGATGTCTTGTTTTTTAGAGGGATGTCTTGTTATTTAGAGGGATGTCTTGTTATTTAGAGGGATGTCTTGTTATTTAGAGGGATGTCTTGTTATTTAGAGGGATGTCTTGTTATTTGAAGGGATGTCTTAATATTTAGAGAGATGTCTTGTTATTTAGAGGGATGTCTTGTTATTTAGAGGGATGTCTTGTTATTTAGAGGGATGTCTTCATATTTGGAGGGATGTCTTGTTATTTAGAGGGATGTCTTGTTATTTGGAGGGATGCTTGTTATTAAGAGGGATGTCTTATAATTTAGAGGGATGTTTCGTTATTTGGAGGTATGTCTTGTTATTTAGAGGGATGTCTTGTTATTTAGAGGGATGTCTTGGTATTTGGAGGGATGTCTAGTTATTTAGAGGGATGTCTTTTTATTTAGAGGGATGTCTTGTTATTTAGAGGGATGTCTTGTTATTTAGAGGGATGTCTTGTTATTTGAAGGGATGTCTTAATATTTAGAGGGATGTCTTGCTTTTTTGAGGGATTTCTTGTTATTTGGAGGGATGTCTTGTTATTTAGTGGGATGTCTTGTTATTTAGAGGAATGTCTTGTTATTTAAAAGGGATGTCTTGTTATTTAGAGGGATGTCTTGTTTTTTAGTGAGATGTCTTGTTATTTAGAGGGATGTCTTGTTATTTAGAGAGATGTCTTGTTATTTAAAGGGATGTCTTAATATTTAGAGGGATGTCTTGTTATTTAAAGGGATGTCTTAATATTTAGAGGGATGTCTTGTTATTTGGAGGGATGTCTTAATATTTAGAGGGATGTCTTGTTATTTAGAGGGATGTCTTGTTATTTAGAGAGATGTCTTGTTATTTAAAGGGATGTCTTAATATTTAGAGGGATGTCTTGTTATTTAGAGGGATGTCTTAATATTTAGAGGGATGTCTTGTTATTTGAAGGGATGTCTTAATATTTAGAGGGATGTCTTGTTATTTAGAGGGATGTCTTGTTATTTAGAGGGATGTCTTGTTTTTTAAAGGGTTGTCTTGTTATTTGGTGGGATGTCTTAATATTTAGAGGGATGTCTTGGTATTTAGAGGGATGTCTTGTTATTTAGAGGGATGTCTTGTTATTTAGAGGGATGTCTTCTTATTTGGAGGGAAGTCTTGTTATTTGGAGGAATGTCTTGTTATTTAGAGGGATATCTTGTTATTTGGAGGGATGTCTTGTTATTTAGAGGGATGTCTTGCTATTTAGAGGGATGTCTTTTTATTTGGAGGGATGTCTTTTTATTTAGAGGGATGTCTTGTTATTTAGAGGAATGTCTTGTTATTTAGAAGGGATGTCTTGTTATTTAGAGGGACGTCTTGTTATTTAGTGGGATGTCTTGTTATTTAGAGGGATGTCTTGTTATTTTGAGAGATGTCTTGTTATTTAAAGGGATGTCTTAATATTTAGAGGGATGTCTTGTTATTTAGAGGGATGTCTTAATATTTAGAGGGATGTCTTGTTATTTGGAGGGATGTCTTAATATTTAGAGGGATGTCTTGTTATTTAGAGGGATGTCTTGTTATTTAGAGGGATGTCTTGTTTTTTAGAGGGTTGTCTTGTAATTTAGATGGGATGTCTTGTTATTTAGAGGGATGTCTTGTTATTTGGAGAGATGTCTTTTTATTTTGAGGGATGTCTTGTTTTTTAGAGGGTTGTCTTGTTATTTGGAGGGATGTCTTGTTTTTTAGAGGGTTGTCTTGTAATTTAGATGGGATGTCTTGTTATTTAGAGGGATGTCTTAATATTTAGCGGAATGTCTTGTTTATTAGAGGGATGTCTTGCTATTTAGAGGGATGACTTTTTATTTGGAGGGATGTCTTGTTATTTAGAGGGATGTCTTGTTATTTAGAGGAATGTCTTGTTATTTAAAAGGGATGTCTTGTTATTTAGAGGGATGTCTTGTTATTTAGTGGGATGTCTTGTTATTTAGAGGGATGTCTTGTTATTTAGAGAGATGTCTTGTTATTTAAAGGGATGTCTTAATATTTAGAGGGATGTCTTAATATTTAGCGGAATGTCTTGTTTATTAGAGGGATGTCTTGCTATTTAGAGGGATGTCTTTTTATTTGGAGGGATGTCTTGTTATTTAGAGGGATGTCTTGTTATTTAGAGGAATGTCTTGTTATTTAAAAGGGATGTCTTGTTATTTAGAGGGATGTCTTGTTATTTAGTGGGATGTCTTGTTATTTAGAGGGATGTCTTGTTATTTAGAGAGATGTCTTGTTATTTAAAGGGATGTCTTAATATTTAGAGGGATGTCTTGTTATTTAGAGGGATGTCTTAATATTTAGAGGGATGTCTTGTTATTTGAAGGGATGTCTTAATATTTAGAGGGATGTCTTGTTATTTAGAGGGATGTCTTGTTATTTAGAGGGATGTCTTGTTATTTAGAGGGATGTCTTGTTTTTTAAAGGGTTGTCTTGTTATTTGGAGGGATGTCTTAATATTTAGAGGGATGTCTTGGTATTTAGAGGGATGTCTTGTTATTTAGAGGGATGTCTTAATATTTAGCGGAATGTCTTAAGGGATGTCTTGTTTTTTAGAGGGTTGTCTTGTAATTTAGATGGGATGTCTTGTTATTTAGAGGGATGTCTTGTTATTTACAGGTATGTCTTGTTATTTAGAGGGATGTCTTAATATTTAGAGGAATGTCTTGTTATATAGATGGATGTCTTGTTATTTAGAGGGATGTCTTGATATTTAGAGGGATGTCTTGTTTTTTAGAGAGATGTCTTGTTATTTAGAGGGTTTTTTTGTTTTTTAGAGGGTTGTCTTGTTATTTGGAGGGATGTCTTGTTATTTAGATTGATGTCTTAATATTTAGAGGGATGTCTTTTTATTTGGAGGGATGTCTTGTTATTTAGAGGGATGTCTTGTTATTTAGAGGAATGTCTTGTTATTTAAAAGGGATGTCTTGTTATTTAGAGGGATGTCTTGTTATTTAGAGGGATGTCTTGTTATTTAGAGGGATGTCTTGTTATTTAGAGGGATGTCTTGTTATTTGAAGGGATGTCTTAATATTTAGAGAGATGTCTTGTTATTTAGAGGAATGTCTTGTTATTTAGAGGGATGTCTTGTTATTTAGAGGGATGTCTTCATATTTGGAGGGATGTCTTCATATTTGGAGGGATGTCTTGTTATTTAGAGGGATGTCTTGTTATTTGGAGGGATGCTTGTTATTAAGAGGGATGTCTTATAATTTAGAGGGATGTCTTATAATTTAGAGGGATGTCTTGTTATTTGGAGGTATGTCTTGTTATTTAGAGGGATGTCTTGTTATTTAGAGGGATGTCTTGGTATTTGGAGGGATGTCTTGTTATTTAGAGGGATGTCTTGTTATTTAGAGGGATGTCTTGTTATTTGAAGGGATGTCTTAATATTTAGAGAGATGTCTTGTTATTTAGAGGGATGTCTTGTTATTTAGAGGGATGTCTTGTTATTTAGAGGGATGTCTTCATATTTGGAGGGATGTCTTCATATTTGGAGGGATGTCTTGTTATTTAGAGGGATGTCTTGTTATTTGGAGGGATGCTTGTTATTAAGAGGGATGTCTTATAATTTAGAGGGATGTCTTATAATTTAGAGGGATGTCTTGTTATTTGGAGGTATGTCTTGTTATTTAGAGGGATGTCTTGTTATTTAGAGGGATGTCTTGGTATTTGGAGGGATGTCTAGTTATTTAGAGGGATGTCTTTTTATTTAGAGGGATATCTTGTTATTTAGAGGGATGTCTTGGTATTTGGAGGGATGTCTAGTTATTTAGAGGGATGTCTTTTTATTTTGAGGGATGTCTTGTTATTTAGAGGGATGTCTTGTTATTTAGAGGGATGTCTTGTTATTTGAAGGGATGTCTTAATATTTAGAGGGATGTCTTGCTATTTTGAGGGATTTCTTGTTATTTGGAGGGATGTCTTGTTATTTAGAGGGATGTCTTGTTATTTAGAGGAATGTCTTGTTATTTAAAAGGGATGTCTTGTTATTTAGAGGGATGTCTTGTTATTTAGTGGGATGTCTTGTTATTTAGAGGGATGTCTTGTTATTTAGAGAGATGTCTTGTTATTTAGAGGGATGTCTTAATATTTAGAGGGATGTCTTGTTATTTGGAGGGATGTCTTAATATTTAGAGGGATGTCTTGTTATTTAGAGGGATGTCTTGTTATTTAGAGAGATGTCTTGTTATTTAAAGGGATGTCTTAATATTTAGAGGGATGTCTTGTTATTTAGAGGGATGTCTTAATATTTAGAGGGATGTCTTGTTATTTGAAGGGATGTCTTAATATTTAGAGGGATGTCTTGTTATTTAGAGGGATGTCTTGTTATTTAGAGGGATGTCTTGTTTTTTAAAGGGTTGTCTTGTTATTTGGAGGGACGTCTTAATATTTAGTGGGATGTCTTGGTATTTAGAGGGATGTCTTGTTATTTAGAGGGATGTCTTGTTATTTAGAGGGATGTCTTCTTATTTGGAGGGAAGTCTTGTTATTTGGAGGAATGTCTTGTTATTTAGAGGGATATCTTGTTATTTGGAGGGATGTCTTGTTATTTAGAGGGATGTCTTGCTATTTAGAGGGATGTCTTTTTATTTGGAGGGATGTCTTGTTATTTAGAGGGATGTCTTGTTATTTAGAGGAATGTCATGTTATTTAAAAGGGATGTCTTGTTATTTAGAGGGACGTCTTGTTATTTAGTGGGATGTCTTGTTATTTAGAGGGATGTCTTGTTATTTAGAGAGATGTCTTGTTATTTAAAGGGATGTCTTAATATTTAGAGGGATGTCTTGTTATTTAGAGGGATGTCTTAATATTTAGAGGGATGTCTTGTTATTTGGAGGGATGTCTTAATATTTAGAGGGATGTCTTGTTATTTAGAGGGATGTCTTGTTATTTAGAGGGATGTCTTGTTTTTTAAAGGGTTTTCTTGTTATTTGGAGGGATGTCTTAATATTTAGAGGGATGTCTTGGTATTTGGAGGGATGTCTTGTTATTTAGTGGGATGTCTTAATATTTAGCGGAATGTCTAGTTTATTAGAGGGATGTCTTGTTATTTAGAGGGATGTCTTGTTATTTAGAGGGATGTCTTAATATTTGGAGGGATGTCTTGTTATTTAGAGGGATGTCTTAATATTTAGAGGGATGTCTTGTTTTTTAGTGGGATGTCTTGTTATTTAGAGGGATGTCTTGTTATTTAGAGGGTTTTTTTGTTTTTTAGAGGGTTGTCTTGTTATTTGGAGGGATGTCTTGTTATTTAGATTGATGTCTTAATATTTAGAGGGATGTCTTGTTTTTTAGAGGGATGTCTTGTTATTTAGAGGGATGTCTTGTTATTTAGAGGAATGTCTTGTTATTTAGAGGGATGTCTTGTTATTTAGAGGGATGTCTTGTTATTTGAAGGGATGTCTTAATATTTAGAGAGATGTCTTGTTATTTAGAGGGATGTCTTGTTATTTAGAGGGATGTCTTAATATTTGGAGGGATGTCTTCATATTTGGAGGGATGTCTTGTTATTTAGAGGGATGTCTTGTTATTTGGAGGGATGCTTGTTATTAAGAGGGATGTCTTATAATTTAGAGGGATGTCTTGTTATTTGGAGGTATGTCTTGTTATTTAGAGGGATGTCTTGTTATTTAGAGGGATGTCTTGGTATTTGGAGGGATGTCTAGTTATTTAGAGGGATGTCTTTTTATTTAGAGGGATGTCTTGTTATTTAGAGGGATGTCTTGGTATTTGGAGGGATGTCTAGTTATTTAGAGGGATGTCTTTTTATTTAGAGGGATGTCTTGTTATTTAGAGGGATGTCTTGTTATTTAGATGGATGTCTTGTTATTTGAAGGGATGTCTTAATATTTAGAGGGATGTCTTGCTATTTTGAGGGATTTCTTGTTATTTGGAGGGTTGTCTTGTTATTTAGAGGGATGTCTTGTTATTTAGAGGAATGTCTTGTTATTTAAAAGGGATGTCTTGTTATTTAGAGGGATGTCTTGTTATTTAGTGGGATGTCTTGTTATTTAGAGGGATGTCTTGTTATTTAGAGAGATGTCTTGTTATTTAAAGGGATGTCTTAATATTTAGAGGGATGTCTTGTTATTTAGAGGGATGTCTTAATATTTAGAGGCATGTCTTGTTATTTGGAGGGATGTCTTAATATTTAGAGGGATGTCTTGTTATTTAGAGGGATGTCTTGTTATTTAGAGAGATGTCTTGTTATTTAAAAGGATGTCTTAATATTTAGAGGGATGTCTTGTTATTTAGAGGGATGTCTTAATATTTAGAGGGATGTCTTGTTATTTGAAGGGATGTCTTAATATTTAGAGGGATGTCTTGTTATTTAGAGGGATGTCTTGTTATTTAGAGGGATGTCTTGTTTTTTAAAGGGTTGTCTTGTTATTTGGAGGGATGTCTTGGTATTTAGAGGGATGTCTTGTTATTTAGAGGGATGTCTTGTTATTTAGAAGGATGTCTTCTTATTTGGAGGGAAGTCTTGTTATTTGGAGGAATGTCTTGTTATTTAGAGGGATATCTTGTTATTTGGAGGGATGTCTTGTTATTTAGAGGGATGTCTTGCTATTTAGAGGGATGTCTTTTTATTTGGAGGGATGTCTTGTTATTTAGAGGGATGTCTTGTTATTTAGAGGAATGTCTTGTTATTTAAAAGGGATGTCTTGTTATTTAGAGGGACGTCTTGTTATTTAGTGGGATGTCTTGTTATTTAGAGGGATGTCTTGTTATTTAGAGGGATGTCTTGTTTTTTAAAGGGATGTCTTAATATTTAGAGGGATGTCTTGTTATTTAGAGGGATGTCTTGTTATTTAGAGGGATGTCTTAATATTTAGAGGCATGTCTTGTTATTTGGAGGGATGTCTTAATATTTAGAGGGATGTCTTGTTATTTAGAGGGATGTCTTGTTATTTAGAGAGATGTCTTGTTATTTAAAGGGATGTCTTAATATTTAGAGGGATGTCTTGTTATTTAGAGGGATGTCTTAATATTTAGAGGGATGTCTTGTTATTTGAAGGGATGTCTTAATATTTAGAGGGATGTCTTGTTATTTAGAGGGATGTCTTGTTATTTAGAGGGATGTCTTGTTTTTTAAAGGGTTGTCTTGTTATTTGGAGGGATGTCTTGGTATTTAGAGGGATGTCTTGTTATTTAGAGGGATGTCTTGTTATTTAGAAGGATGTCTTCTTATTTGGAGGGAAGTCTTGTTATTTGGAGGAATGTCTTGTTATTTAGAGGGATATCTTGTTATTTGGAGGGATGTCTTGTTATTTAGAGGGATGTCTTGCTATTTAGAGGGATGTCTTTTTATTTGGAGGGATGTCTTGTTATTTAGAGGGATGTCTTGTTATTTAGAGGGATGTCTTGTTATTTAGAGGAATGTCTTGTTATTTAGAGGGATGTCTTGTTATTTAGAGGGATGTCTTGTTATTTGAAGGGATGTCTTAATATTTAGAGAGATGTCTTGTTATTTAGAGGGATGTCTTGTTATTTAGAGGGATGTCTTAATATTTGGAGGGATGTCTTCATATTTGGAGGGATGTCTTGTTATTTAGAGGGATGTCTTGTTATTTGGAGGGATGCTTGTTATTAAGAGGGATGTCTTATAATTTAGAGGGATGTCTTGTTATTTGGAGGTATGTCTTGTTATTTAGAGGGATGTCTTGTTATTTAGAGGGATGTCTTGGTATTTGGAGGGATGTCTAGTTATTTAGAGGGATGTCTTTTTATTTAGAGGGATGTCTTGTTATTTAGAGGGATGTCTTGGTATTTGGAGGGATGTCTAGTTATTTAGAGGGATGTCTTTTTATTTAGAGGGATGTCTTGTTATTTAGAGGGATGTCTTGTTATTTAGAGGGATGTCTTGTTATTTGAAGGGATGTCTTAATATTTAGAGGGATGTCTTGCTATTTTGAGGGATTTCTTGTTATTTGGAGGGTTGTCTTGTTATTTAAAGGGATGTCTTAATATTTAGAGGGATGTCTTGTTATTTAGAGGGATGTCTTAATATTTAGAGGGATGTCTTGTTATTTGGAGGGATGTCTTAATATTTAGAGGGATGTCTTGTTATTTAGAAGGATGTCTTGTTATTTAGAGGGATGTCTTGTTTTTTAAAGGGTTTTCTTGTTATTTGGAGGGATGTCTTAATATTTAGAGGGATGTCTTGGTATTTGGAGGGATGTCTTGTTATTTAGTGGGATGTCTTAATATTTAGCGGAATGTCTAGTTTATTAGAGGGATGTCTTGTTATTTAGAGGGATGTCTTGTTATTTAGAGGGATGTCTTAATATTTGGAGGGATGTCTTGTTATTTAGAGGGATGTCTTAATATTTAGAGGGATGTCTTGTTTTTTAGTGGGATGTCTTGTTATTTAGAGGGATGTCTTGTTATTTAGAGGGTTTTTTTGTTTTTTAGAGGGTTGTCTTGTTATTTGGAGGGATGTCTTGTTATTTAGATTGATGTCTTAATATTTAGAGGGATGTCTTGTTTTTTAGAGGGATGTCTTGTTATTTAGAGGGATGTCTTGTTATTTAGAGGAATGTCTTGTTATTTAGAGGGATGTCTTGTTATTTAGAGGGATGTCTTGTTATTTGAAGGGATGTCTTAATATTTAGAGAGATGTCTTGTTATTTAGAGGGATGTCTTGTTATTTAGAGGGATGTCTTAATATTTGGAGGGATGTCTTCATATTTGGAGGGATGTCTTGTTATTTAGAGGGATGTCTTGTTATTTGGAGGGATGCTTGTTATTAAGAGGGATGTCTTATAATTTAGAGGGATGTCTTGTTATTTGGAGGTATGTCTTGTTATTTAGAGGGATGTCTTGTTATTTAGAGGGATGTCTTGGTATTTGGAGGGATGTCTAGTTATTTAGAGGGATGTCTTTTTATTTAGAGGGATGTCTTGTTATTTAGAGGGATGTCTTGGTATTTGGAGGGATGTCTAGTTATTTAGAGGGATGTCTTTTTATTTAGAGGGATGTCTTGTTATTTAGAGGGATGTCTTGTTATTTAGAGGGATGTCTTGTTATTTGAAGGGATGTCTTAATATTTAGAGGGATGTCTTGCTATTTTGAGGGATTTCTTGTTATTTGGAGGGTTGTCTTGTTATTTAGAGGGATGTCTTGTTATTTAGAGGAATGTCTTGTTATTTAAAAGGGATGTCTTGTTATTTAGAGGGATGTCTTGTTATTTAGTGGGATGTCTTGTTATTTAGAGGGATGTCTTGTTATTTAGAGAGATGTCTTGTTATTTAAAGGGATGTCTTAATATTTAGAGGGATGTCTTGTTATTTAGAGGGATGTCTTAATATTTAGAGGCATGTCTTGTTATTTGGAGGGATGTCTTAATATTTAGAGGGATGTCTTGTTATTTAGAGGGATGTCTTGTTATTTAGAGAGATGTCTTGTTATTTAAAAGGATGTCTTAATATTTAGAGGGATGTCTTGTTATTTAGAGGGATGTCTTAATATTTAGAGGGATGTCTTGTTATTTGAAGGGATGTCTTAATATTTAGAGGGATGTCT
This sequence comes from Macrosteles quadrilineatus, assembly GCF_028750875.1. NCBI lineage: Eukaryota > Metazoa > Arthropoda > Insecta > Hemiptera > Cicadellidae > Macrosteles > Macrosteles quadrilineatus. The sequence continues at coordinate 323,079 of NW_026542695.1, forward strand.
TGTTATTTAGAGGGATGTCTTGTTATTTAGAGGGATGTCTTGTTTTTTAAAGGGTTGTCTTGTTATTTGGAGGGATGTCTTGGTATTTAGAGGGATGTCTTGTTATTTAGAGGGATGTCTTGTTATTTAGAAGGATGTCTTCTTATTTGGAGGGAAGTCTTGTTATTTGGAGGAATGTCTTGTTATTTAGAGGGATATCTTGTTATTTGGAGGGATGTCTTGTTATTTAGAGGGATGTCTTGCTATTTAGAGGGATGTCTTTTTATTTGGAGGGATGTCTTGTTATTTAGAGGGATGTCTTGTTATTTAGAGGAATGTCTTGTTATTTAAAAGGGATGTCTTGTTATTTAGAGGGACGTCTTGTTATTTAGTGGGATGTCTTGTTATTTAGAGGGATGTCTTGTTATTTAGAGGGATGTCTTGTTATTTAAAGGGATGTCTTAATATTTAGAGGGATGTCTTGTTATTTAGAGGGATGTCTTGTTATTTAGAGGGATGTCTTAATATTTAGAGGCATGTCTTGTTATTTGGAGGGATGTCTTAATATTTAGAGGGATGTCTTGTTATTTAGAGGGATGTCTTGTTATTTAGAGAGATGTCTTGTTATTTAAAGGGATGTCTTAATATTTAGAGGGATGTCTTGTTATTTAGAGGGATGTCTTAATATTTAGAGGGATGTCTTGTTATTTGAAGGGATGTCTTAATATTTAGAGGGATGTCTTGTTATTTAGAGGGATGTCTTGTTATTTAGAGGGATGTCTTGTTTTTTAAAGAGTTGTCTTGTTATTTGGAGGGATGTCTTGGTATTTAGAGGGATGTCTTGTTATTTAGAGGGATGTCTTGTTATTTAGAAGGATGTCTTCTTATTTGGAGGGAAGTCTTGTTATTTGGAGGAATGTCTTGTTATTTAGAGGGATATCTTGTTATTTGGAGGGATGTCTTGTTATTTAGAGGGATGTCTTGCTATTTAGAGGGATGTCTTTTTATTTGGAGGGATGTCTTGTTATTTAGAGGGATGTCTTGTTATTTAGAGGAATGTCTTGTTATTTAAAAGGGATGACTTGTTATTTAGAGGGACGTCTTGTTATTTAGTGGGATGTCTTGTTATTTAGAGGGATGTCTTGTTATTTAGAGGGATGTCTTGTTATTTAAAGGGATGTCTTAATATTTAGAGGGATGTCTTGTTATTTAGAGGGATGTCTTAATATTTAGAGGGATGTCTTGTTATTTGGAGGGATGTCTTAATATTTAGAGGGATGTCTTGTTATTTAGAGGGATGTCTTGTTATTTAGAGGGATGTCTTGTTTTTTAAAGGGTTTTCTTGTTATTTGGAGGGATGTCTTAATATTTAGAGGGATGTCTTGGTATTTGGAGGGATGTCTTGTTATTTAGAGGGATGTCTTAATATTTAGCGGAATGTCTAGTTTATTAGAGGGATGTCTTGTTATTTAGAGGGATGTCTTGTTATTTAGAGGGATGTCTTAATATTTGGAGGGATGTCTTGTTATTTAGAGGGATGTCTTAATATTTAGAGGGATGTCTTGTTTTTTAGTGGGATGTCTTGTTATTTAGAGGGATGTCTTGTTATTTGGAGAGATGTCTTTTTATTTAGAGGGATGTCTTGTTTTTTAGAGGGTTGTCTTGTTATTTGGAGGGATGTCTTGTTTTTTCGAGGGTTGTCTTGTAATTTAGATGGGATGTCTTGTTATTTAGAGGGATGTCTTAATATTTAGCGGAATGTCTTGTTTATTAGAGGGATGTCTTGCTATTTAGAGGGATGTCTTTTTATTTGGAGGGATGTCTTGTTATTTAGAGGGATGTCTTGTTATTTAGAGGAATGTCTTGTTATTTAAAAGGGATGTCTTGTTGTTTAGAGGGATGTCTTGTTATTTAGTGGGATGTCTTGTTATTTAGAGGGATGTCTTGTTATTTAGAGAGATGTCTTGTTATTTGGAGGGATGCTTGTTATTAAGAGGGATGTCTTATAATTTAGAGGGATGTCTTGTTATTTGGAGGTATGTCTTGTTATTTAGAGGGATGTCTTGTTATTTGAAGGGATGTCTTAATATTTAGAGAGATGTCTTGTTATTTAGAGGGATGTCTTGTTATTTAGAGGGATGTCTTAATATTTGGAGGGATGTCTTCATATTTGGAGGGATGTCTTGTTATTTAGAGGGATGTCTTGTTATTTGGAGGGATGCTTGTTATTAAGAGGGATGTCTTATAATTTAGAGGGATGTCTTGTTATTTGGAGGTATGTCTTGTTATTTAGAGGGATGTCTTGTTATTTAGAGGGATGTCTTGGTATTTGGAGGGATGTCTAGTTATTTAGAGGGATGTCTTTTTATTTAGAGGGATGTCTTGTTATTTAGAGGGATGTCTTGGTATTTGGAGGGATGTCTAGTTATTTAGAGGGATGTCTTTTTATTTAGAGGGATGTCTTGTTATTTAGAGGGATGTCTTGTTATTTAGAGGGATGTCTTGTTATTTGAAGGGATGTCTTAATATTTAGAGGGATGTCTTGCTATTTTGAGGGATTTCTTGTTATTTGGAGGGTTGTCTTGTTATTTAAAGGGATGTCTTAATATTTAGAGGGATGTCTTGTTATTTAGAGGGATGTCTTAATATTTAGAGGGATGTCTTGTTATTTGGAGGGATGTCTTAATATTTAGAGGGATGTCTTGTTATTTAGAAGGATGTCTTGTTATTTAGAGGGATGTCTTGTTTTTTAAAGGGTTTTCTTGTTATTTGGAGGGATGTCTTAATATTTAGAGGGATGTCTTGGTATTTGGAGGGATGTCTTGTTATTTAGTGGGATGTCTTAATATTTAGCGGAATGTCTAGTTTATTAGAGGGATGTCTTGTTATTTAGAGGGATGTCTTGTTATTTAGAGGGATGTCTTAATATTTGGAGGGATGTCTTGTTATTTAGAGGGATGTCTTAATATTTAGAGGGATGTCTTGTTTTTTAGTGGGATGTCTTGTTATTTAGAGGGATGTCTTGTTATTTAGAGGGTTTTTTTGTTTTTTAGAGGGTTGTCTTGTTATTTGGAGGGATGTCTTGTTATTTAGATTGATGTCTTAATATTTAGAGGGATGTCTTGTTTTTTAGAGGGATGTCTTGTTATTTAGAGGGATGTCTTGTTATTTAGAGGAATGTCTTGTTATTTAGAGGGATGTCTTGTTATTTAGAGGGATGTCTTGTTATTTGAAGGGATGTCTTAATATTTAGAGAGATGTCTTGTTATTTAGAGGGATGTCTTGTTATTTAGAGGGATGTCTTAATATTTGGAGGGATGTCTTCATATTTGGAGGGATGTCTTGTTATTTAGAGGGATGTCTTGTTATTTGGAGGGATGCTTGTTATTAAGAGGGATGTCTTATAATTTAGAGGGATGTCTTGTTATTTGGAGGTATGTCTTGTTATTTAGAGGGATGTCTTGTTATTTAGAGGGATGTCTTGGTATTTGGAGGGATGTCTAGTTATTTAGAGGGATGTCTTTTTATTTAGAGGGATGTCTTGTTATTTAGAGGGATGTCTTGGTATTTGGAGGGATGTCTAGTTATTTAGAGGGATGTCTTTTTATTTAGAGGGATGTCTTGTTATTTAGAGGGATGTCTTGTTATTTAGAGGGATGTCTTGTTATTTGAAGGGATGTCTTAATATTTAGAGGGATGTCTTGCTATTTTGAGGGATTTCTTGTTATTTAGAGGGATATCTTGTTATTTGGAGGGATGTCTTGTTATTTAGAGGGATGTCTTGCTATTTAGAGGGATGTCTTTTTATTTGGAGGGATGTCTTGTTATTTAGAGGGATGTCTTGTTATTTAGATGAATGTCTTGTTATTTAAAAGGGATGTCTTGTTATTTAGAGGGACGTCTTGTTATTTAGTGGGATGTCTTGTTATTTAGAGGGATGTCTTAATATTTAGAGGGATGTCTTGTTATTTGGAGGGATGTCTTAATATTTAGAGGGATGTCTTGTTATTTAGAGGGATGTCTTGTTATTTAGAGGGATGTCTTGTTTTTTAAAGGGTTTTCTTGTTATTTGGAGGGATGTCTTAATATTTAGAGGGATGTCTTGGTATTTGGAGGGATGTCTTGTTATTTAGAGGGATGTCTTAATATTTAGCGGAATGTCTAGTTTATTAGAGGGATGTCTTGTTATTTAGAGGGATGTCTTGTTATTTAGAGGGATGTATTAATATTTGGAGGGATGTCTTGTTATTTAGAGGGATGTCTTAATATTTAGAGGGATGTCTTGTTTTTTAGTGGGATGTCTTGTTATTTAGAGGGATGTCTTGTTATTTAGAGGGTTTTTTTGTTTTTTAGAGGGTTGTCTTGTTATTTGGAGGGATGTCTTGTTATTTAGATTGATGTCTTAATATTTAGAGGGATGTCTTGTTTTTTAGAGGGATGTCTTGTTATTTAGAGGGATGTCTTGTTATTTAGAGGAATGTCTTGTTATTTAGAGGGATGTCTTGTTATTTAGAGGGATGTCTTGTTATTTGAAGGGATGTCTTAATATTTAGAGAGATGTCTTGTTATTTAGAGGGATGTCTTGTTATTTAGAGGGATGTCTTAATATTTGGAGGGATGTCTTCATATTTGGAGGGATGTCTTGTTATTTAGAGGGATGTCTTGTTATTTGGAGGGATGCTTGTTATTAAGAGGGATGTCTTATAATTTAGAGGGATGTCTTGTTATTTGGAGGTATGTCTTGTTATTTAGAGGGATGTCTTGTTATTTAGAGGGATGTCTTGGTATTTGGAGGGATGTCTAGTTATTTAGAGGGATGTCTTTTTATTTAGAGGGATGTCTTGTTATTTAGAGGGATGTCTTGGTATTTGGAGGGATGTCTAGTTATTTAGAGGGATGTCTTTTTATTTAGAGGGATGTCTTGTTATTTAGAGGGATGTCTTGTTATTTAGAGGGATGTCTTGTTATTTGAAGGGATGTCTTAATATTTAGAGGGATGTCTTGCTATTTTGAGGGATTTCTTGTTATTTGGAGGGTTGTCTTGTTATTTAAAGGGATGTCTTAATATTTAGAGGGATGTCTTGTTATTTAGAGGGATGTCTTAATATTTAGAGGGATGTCTTGTTATTTGGAGGGATGTCTTAATATTTAGAGGGATGTCTTGTTATTTAGAAGGATGTCTTGTTATTTAGAGGGATGTCTTGTTTTTTAAAGGGTTTTCTTGTTATTTGGAGGGATGTCTTAATATTTAGAGGGATGTCTTGGTATTTGGAGGGATGTCTTGTTATTTAGTGGGATGTCTTAATATTTAGCGGAATGTCTAGTTTATTAGAGGGATGTCTTGTTATTTAGAGGGATGTCTTGTTATTTAGAGGGATGTCTTAATATTTGGAGGGATGTCTTGTTATTTAGAGGGATGTCTTAATATTTAGAGGGATGTCTTGTTTTTTAGTGGGATGTCTTGTTATTTAGAGGGATGTCTTGTTATTTAGAGGGTTTTTTTGTTTTTTAGAGGGTTGTCTTGTTATTTGGAGGGATGTCTTGTTATTTAGATTGATGTCTTAATATTTAGAGGGATGTCTTGTTTTTTAGAGGGATGTCTTGTTATTTAGAGGGATGTCTTGTTATTTAGAGGAATGTCTTGTTATTTAGAGGGATGTCTTGTTATTTAGAGGGATGTCTTGTTATTTGAAGGGATGTCTTAATATTTAGAGAGATGTCTTGTTATTTAGAGGGATGTCTTGTTATTTAGAGGGATGTCTTAATATTTGGAGGGATGTCTTCATATTTGGAGGGATGTCTTGTTATTTAGAGGGATGTCTTGTTATTTGGAGGGATGCTTGTTATTAAGAGGGATGTCTTATAATTTAGAGGGATGTCTTGTTATTTGGAGGTATGTCTTGTTATTTAGAGGGATGTCTTGTTATTTAGAGGGATGTCTTGGTATTTGGAGGGATGTCTAGTTATTTAGAGGGATGTCTTTTTATTTAGAGGGATGTCTTGTTATTTAGAGGGATGTCTTGGTATTTGGAGGGATGTCTAGTTATTTAGAGGGATGTCTTTTTATTTAGAGGGATGTCTTGTTATTTAGAGGGATGTCTTGTTATTTAGAGGGATGTCTTGTTATTTGAAGGGATGTCTTAATATTTAGAGGGATGTCTTGCTATTTTGAGGGATTTCTTGTTATTTGGAGGGTTGTCTTGTTATTTAGAGGGATGTCTTGTTATTTAGAGGAATGTCTTGTTATTTAAAAGGGATGTCTTGTTATTTAGAGGGATGTCTTGTTATTTAGTGGGATGTCTTGTTATTTAGAGGGATGTCTTGTTATTTAGAGAGATGTCTTGTTATTTAAAGGGATGTCTTAATATTTAGAGGGATGTCTTGTTATTTAGAGGGATGTCTTAATATTTAGAGGCATGTCTTGTTATTTGGAGGGATGTCTTAATATTTAGAGGGATGTCTTGTTATTTAGAGGGATGTCTTGTTATTTAGAGAGATGTCTTGTTATTTAAAAGGATGTCTTAATATTTAGAGGGATGTCTTGTTATTTAGAGGGATGTCTTAATATTTAGAGGGATGTCTTGTTATTTGAAGGGATGTCTTAATATTTAGAGGGATGTCTTGTTATTTAGAGGGATGTCTTGTTATTTAGAGGGATGTCTTGTTTTTTAAAGGGTTGTCTTGTTATTTGGAGGGATGTCTTGGTATTTAGAGGGATGTCTTGTTATTTAGAGGGATGTCTTGTTATTTAGAAGGATGTCTTCTTATTTGGAGGGAAGTCTTGTTATTTGGAGGAATGTCTTGTTATTTAGAGGGATATCTTGTTATTTGGAGGGATGTCTTGTTATTTAGAGGGATGTCTTGCTATTTAGAGGGATGTCTTTTTATTTGGAGGGATGTCTTGTTATTTAGAGGGATGTCTTGTTATTTAGAGGAATGTCTTGTTATTTAAAAGGGATGTCTTGTTATTTAGAGGGACGTCTTGTTATTTAGTGGGATGTCTTGTTATTTAGAGGGATGTCTTGTTATTTAGAGGGATGTCTTGTTATTTAAAGGGATGTCTTAATATTTAGAGGGATGTCTTGTTATTTAGAGGGATGTCTTGTTATTTAGAGGGATGTCTTAATATTTAGAGGCATGTCTTGTTATTTGGAGGGATGTCTTAATATTTAGAGGGATGTCTTGTTATTTAGAGGGATGTCTTGTTATTTAGAGAGATGTCTTGTTATTTAAAGGGATGTCTTAATATTTAGAGGGATGTCTTGTTATTTAGAGGGATGTCTTAATATTTAGAGGGATGTCTTGTTATTTGAAGGGATGTCTTAATATTTAGAGGGATGTCTTGTTATTTAGAGGGATGTCTTGTTATTTAGAGGGATGTCTTGTTTTTTAAAGGGTTGTCTTGTTATTTGGAGGGATGTCTTGGTATTTAGAGGGATGTCTTGTTATTTAGAGGGATGTCTTGTTATTTAGAAGGATGTCTTCTTATTTGGAGGGAAGTCTTGTTATTTGGAGGAATGTCTTGTTATTTAGAGGGATATCTTGTTATTTGGAGGGATGTCTTGTTATTTAGAGGGATGTCTTGCTATTTAGAGGGATGTCTTTTTATTTGGAGGGATGTCTTGTTATTTAGAGGGATGTCTTGTTATTTAGAGGAATGTCTTGTTATTTAAAAGGGATGACTTGTTATTTAGAGGGACGTCTTGTTATTTAGTGGGATGTCTTGTTATTTAGAGGGATGTCTTGTTATTTAGAGGGATGTCTTGTTATTTAAAGGGATGTCTTAATATTTAGAGGGATGTCTTGTTATTTAGAGGGATGTCTTAATATTTAGAGGGATGTCTTGTTATTTGGAGGGATGTCTTAATATTTAGAGGGATGTCTTGTTATTTAGAGGGATGTCTTGTTATTTAGAGGGATGTCTTGTTTTTTAAAGGGTTTTCTTGTTATTTGGAGGGATGTCTTAATATTTAGAGGGATGTCTTGGTATTTGGAGGGATGTCTTGTTATTTAGAGGGATGTCTTAATATTTAGCGGAATGTCTAGTTTATTAGAGGGATGTCTTGTTATTTAGAGGGATGTCTTGTTATTTAGAGGGATGTCTTAATATTTGGAGGGATGTCTTGTTATTTAGAGGGATGTCTTAATATTTAGAGGGATGTCTTGTTTTTTAGTGGGATGTCTTGTTATTTAGAGGGATGTCTTGTTATTTGGAGAGATGTCTTTTTATTTAGAGGGATGTCTTGTTTTTTAGAGGGTTGTCTTGTTATTTGGAGGGATGTCTTGTTTTTTCGAGGGTTGTCTTGTAATTTAGATGGGATGTCTTGTTATTTAGAGGGATGTCTTAATATTTAGCGGAATGTCTTGTTTATTAGAGGGATGTCTTGCTATTTAGAGGGATGTCTTTTTATTTGGAGGGATGTCTTGTTATTTAGAGGGATGTCTTGTTATTTAGAGGAATGTCTTGTTATTTAAAAGGGATGTCTTGTTGTTTAGAGGGATGTCTTGTTATTTAGTGGGATGTCTTGTTATTTAGAGGGATGTCTTGTTATTTAGAGAGATGTCTTGTTATTTAAAGGGATGTCTTAATATTTAGAGGGATGTCTTGTTATTTAGAGGGATGTCTTAATATTTAGCGGAATGTCTTGTTTATTAGAGGGATGTCTTGCTATTTAGAGGGATGTCTTTTTATTTGGAGGGATGTCTTGTTATTTAGAGGGATGTCTTGTTATTTAGAGGAATGTCTTGTTATTTAAAAGGGATGTCTTGTTATTTAGAGGGATGTCTTGTTATTTAGTGGGATGTCTTGTTATTTAGAGGGATGTCTTGTTATTTAGAGAGATGTCTTGTTATTTAAAGGGATGTCTTAATATTTAGAGGGATGTCTTGTTATTTAGAGGGATGTCTTAATATTTAGAGGGATGTCTTGTTATTTGAAGGGATGTCTTAATATTTAGAGGGATGTCTTGTTATTTAGAGGGATGTCTTGTTATTTAGAGGGATGTCTTGTTTTTTAAAGATTTGTCTTGTTATTTGGAGGGATGTCTTAATATTTAGAGGGATGTCTTGGTATTTAGAGGGATGTCTTGTTATTTAGAGAGATGTCTTAATATTTAGCGGAATGTCTAGTTTATTAGAGGGATGTCTTGTTATTTAGAGGGATGTCTTGTTATTTAGAGGGATGTCTTGTTTTTTAGAGGGTTGTCTTGTTATTTGGAGGGATGTCTTGTTTTTTAGAGGGTTGTGTTGTAATTTAGATGGGATGTCTTGTTATTAAGAGGGATGCCTTGTTATTTACAGGTATGTCTTGTTATTTAGAGGGATGTCTTAATATTTAGAGGAATGTCTTGTTATATAGATGGATGTCTTGTTATTTAGAGGGATGTCTTGATATTTAGAGGGATGTCTTGTTTTTTAGAGAGATGTCTTGTTATTTAGAGGGTTTTTTTGTTTTTTAGAGGGTTGTCTTGTTATTTAGAGGGATGTCTTGTTATTTAGAGGGATGTCTTGTTATTTAGAGGGATGTCTTGTTATTTGAAGGGATGTCTTAATATTTAGAGAGATGTCTTGTTATTTAGAGGGATGTCTTGTTATTTAGAGGGATGTCTTGTTATTTAGAGGGATGTCTTCATATTTGGAGGGATGTCTTGTTATTTAGAGGGATGTCTTGTTATTTAGAGGGATGTCTTAATATTTAGCGGAATGTCTAGTTTATTAGAGGGATGTCTTGTTATTTAGAGGGATGTCTTGTTATTTAGAGGGATGTCTTAATATTTGGAGGGATGTCTTGTTATTTAGAGGGATGTCTTAATATTTAGAGGGATGTCTTGTTTTTTAGTGGGATGTCTTGTTATTTAGAGGGATGTCTTGTTATTTGGAGAGATGTCTTTTTATTTAGAGGGATGTCTTGTTTTTTAGAGGGTTGTCTTGTTATTTGGAGGGATGTCTTGTTTTTTAGAGGGTTGTCTTGGTATTTAGAGGGATGTCTTGTTATTTAGAGGGATGTCTTGTTATTTAGAGGGATGTCTTCTTATTTGGAGGGAAGTCTTGTTATTTGGAGGAATGTCTTGTTATTTAGAGGGATATCTTGTTATTTGGAGGGATGTCTTGTTATTTAGAGGGATGTCTTGCTATTTAGAGGGATGTCTTTTTATTTGGAGGGATGTCTTGTTATTTAGAGGGATGTCTTGTTATTTAGATGAATGTCTTGTTATTTAAAAGGGATGTCTTGTTATTTAGAGGGACGTCTTGTTATTTAGTGGGATGTCTTGTTATTTAGAGGGATGTCTTAATATTTAGAGGGATGTCTTGTTATTTGGAGGGATGTCTTAATATTTAGAGGGATGTCTTGTTATTTAGAGGGATGTCTTGTTATTTAGAGGGATGTCTTGTTTTTTAAAGGGTTTTCTTGTTATTTGGAGGGATGTCTTAATATTTAGAGGGATGTCTTGGTATTTGGAGGGATGTCTTGTTATTTAGAGGGATGTCTTAATATTTAGCGGAATGTCTAGTTTATTAGAGGGATGTCTTGTTATTTAGAGGGATGTCTTGTTATTTAGAGGGATGTATTAATATTTGGAGGGATGTCTTGTTATTTAGAGGGATGTCTTAATATTTAGAGGGATGTCTTGTTTTTTAGTGGGATGTCTTGTTATTTAGAGGGATGTCTTGTTATTTAGAGGGTTTTTTTGTTTTTTAGAGGGTTGTCTTGTTATTTGGAGGGATGTCTTGTTATTTAGATTGATGTCTTAATATTTAGAGGGATGTCTTGTTTTTTAGAGGGATGTCTTGTTATTTAGAGGGATGTCTTGTTATTTAGAGGAATGTCTTGTTATTTAGAGGGATGTCTTGTTATTTAGAGGGATGTCTTGTTATTTGAAGGGATGTCTTAATATTTAGAGAGATGTCTTGTTATTTAGAGGGATGTCTTGTTATTTAGAGGGATGTCTTAATATTTGGAGGGATGTCTTCATATTTGGAGGGATGTCTTGTTATTTAGAGGGATGTCTTGTTATTTGGAGGGATGCTTGTTATTAAGAGGGATGTCTTATAATTTAGAGGGATGTCTTGTTATTTGGAGGTATGTCTTGTTATTTAGAGGGATGTCTTGTTATTTAGAGGGATGTCTTGGTATTTGGAGGGATGTCTAGTTATTTAGAGGGATGTCTTTTTATTTAGAGGGATGTCTTGTTATTTAGAGGGATGTCTTGGTATTTGGAGGGATGTCTAGTTATTTAGAGGGATGTCTTTTTATTTAGAGGGATGTCTTGTTATTTAGAGGGATGTCTTGTTATTTAGAGGGATGTCTTGTTATTTGAAGGGATGTCTTAATATTTAGAGGGATGTCTTGCTATTTTGAGGGATTTCTTGTTATTTGGAGGGTTGTCTTGTTATTTAGAGGGATGTCTTGTTATTTAGAGGAATGTCTTGTTTTTTAAAAGGGATGTCTTGTTATTTAGAGGGATGTCTTGTTATTTAGTGGGATGTCTTGTTATTTAGAGGGATGTCTTGTTATTTAGAGAGATGTCTTGTTATTTAAAGGGATGTCTTAATATTTAGAGGGATGTCTTGTTATTTAGAGGGATGTCTTAATATTTAGAGGCATGTCTTGTTATTTGGAGGGATGTCTTAATATTTAGAGGGATGTCTTGTTATTTAGAGGGATGTCTTGTTATTTAGAGAGATGTCTTGTTATTTAAAGGGATGTCTTAATATTTAGAGGGATGTCTTGTTATTTAGAGGGATGTCTTAATATTTAGAGGGATGTCTTGTTATTTGAAGGGATGTCTTAATATTTAGAGGGATGTCTTGTTATTTAGAGGGATGTCTTGTTATTTAGAGGGATGTCTTGTTTTTTAAAGGGTTGTCTTGTTATTTGGAGGGATGTCTTGGTATTTAGAGGGATGTCTTGTTATTTAGAGGGATGTCTTGTTATTTAGAAGGATGTCTTCTTATTTGGAGGGAAGTCTTGTTATTTGGAGGAATGTCTTGTTATTTAGAGGGATATCTTGTTATTTGGAGGGATGTCTTGTTATTTAGAGGGATGTCTTGCTATTTAGAGGGATGTCTTTTTATTTGGAGGGATGTCTTGTTATTTAGAGGGATGTCTTGTTATTTAGAGGAATGTCTTGTTATTTAAAAGGGATGTCTTGTTATTTAGAGGGACGTCTTGTTATTTAGTGGGATGTCTTGTTATTTAGAGGGATGTCTTGTTATTTAGAGGGATGTCTTGTTATTTAAAGGGATGTCTTAATATTTAGAGGGATGTCTTGTTATTTAGAGGGATGTCTTAATATTTAGAGGGATGTCTTGTTATTTGGAGGGATGTCTTAATATTTAGAGGGATGTCTTGTTATTTAGAGGGATGTCTTGTTATTTAGAGGGATGTCTTGTTTTTTAAAGGGTTTTCTTGTTATTTGGAGGGATGTCTTAATATTTAGAGGGATGTCTTGGTATTTGGAGGGATGTCTTGTTATTTAGAGGGATGTCTTAATATTTAGCGGAATGTCTAGTTTATTAGAGGGATGTCTTGTTATTTAGAGGGATGTCTTGTTATTTAGAGGGATGTCTTGTTATTTAGAGGGATGTCTTAATATTTGGAGGGATGTCTTTTTATTTAGAGGGATGTCTTAATATTTAGAGGGATGTCTTGTTTTTTAGTGGGATGTCTTGTTATTTAGAGGGATGTCTTGTTATTTGGAGAGATGTCTTTTTATTTAGAGGGATGTCTTGTTTTTTAGAGGGTTGTCTTGTTATTTGGAGGGATGTCTTGTTTTTTCGAGGGTTGTCTTGTAATTTAGATGGGATGTCTTGTTATTTAGAGGGATGTCTTAATATTTAGCGGAATGTCTTGTTTATTAGAGGGATGTCTTGCTATTTAGAGGGATGTCTTTTTATTTGGAGGGATGTCTTGTTATTTAGAGGGATGTCTTGTTATTTAGAGGAATGTCTTGTTATTTAAAAGGGATGTCTTGTTGTTTAGAGGGATGTCTTGTTATTTAGTGGGATGTCTTGTTATTTAGAGGGATGTCTTGTTATTTAGAGAGATGTCTTGTTATTTAAAGGGATGTCTTAATATTTAGAGGGATGTCTTGTTATTTAGAGGGATGTCTTAATATTTAGCGGAATGTCTTGTTTATTAGAGGGATGTCTTGCTATTTAGAGGGATGTCTTTTTATTTGGAGGGATGTCTTGTTATTTAGAGGGATGTCTTGTTATTTAGAGGAATGTCTTGTTATTTAAAAGGGATGTCTTGTTATTTAGAGGGATGTCTTGTTATTTAGTGGGATGTCTTGTTATTTAGAGGGATGTCTTGTTATTTAGAGAGATGTCTTGTTATTTAAAGGGATGTCTTAATATTTAGAGGGATGTCTTGTTATTTAGAGGGATGTCTTAATATTTAGAGGGATGTCTTGTTATTTGAAGGGATGTCTTAATATTTAGAGGGATGTCTTGTTATTTAGAGGGATGTCTTGTTATTTAGAGGGATGTCTTGTTTTTTAAAGGGTTGTCTTGTTATTTGGAGGGATGTCTTAATATTTAGAGGGATGTCTTGGTATTTAGAGGGATGTCTTGTTATTTAGAGGGATGTCTTAATATTTAGCGGAATGTCTAGTTTATTAGAGGGATGTCTTGTTATTTAGAGGGATGTCTTGTTATTTAGAGGGATGTCTTGTTTTTTAGAGGGTTGTCTTGTTATTTGGAGGGATGTCTTGTTTTTTAGAGGGTTGTGTTGTAATTTAGATGGGATGTCTTGTTATTTAGAGGGATGTCTTGTTATTTACAGGTATGTCTTGTTATTTAGAGGGATGTCTTAATATTTAGAGGAATGTCTTGTTATATAGATGGATGTCTTGTTATTTAGAGGGATGTCTTGATATTTAGAGGGATGTCTTGTTTTTTAGAGAGATGTCTTGTTATTTAGAGGGTTTTTTTGTTTTTTAGAGGGTTGTCTTGTTATTTGGAGGGATGTCTTGTTATTTAGATTGATGTCTTAATATTTAGAGGGATGTCTTGTTTTTTAGAGGGATGTCTTGTTATTTAGAGGGATGTCTTGTTATTTAGAGGGATGTCTTGTTATTTAGAGGGATGTCTTGTTATTTAGAGGGATGTCTTGTTATTTGAAGGGATGTCTTAATATTTAGAGAGATGTCTTGTTATTTAGAGGGATGTCTTGTTATTTAGAGGGATGTCTTGTTATTTAGAGGGATGTCTTCATATTTGGAGGGATGTCTTGTTATTTAGAGGGATGTCTTGTTATTTAGAGGGATGTCTTAATATTTAGAGGGATGTCTTGTTTTTTAGAGGGATGTCTTGTTATTTAGAGGGATGTCTTGTTATTTAGAGGGATGTCTTGTTATTTAGAGGGATGTCTTGTTATTTAGAGGGATGTCTTGTTATTTGAAGGGATGTCTTAATATTTAGAGAGATGTCTTGTTATTTAGAGGGATGTCTAGTTTATTAGAGGGATGTCTTGTTATTTAGAGGGATGTCTTAATATTTGGAGGGATGTCTTGTTATTTAGAGGGATGTCTTAATATTTAGAGGGATGTCTTGTTTTTTAGTGGGATGTCTTGTTATTTAGAGGGATGTCTTGTTATTTGGAGAGATGTCTTTTTATTTAGAGGGATGTCTTGTTTTTTAGAGGGTTGTCTTGTTATTTGGAGGGATGTCTTGTTTTTTAGAGGGTTGTCTTGGTATTTAGAGGGATGTCTTGTTATTTAGAGGGATGTCTTGTTATTTAGAGGGATGTCTTCTTATTTGGAGGGAAGTCTTGTTATTTGGAGGAATGTCTTGTTATTTAGAGGGATATCTTGTTATTTGGAGGGATGTCTTGTTATTTAGAGGGATGTCTTGCTATTTAGAGGGATGTCTTTTTATTTGGAGGGATGTCTTGTTATTTAGAGGGATGTCTTGTTATTTAGAGGAATGTCTTGTTATTTAAAAGGGATGTCTTGTTATTTAGAGGGACGTCTTGTTATTTAGTGGGATGTCTTGTTATTTAGAGGGATGTCTTGTTATTTAGAGAGATGTCTTGTTATTTAAAGGGATGTCTTAATATTTTGAGGGATGTCTTGTTATTTAGAGGGATGTCTTAATATTTAGAGGGATGTCTTGTTATTTGGAGGGATGTCTTAATATTTAGAGGGATGTCTTGTTATTTAGAGGGATGTCTTGTTATTTAGAGGGATGTCTTGTTTTTTAAAGGGTTGTCTTGTTATTTGGAGGGATGTCTTAATATTTAGAGGGATGTCTTGGTATTTGGAGGGATGTCTTGTTATTTAGAGGGATGTCTTAATATTTAGCGGAATGTCTAGTTTATTAGAGGGATGTCTTGTTATTTAGAGGGATGTCTTGTTACTTAGAGGGATGTCTTAATATTTGGAGGGATGTCTTGTTATTTAGAGGGATGTCTTATTTGTACAACCTTGTACAAACTTGTACACACTTGTACAAACTTGTACACACTTGTACAACCTTGTACACACTTGTACAACCTTGTACACACTTGTACAACCTCGTACACTCTTGTACAACCTTGTACACACTTGTACAACCTTGTACACAATTGTAAAACCTTGTACACACTTGTACAACCTTGTACACACTTGTACACCCTTGTACACACTTGTACAAAATTTTACATTCTTGTACATACTTGTACACCCTTGTACACACTTGTACAACCTTGTACAAACCTGTACACCCTTGTACACACTTGTACAAGCTTGTACACACTTGTACAAGCTTGTACACACTTGTACAAGCTTGTACACACTTGTACACCCTTGTACAAACTTGTGCACCCTTGAACACTTTTGTACACCCTTGTACACATTTGTACAACCTTGTACAAACTTAAACACACTTGTACAAACATGTACACACTTGAACAACCTTGTACACACTTGTACAACCTTGTACACACTTGTACAAGCTTGTATACACTTGTACAACCTTGTACACACTTGTACAACCTTGTACACACTTGTACAACCTTGTACACACTTGTACAACCTTGTACACACTTGTACAACCTTGTACACACTTGTACAAGCTTGTACACACTTGTACAACCTTGTACACACTTGTACAACCTTTTACACAATTGTAAAACCTTGTACACACTTGTACATTCTTGTACAAACTTGTACTTACTTGTACAACCTTGTACAAACTTGTACTTACTTGTACAACCTTGTACAAACTTGTACACACTTGTACAAACTTTTACATCCTTGTATACATTTGTACACCCTTGTACACACTTGTACAACCTTGTACAAACCTGTACACCCTTGTACACACTTGTACAAGTTTGTACACGATTGTACACCCTTGTACACACTTGTGCACCCTTGTACACACTTGTACACCCTTGTACACACATGTACAACCTTTTACAAACTTGTACACACTTGTACAAACTTGTACATTCTTGTACATACTTGTACACCCTTGTAAACACTTGTACAAAATTGTACAAACCTGTACACCCTTGTACACACTTGTACAAGCTTGTACACACTTGTACAAGCTTGTACACACTTGTACACCCTTGTACAAACTTGTGCACCCTTGTACACTTTTGTACACCCTTGTATACATTTGTACAAACTTGTACAAACTTGTACACACTTGTACAAACTTGTACACACTTGTACAAACTTGTACACCCTTGTACACACTTGTACAAACTTGTACACCCTTGTACACACTTGTACAACCTTGTACACACTTGTACAACCTTGTACAAACCTGTACACCCTTGTACACACTTGTACAAGCTTGTACACGATTGTACACTCTTGTACACACTTGTGCAACCTTGTACACACTTGTACAACCTTGTACACACTTGTACAACCTTGTACACACTTGTTCAAGCTTGTACACACTTGTACAACCTTGTACACACTTGTACACCCTTGTACACACTTGTACAACCTTTTACAAACTTGTACACACTTGTACAAAATTGTACATTCTTGTACATACTTGTACACCCTTGTACACACTTGTACAACCTTGTACAAACCTGTACACCCTTGTACACACTTGTACAAGCTTGTACACACTTGTACAAGCTTGTACACACTTGTACACCCTTGTACAAACTTGTGCACCCTTGTACACTTTTGTACACCCTTGTACACATTTGTACAACCTTGTACAAACTTGTACACACTTGTACAAACTTGTACACACTTGTACAAACTTGTGTACACTTGTACAACCTTGTACACACTTGTACACACTTGTACAACCTTGTACACACTTGTACAACCTCGTACACACTTGTACAACCTTGTACACACTTGTACAACCTTGTACACAATTGTAAAACCTTGTACACACTTGTACAACCTTGTACACACTTGTACACCCTTGTACACACTTGTACAAAATTTTACATTCTTGTACATACTTGTACACCCTTGTACACACTTGTACAAACTTGTACAAACCTGTACACCCTTGTACACACTTGTACAAGCTTGTACACACTTGTACACCCTTGTACAAACTTGTGCACCCTTGAATACTTTTGTACACCCTTGTACACATTTGTACAACCTTGTACAAACTTAAACACACTTGTACAAACATGTACACACTTGAACAACCTTGTACACACTTGTACAACCTTGTACACACTTGTACAAGCTTGTACACACTTGTACAACCTTGTACACACTTGTACAACCTTGTACACACTTGTACAACCTTGTACACACTTGTACAAGCTTGTACACACTTGTACAAGCTTGTACACACTTGTACAACCTTGTACACACTTGTACAACCTTTTACACAATTGTAAAACCTTGTACACACTTGTACATTCTTGTACAAACTTGTACTTACTTGTACAATCTTGTACAAACTTGTACACACTTGTACAAACTTTTACATCCTTGTATACATTTGTACACCCTTGTACACACTTGTACAACCTTGTACAAACCTGTACACCCTTGTACACACTTGTACAAGCTTGTACACGATTGTACACCCTTGTACACACTTGTGCACCCTTGTACACACTTGTACACCCTTGTACACACATGTACAACCTTTTACAAACTTGTACACACTTGTACAAACTTGTACATTCTTGTACATACTTGTACACCCTTGTAAACACTTGTACAAAATTGTACAAACCTGTACACCCTTGTACACACTTGTACAAGCTTGTACACACTTGTACAAGCTTGTACACACTTGTACACCCTTGTACAAACTTGTGCACCCTTGTACACTTTTGTACACCCTTGTATACATTTGTACAAACTTGTACAAACTTGTACACACTTGTACAAACTTGTACACACTTGTACAAACTTGTACACCCTTGTACAAACTTGTACAACCTTGTACACACTTGTACAACCTTGTACAAACCTGTACACCCTTGTACACACTTGTACAAGCTTGTACACGATTGTACACTCTTGTACACACTTGTGCAACCTTGTACACACTTGTACAACCTTATACACACTTGTACAACCTTGTACACACTTGTTCAAGCTTGTACAACCTTGTACACACTTGTTCAAGCTTGTACACACTTGTACAACCTTGTACACACTTGTACACCCTTGTACACACTTGTACAACCTTTTACAAACTTGTACACACTTGTACAAAATTGTACATTCTTGTACATACTTGTACACCCTTGTACACACTTGTACAACCTTGTACAAACCTGTACACCCTTGTACACACTTGTACAAGCTTGTACACACTTGTACAAGCTTGTACACACTTGTACAAGCTTGTACACACTTGTACACCCTTGTACAAACTTGTGCACCCTTGTACACTTTTGTACACCCTTGTACACATTTGTACAACCTTGTACAAACTTGTACACACTTGTACAAACTTGTACATACTTGTACAAACTTGTGTACACTTGTACAACCTTGTACACACTTGTACAACCTTGTACACACTTGTACAACCTTGTTTACACTTGTACAACCTCGTACACACTTGTACAACCTTGTACACACTTGTACAACCTTGTAAACAATTGTAAAACCTTGTACACACTTGTACAACCTTGTACACACTTGTACACCCTTGTACACACTTGTACAAAATTTTACATTCTTGTACATACTTGTACACCCTTGTACACACTTGTACAACCTTGTACAAACCTGTACACCCTTGTACACACTTGTACAAGCTTGTACACACTTGTACAAGCTTGTACACAATTGTACAAGCTTGTACACACTTGTACACCCTTGTACAAACTTGTGCACCCTTGAACACTTTTGTACACCCTTGTACACATTTGTACAACCTTGTACAAACTTAAACACACTTGTACAAACATGTACACACTTGAACAACCTTGTACACACTTGTACAACCTTGTACACACTTGTACAAGCTTGTACACACTTGTACAACCTTGTACACACTTATACAACCTTGTACACACTTGTACAAGCTTGTACACACTTGTACAACCTTGTACACACTTGTACAACCTTTTACACAATTGTAAAACCTTGTACACACTTGTACATTCTTGTACAAACTTGTACTTACTTGTACAACCTTGTACAAACTTGTACACACTTGTACAAACTTTTACATCCTTGTATACATTTGTACACCCTTGTACACACTTGTACAACCTTGTACAAACCTGTACACCCTTGTACACACTTGTACAAGCTTGTACACGATTGTACACCCTTGTACACACTTGTGCACCCTTGTACACACTTGTACACCCTTGTACACACATGTACAAGCTTTTACAAACTTGTACACACTTGTACAAACTTGTACATTCTTGTACATACTTGTACACCCTTGTAAACACTTGTACAAAATTGTACAAACCTGTACACCCTTGTACACACTTGTACAAGCTTGTACACACTTGTACAAGCTTGTACACACTTGTACACCCTTGTACAAACTTGTGCACCCTTGTACACTTTTGTACACCCTTGTATACATTTGTACAAACTTGTACAAACTTGTACACACTTGTACAAACTTGTACACACTTGTACAAACTTGTACACCCTTGTACACACTTGTACAACCTTGTACACACTTGTACAACCTTGTTCAAACCTTTACACCGTTGTACACACTTGTACAAGCTTGTACACGATTGTACACTCTTGTACACACTTGTGCAACCTTGTACACACTTGTACAACCTTGTACACACTTGTACAACCTTGTACACACTTGTTCAAGCTTGTACACACTTGTACAACCTTGTACACACTTGTACACCCTTGTACACACTTGTACAACCTTTTACAAACTTGTACACACTTGTACAAAATTGTACATTCTTGTACATACTTGTACACCCTTGTACACACTTGTACAACCTTGTACAAACCTGTACACCCTTGTACACACTTGTACAAGCTTGTACACATTGTACACCCTTGTACAAACTTGTGCACCCTTGTACACTTTTGTACACCCTTGTACACATTTGTACAACCTTGTACAAACTTGTACACACTTGTACAAACTTGTACACACTTGTACAAACTTGTGTACACTTGTACAACCTTGTACACACTTGTACAACCTTGTACACACTTGTACAACCTTGTACACACTTGTACAACCTCGTACACACTTGTACAACCTTGTACACACTTGTACAACCTTGTACACAATTGTAAAACCTTGTACACACTTTTACAACCTTGTACACACTTGTACACCCTTGTACACACTTGTACAAAATTTTACATTCTTGTACATACTTGTACACTCTTGTACACACTTGTACAACCTTGTACAAACCTGTACACCATTGTACACACTTGTACAAGCTTGTACACACTTGTACAAGCTTGTACACACTTGTACAAGCTTGTACACACTTGTACAAGCTTGTACACACTTGTACAAGCTTGTACACACTTGTACACCCTTGTACAAACTTGTGCACCCTTGAACACTTTTGTACACCCTTGTACACATTTGTACAACCTTGTACAAACTTAAACACACTTGTACAAACATGTACACACTTGAACAACCTTGTACACACTTGTACAAACCTTGTACACACTTGTACAAGCTTGTACACACTTGTACAACCTTGTACACACTTGTACAACCTTGTACACACTTGTACAAGCTTGTACACACTTGTACAACCTTGTACACACTTGTACAGCCTTGTACAAACCTGTACACCCTTGTACACACTTGTACAAGCTTGTACACGATTGTACACCCTTGTACACACTTGTGCACCCTTGTACACACTTGTACACCCTTGTACACACTTGTACAACCTTTTACAAACTTGTACACACTTGTACAAACTTGTACATTCTTGTACATACTTGTACACCCTTGTAAACACTTGTACAACCTTGTACAAACCTGTACACCCTTGTACACACTTGTACAAGCTTGTACACACTTGTACAAGCTTGTACACACTTGTACACCCTTGTACAAACTTGTGCACCCTTGTACACTTTTGTACACCCTTGTATACATTTGTACAAAAATGTACAAGTTTGTACAAGTGTGTACAAGTTTGTAAAAGGTTTTACAAGTGTGTACAAGGTTGTACAAGTGTGTACAAGGTTGTACAAGTGTGTACAAGGTTGTACAAGTGTGTACAAAGGTGTACAAATGTGTACAAGATTGTACAAGTGTGTACAAGGTTGTACAAGTGTGTACAAGGTTGTACAAGTGTGTACAAGGGTGTACAAGTTTGTACAAGTGTGTACAAGTTTGTACAAGTGTGTACAAGTTTGTACAAGTGTGTACAAGCTTGTACAAGTGTGTACAAGCTTGTACAAGTGTGTACACGGGTGTACAAGTGTGTACAAGGTTGTACATGTTTTTACAAGGTTGTACAAGTGTGTACAAGGTTGTACAAGTGTGTACAAGGTTGTACAAGTGTGTACAAGGTTGTACAAGTGTGTACAAGGTTGTACAAGTGTGTACAAGGTTGTATAAGTGTGTACAAAGTTGAAAAAGTGTGTACAAGGTTGTACAAGTGTGTACAAGGTTGTACAAGTGTGTACAAGTTTGTACAAGTGTGTACAAAGGTGTACAAGTGTGTACAAGGTTGTACAAGTGTGTACAAGGATGTACAAGTGTGTACAAGGTTGTACAAGTGTGTACAAGGTTGTACAAGGTTGTACAATTGTGTACAAGGTTGTACAAGTGTGTACAAGGTTGTACAAGTGTGTACAAGGTTGTACAAGTGTGTACAAGGGTGTACAAGTTTGTACAAGTGTGTACAAGTTTGTAAAAGTGTGTACAAGTTTGTACAAGGGTGTACAAAAGTGTACAAGGGTGCACAAGTTTGTACAAGGGTGTACAAGTGTGTACAAGCTTGTACAATTGTGTACAAGCTTGTACAAGTGTGTACAAGCTTGTACAAGTGTGTACAAGCTTGTACAAGTGTGTACAAGGGTGTACAGGTTTGTACAAGGTTGTACAAGTGTTTACAAGGGTGTACAAGTGTGTACAAGGTTGTACAAGTAAGTACAAGGTTGTACAAGTGTGTACTAGGTTGTAAAAGGTTGTACAATTGTGTACAAGGTTGTACAAGTGTGTACAAGGTTGTACAAGTGTGTACAAGGTTGTACAAGTGTGTACAAGGGTGTACAAGTTTGTACGAGTGTGTACAAGTTTGTACAAGTGTGTACAAGTTTGTACAAGGTTGTACAAATGTATACAAGGGTGTACAAAAGTGTACAACGGTGCACAAGTTTGTACAAGGGTGTACAAGTGTGTACAAGGGTGTACAAGTGTGTACAAGCTTGTACAAGTGTGTACAAGCTTGTACAAGTGTGTACAAGCTTGTACAAGTGTGTACAAGCTTGTACAAGTGTGTACAAGCTTGTACAAGTGTGTACAAGGGTGTACAGGTTTGTACAAGGTTGTACAGGTTTGTACAAGGTTGTACAAGTGTTTACAAGGGTGTACAAGTATGTACAAGAATGTACAAGTTTGTACAAGTGTGTACAAGTTTGTAAAAGGTTGTACAAGTGTGTACAAGGGTGTACAAGTGTGTACAAGGGTGCACAAGTGTGTACAAGGGTGTACAATCGTGTACAAGCTTGTGCAAGTGTGTACAAGGGTGTACAGGTTTGTACAAGGGTGCACAAGTGTGTACAAGGGTGTACAATCGTGTACAAGCTTGTACAAGTGTGTACAAGTTTGTACAGGTGTGTACAAGTTTGTACAAGGTTGTACAAATGTATACAAGGGTGTACAAAAGTGTACAAGGTTGTACAAGTGTTTACAAGGGTGTACAAGTATGTACAAGAATGTACAAGTTTGTACAAGTGTGTACAAGTTTGTAAAAGGTTGTACAAGTGTGTACAAGAGTGTACAAATGTATACAAGGGTGCACAAGTGTGTACAAGGGTGTAAAATCGTGTACAAGCTTGTACAAGTGTGTACAAGGTTGTACAGGTTTGTACAAGGTTGTACAAGTGTGTACAAGGGTGTACAAATGTGGACAAGGATGTAAAAGTTTGTACAAGTGTGTACAAGTTTGTACAAGGTTGTACAAGTAAGTACAAGTTTGTACAAGAATGTACAAGTGTGTACAAGGTTTTACAATTGTGTAAAAGGTTGTACAAGTGTGTACAAGGTTGTACAAGTGTGTACAAGCTTGTACAAGTGTGTACAAGGTTGTACAAGTGTGTACAAGGTTGTACAAGTGTGTACAAGGTTGTACAAGTGTGTACAAGGTTGTACAAGTGTGTACAAGGTTGTACAAGTGTGTACAAGGTTGTACAAGTGTGTACAAGGGTGCACAAGTGTGTACAAGGGTGTACAATCGTGTACAAGCTTGTACAAGTTTTTACAAGGTTGTACAAGTGTGTACAAGGTTGTACAAGTGTGTACAAGGTTGTACAAGTGTGTACAAGGTTGTATAAGTGTGTACAAAGGTGTACAAGTGTGTACAAGGTTGTACAAGTGTGTACAAGGTTGTACAAGTGTGTACATGGTTGTACAAAGTTGTACAATTGTGTACAAGGTTGTACAAGTGTGTACAAGGTTGTACAAGTGTGTACAAGGGTGTACAAGTTTGTACAAGTGTGTACAAGTTTGTACAAGTGTGTACAAGTTTGTACAAGGTTGTACAAATTAATACAAGGGTGTACAAAAGTGTACAAGGGTGCACAAGTTTGTACAAGGGTGTACAAGTGTGTACAAGCTTGTACAAGTTTGTACAAGCTTGTACAAGTGTGTACAAGGGTGTACAGGTTTGTACAAGGTTGTACAAGTGTTTACAAGGGTGTACAAAAGAATGTACAAGTTTGTACAAGTGTGTACAAGTTTGTAAAAGGTTGTACAAGTGTGTACAAGGGTGTACAAGTGTGTACAATGGTGCACAAGTGTGTACAAGGGTGTACAATCGTGTACAAGCTTGTACAAGTGTGTACAAGGGTGTACAGGTTTGTACAAGGTTGTACAAGTGTGTACAAGGGTGTACAAATGTGTACAAGGCTGTAAAAGTTTGTACAAGTGTGTACAAGTTTGTACAAGGTTGTACAAGTAAGTACAAGTTTGTACAAGAATGTACAAGTGTGTACAAGGTTTTACAATTGTGTAAAAGGTTGTACAAGTGTGTACAAGGTTGTACAAGTGTGTACAAGGTTGTACAAGTGTGTACAAGCTTGTACAAGTGTGTACAAGGTTGTACAAGTGTGTACAAGGTTGTACAAGTGTGTACAAGGTTGTACAAGTGTGTACAAGTTTGTACAAGTGTGTACAAGTTTGTACAAGGTTGTACAAATGTGTACAAGGGTGTACAAAAGTGTACAAGGGTGCACAAGTTTGTACAAGGGTGTACAAGTGTGTACAAGCTTGTACAAGTGTGTACAAGCTTGTACAAGGGTTTACAGGTTTGTACAAGGTTGAACAAGTGTGTACAAGGGTGTACAAAAGTGTACAAGGGTGCACAAGTTTGTACAAGGGTGTACAAGTGTGTACAAGCTTGTACAAGTGTGTACAAGCTTGTACAAGGGTTTACAGGTTTATACAAGGTTGTACAAGTGTGTACAAGGTTGTACAAGTATGTACAAGAATGTACAAGTTTGTACAAGTGTGTACAAGTTTGTAAAAGGTTGTACAAGTGTGTACAAGGGTGTACAAATGTGTACAAGGATGTAAAAGTGTGTACAAGTGTGTACAAGTTTGTACAAGGTTGTACAAGTGTGTACAAGTTTGTACAAGGTTGTACAAATTTGTACAAGTGTGTACAAGGTTGTACAAGTGTGTACAAGGGTGTACAAGTTTGTACAAGTGTGTACAAGTTTGTACAAGGTTGTACACGTGTGTACAAGGTTTTACAATTGTGTACAAGGTTGTACAAGTGTGTACAAGGTTGTACAAGTGTGTACATGGTTGTACAAGTGTGTACAAGGTTGTACAAGTGTGTACAAGGTTGTACAAGTGTACACAAGTTTGTACAAGTGTGTACAAGTTTGTACAAGTGTGTACAAGTTTGTACAAGTTTGTACAAATGTGTACAAGGGTGTACAAAAGTGTACAAGGGTGCACAAGTTTGTACAAGGGTGTACAAGTGTGTACAAGGGTGTACAAGTATGTACAAGAATGTACAATTTTGTACAAGTGTGTACAAGTTTGTAAAAGGTTGTACAAGTGTGTACAAGGGTGTACAAGTGTGTACAAGGTTGTACAAGTGTGTACAAGCTTGAACAAGTGTGTACAAGGTTGTACAAGTGTGTACAAGGTTGTACAAGTGTGTACAAGGTTGCACAAGTGTGTACAAGAGTGTACAATCGTGTACAAGCTTGTACAAGTGTGTACAAGGGTGTACAGGTTTGTACAAGGTTGTACAAGTGTGTACAAGGTTGTACAAGTGTGTACAAGGTTGTACAAGTGTGTACAAGGGTGTACACGTTTGTACAAGTGTGTACAAGTTTGTACAAGTGTGTACAAGTTTGTACAAGTTTGTACAAATGTATACAAGGGTGTACAAAAGTGTACAAGGGTGCACAAGTTTGTACAAGTGTGTACAAGTTTGTACAAGTGTGTACAAGTTTGTACAAGGTTGTACAAATTAATACAAGGGTGTACAAAAGTGTACAAGGGTGCACAAGTTTGTACAAGGGTGTACAAGTGTGTACAAGCTTGTACAAGTGTGTACAAGCTTGTACAAGTGTGTACAAGGGTGTACAAATTTGTACAAGGTTGTACAAGTGTTTACAAGGGTGTACAAAAGAATGTACAAGTTTGTACAAGTGTGTACAAGTTTTTAAAAGGTTGTACAAGTGTGTACAAGGGTGTACAAGTGTGTACAATGGTGCACAAGTGTGTACAAGGGTGTACAATCGTGTACAAGCTTGTACAAGTGTGTACAAGGGTGTACAGGTTTGTACAAGGTTGTACAAGTGTGTACAAGGGTGTACAAATGTGTACAAGGCTGTAAAAGTTTGTACAAATGTGTACAAGTTTGTACAAGGTTGTACAAGTAAGTACAAGTTTGTACAAGAATGTACAAGTGTGTACAAGGTTTTACAATTGTGTAAAAGGTTGTACAAGTGTGTACAAGGTTGTACAAGTGTGTACAAGGTTGTACAAGTGTGTACAAGCTTGTACAAGTGTGTACAAGGTTGTACAAGTGTGTACAAGGTTGTACAAGTGTGTACAAGGTTGTACAAGTGTGTACAAGTTTGTACAAGTGTGTACAAGTTTGTACAAGGTTGTACAAATGTGTACAAGGGTGTACAAAAGTGTACAAGGGTGCACAAGTTTGTACAAGGGTGTACACGTGTGTACAAGCTTGTACAAGTGTGTACAAGCTTGTACAAGGGTTTACAGGTTTGTACAAGGTTGAACAAGTGTGTACAAGGGTGTACAAAAGTGTACAAGGGTGCACAAGTTTGTACAAGGGTGTACAAGTGTGTACAAGCTTGTACAAGTGTGTACAAGCTTGTACAAGGGTTTACAGGTTTGTACAAGGTTGTACAAGTGTGTACAAGGTTGTACAAGTATGTACAAGAATGTACAAGTTTGTACAAGTGTGTACAAGTTTGTAAAAGGTTGTACAAGTGTGTACAAGGGTGTACAAATGTGTACAAGGATGTAAAAGTGTGTTCAAGTGTGTACAAGTTTGTACAAGGTTGTACAAGTGTGTACAAGTTTGTACAAGGTTGTACAAATTTGTACAAGTGTGTACAAGGTTGTACAAGTGTGTACAAGGGTGTACAAGTTTGTACAAGTGTGTACAAGTTTGTACAAGGTTGTACACGTGTGTACAAGGTTTTACAATTGTGTACAAGTATGTACAAGAATGTACAAGTTTGTACAAGTGTGTACAAGTTTGTAAAAGGTTGTACAAGTGTGTACAAGGGTGTACAAGTGTGTACAAGGGTGCACAAGTGTGTACAAGGGTGTACAATCGTGTACAAGCTTGTACAAGTGTGTACAAGGGTGTACAGGTTTGTACAAGGTTGTACAAGTGTGTACAAGGTTGTACAAGTGTGTACAAGGGTGTACAAGTTTGTACAAGTGTGTACAAGTTTGTACAAGTGTGTACAAGTTTGTACAAGGTTGTACAAATGTATACAAGGGTGTACAAAAGTGTACAAGGTTGTACAAGTGTTTACAAGGGTGTACAAGTATGTACAAGAATGTACAAGTTTGTACAAGTGTGTACAAGTTTGTAAAAGGTTGTACAAGTGTGTACAAGAGTGTACAAGTGTATACAAGGGTGCACAAGTGTGTACAAGGGTGTACAATCGTGTTCAAGCTTGTACAAGTGTGTACAAGGTTGTACAGGTTTGTACAAGGTTGTACAAGTGTGTACAAGGGTGTACAAATGTGGACAAGGATGTAAAAGTTTGTACAAGTGTGTACAAGTTTGTACAAGGTTGTACAAGTAAGTACAAGTTTGTACAAGAATGTACAAGTGTGTACAAGGTTTTACAATTGTGTAAAAGGTTGTACAAGTGTGTACAAGGTTGTACAAGTGTGTACAAGCTTGTACAAGTGTGTACAAGGGTGCACAAGTGTGTACAAGGGTGTACAATCGTGTACAAGCTTGTACAAGTTTTTACAAGGTTGTACAAGTGTGTACAAGGTTGTACAAGTGTGTACAAGGTTGTACAAGTGTGTACAAGGTTGTACAAGTGTGTACAAGGTTGTACAAGTGTGTACAAGGTTGTATAAGTGTGTACAAAGGTGTACAAGTGTGTACAAGGTTGTACAAGTGTGTACAAGGTTGTACAAGTGTGTACATGGTTGTACAAGGTTGTACAATTGTGTACAAGGTTGTACAAGTGTGTACAAGGTTGTACAAGTGTGTACAAGGGTGTACAAGTTTGTACAAGTGTGTACAAGTTTGTACAAGTGTGTACAAATTTGTACAAGGTTGTACAAATTAATACAAGGGTGTACAAAAGTGTACAAGGGTGCACAAGTTTGTACAAGGGTGTACAAGGGTGTACAAGCTTGTACAAGTGTGTACAAGCTTGTACAAGTGTGTACAAGGGTGTACAGGTTTGTACAAGGTTGTACAAGTGTTTACAAGGGTGTACAAAAGAATGTACAAGTTTGTACAAGTGTGTACAAGTTTGTAAAAGGTTGTACAAGTGTGTACAAGGGTGTACAAGTGTGTACAATGGTGCACAAGTGTGTACAAGGGTGTACAATCGTGTACAAGCTTGTACAAGTGTGTACAAGGGTGTACAGGTTTGTACAAGGTTGTACAAGTGTGTACAAGGTCGTACAAATGTGTACAAGGCTGTAAAAGTTTGTACAAGTGTGTACAAGTTTGTACAAGGTTGTACAAGTAAGTACAAGTTTGTACAAGAATGTACAAGTGTGTACAAGGTTTTACAATTGTGTAAAAGGTTGTACAAGTGTGTACAAGGTTGTACAAGTGTGTACAAGGTTGTACAAGTGTGTACAAGGTTGTACAAGTGTGTACAAGCTTGTACAAGTGTGTACAAGGTTGTACAAGTGTGTACAAGGTTGTACAAGTGTGTACAAGGTTGTACAAGTGTGTACAAGTTTGTACAAGTGTGTACAAGTTTGTACAAGGTTGTACAAATGTGTACAAGGGTGTACAAAAGTGTACAAGGGTGCACAAGTTTGTACAAGGGTGTACAAGTGTGTACAAGCTTGTACAAGTGTGTACAAGGTTGTACAGGTTTGTACAAGGTTGTACAAGTGTGTACAAGGGTGTACAAATGTGGACAAGGATGTAAAAGTTTGTACAAGTGTGTACAAGTTTGTACAAGGTTGTACAAGTAAGTACAAGTTTGTACAAGAATGTACAAGTGTGTACAAGGTTTTACAATTGTGTAAAAGGTTGTACAAGTGTGTACAAGGTTGTACAAGTGTGTACAAGCTTGTACAAGTGTGTACAAGGGTGCACAAGTGTGTACAAGGGTGTACAATCGTGTACAAGCTTGTACAAGTTTTTACAAGGTTGTACAAGTGTGTACAAGGTTGTACAAGTGTGTACAAGGTTGTACAAGTGTGTACAAGGTTGTACAAGTGTGTACAAGGTTGTACAAGTGTGTACAAGGTTGTACAAGTGTGTACAAGCTTGAACAAGTGTGTACAAGGTTGTACAAGTGTGTACAAGGTTGTACAAGTGTGTACAAGGTTGCACAAGTGTGTACAAGAGTGTACAATCGTGTACAAGCTTGTACAAGTGTGTACAAGGGTGTACAGGTTTGTACAAGGTTGTACAAGTGTGTACAAGGTTGTACAAGTGTGTACAAGGTTGTACAAGTGTGTACAAGGGTGTACACGTTTGTACAAGTGTGTACAAGTTTGTACAAGTGTGTACAAGTTTGTACAAGTTTGTACAAATGTATACAAGGGTGTACAAAAGTGTACAAGGGTGCACAAGTTTGTACAAGTGTGTACAAGTTTGTACAAGTGTGTACAAGTTTGTACAAGGTTGTACAAATTAATACAAGGGTGTACAAAAGTGTACAAGGGTGCACAAGTTTGTACAAGGGTGTACAAGTGTGTACAAGCTTGTACAAGTGTGTACAAGCTTGTACAAGTGTGTACAAGGGTGTACAAATTTGTACAAGGTTGTACAAGTGTTTACAAGGGTGTACAAAAGAATGTACAAGTTTGTACAAGTGTGTACAAGTTTTTAAAAGGTTGTACAAGTGTGTACAAGGGTGTACAAGTGTGTACAATGGTGCACAAGTGTGTACAAGGGTGTACAATCGTGTACAAGCTTGTACAAGTGTGTACAAGGGTGTACAGGTTTGTACAAGGTTGTACAAGTGTGTACAAGGGTGTACAAATGTGTACAAGGCTGTAAAAGTTTGTACAAATGTGTACAAGTTTGTACAAGGTTGTACAAGTAAGTACAAGTTTGTACAAGAATGTACAAGTGTGTACAAGGTTTTACAATTGTGTAAAAGGTTGTACAAGTGTGTACAAGGTTGTACAAGTGTGTACAAGGTTGTACAAGTGTGTACAAGCTTGTACAAGTGTGTACAAGGTTGTACAAGTGTGTACAAGGTTGTACAAGTGTGTACAAGGTTGTACAAGTGTGTACAAGTTTGTACAAGTGTGTACAAGTTTGTACAAGGTTGTACAAATGTGTACAAGGGTGTACAAAAGTGTACAAGGGTGCACAAGTTTGTACAAGGGTGTACACGTGTGTACAAGCTTGTACAAGTGTGTACAAGCTTGTACAAGGGTTTACAGGTTTGTACAAGGTTGAACAAGTGTGTACAAGGGTGTACAAAAGTGTACAAGGGTGCACAAGTTTGTACAAGGGTGTACAAGTGTGTACAAGCTTGTACAAGTGTGTACAAGCTTGTACAAGGGTTTACAGGTTTGTACAAGGTTGTACAAGTGTGTACAAGGTTGTACAAGTATGTACAAGAATGTACAAGTTTGTACAAGTGTGTACAAGTTTGTAAAAGGTTGTACAAGTGTGTACAAGGGTGTACAAATGTGTACAAGGATGTAAAAGTGTGTTCAAGTGTGTACAAGTTTGTACAAGGTTGTACAAGTGTGTACAAGTTTGTACAAGGTTGTACAAATTTGTACAAGTGTGTACAAGGTTGTACAAGTGTGTACAAGGGTGTACAAGTTTGTACAAGTGTGTACAAGTTTGTACAAGGTTGTACACGTGTGTACAAGGTTTTACAATTGTGTACAAGTATGTACAAGAATGTACAAGTTTGTACAAGTGTGTACAAGTTTGTAAAAGGTTGTACAAGTGTGTACAAGGGTGTACAAGTGTGTACAAGGGTGCACAAGTGTGTACAAGGGTGTACAATCGTGTACAAGCTTGTACAAGTGTGTACAAGGGTGTACAGGTTTGTACAAGGTTGTACAAGTGTGTACAAGGTTGTACAAGTGTGTACAAGGGTGTACAAGTTTGTACAAGTGTGTACAAGTTTGTACAAGTGTGTACAAGTTTGTACAAGGTTGTACAAATGTATACAAGGGTGTACAAAAGTGTACAAGGTTGTACAAGTGTTTACAAGGGTGTACAAGTATGTACAAGAATGTACAAGTTTGTACAAGTGTGTACAAGTTTGTAAAAGGTTGTACAAGTGTGTACAAGAGTGTACAAGTGTATACAAGGGTGCACAAGTGTGTACAAGGGTGTACAATCGTGTTCAAGCTTGTACAAGTGTGTACAAGGTTGTACAGGTTTGTACAAGGTTGTACAAGTGTGTACAAGGGTGTACAAATGTGGACAAGGATGTAAAAGTTTGTACAAGTGTGTACAAGTTTGTACAAGGTTGTACAAGTAAGTACAAGTTTGTACAAGAATGTACAAGTGTGTACAAGGTTTTACAATTGTGTAAAAGGTTGTACAAGTGTGTACAAGGTTGTACAAGTGTGTACAAGCTTGTACAAGTGTGTACAAGGGTGCACAAGTGTGTACAAGGGTGTACAATCGTGTACAAGCTTGTACAAGTTTTTACAAGGTTGTACAAGTGTGTACAAGGTTGTACAAGTGTGTACAAGGTTGTACAAGTGTGTACAAGGTTGTACAAGTGTGTACAAGGTTGTACAAGTGTGTACAAGGTTGTATAAGTGTGTACAAAGGTGTACAAGTGTGTACAAGGTTGTACAAGTGTGTACAAGGTTGTACAAGTGTGTACATGGTTGTACAAGGTTGTACAATTGTGTACAAGGTTGTACAAGTGTGTACAAGGTTGTACAAGTGTGTACAAGGGTGTACAAGTTTGTACAAGTGTGTACAAGTTTGTACAAGTGTGTACAAATTTGTACAAGGTTGTACAAATTAATACAAGGGTGTACAAAAGTGTACAAGGGTGCACAAGTTTGTACAAGGGTGTACAAGGGTGTACAAGCTTGTACAAGTGTGTACAAGCTTGTACAAGTGTGTACAAGGGTGTACAGGTTTGTACAAGGTTGTACAAGTGTTTACAAGGGTGTACAAAAGAATGTACAAGTTTGTACAAGTGTGTACAAGTTTGTAAAAGGTTGTACAAGTGTGTACAAGGGTGTACAAGTGTGTACAATGGTGCACAAGTGTGTACAAGGGTGTACAATCGTGTACAAGCTTGTACAAGTGTGTACAAGGGTGTACAGGTTTGTACAAGGTTGTACAAGTGTGTACAAGGTCGTACAAATGTGTACAAGGCTGTAAAAGTTTGTACAAGTGTGTACAAGTTTGTACAAGGTTGTACAAGTAAGTACAAGTTTGTACAAGAATGTACAAGTGTGTACAAGGTTTTACAATTGTGTAAAAGGTTGTACAAGTGTGTACAAGGTTGTACAAGTGTGTACAAGGTTGTACAAGTGTGTACAAGGTTGTACAAGTGTGTACAAGCTTGTACAAGTGTGTACAAGGTTGTACAAGTGTGTACAAGGTTGTACAAGTGTGTACAAGGTTGTACAAGTGTGTACAAGTTTGTACAAGTGTGTACAAGTTTGTACAAGGTTGTACAAATGTGTACAAGGGTGTACAAAAGTGTACAAGGGTGCACAAGTTTGTACAAGGGTGTACAAGTGTGTACAAGCTTGTACAAGTGTGTACAAGGTTGTACAGGTTTGTACAAGGTTGTACAAGTGTGTACAAGGGTGTACAAATGTGGACAAGGATGTAAAAGTTTGTACAAGTGTGTACAAGTTTGTACAAGGTTGTACAAGTAAGTACAAGTTTGTACAAGAATGTACAAGTGTGTACAAGGTTTTACAATTGTGTAAAAGGTTGTACAAGTGTGTACAAGGTTGTACAAGTGTGTACAAGCTTGTACAAGTGTGTACAAGGGTGCACAAGTGTGTACAAGGGTGTACAATCGTGTACAAGCTTGTACAAGTTTTTACAAGGTTGTACAAGTGTGTACAAGGTTGTACAAGTGTGTACAAGGTTGTACAAGTGTGTACAAGGTTGTACAAGTGTGTACAAGGTTGTACAAGTGTGTACAAGGTTGTATAAGTGTGTACAAAGGTGTACAAGTGTGTACAAGGTTGTACAAGTGTGTACAAGGTTGTACAAGTGTGTACATGGTTGTACAAGGTTGTACAATTGTGTACAAGGTTGTACAAGTGTGTACAAGGTTGTACAAGTGTGTACAAGGGTGTACAAGTTTGTACAAGTGTGTACAAGTTTGTACAAGTGTGTACAAGTTTGTACAAGGTTGTACAAATTAATACAAGGGTGTACAAAAGTGTACAAGGGTGCACAAGTTTGTACAAGGGTGTACAAGGGTGTACAAGCTTGTACAAGTGTGTACAAGCTTGTACAAGTGTGTACAAGGGTGTACAGGTTTGTACAAGGTTGTACAAGTGTTTACAAGGGTGTACAAAAGAATGTACAAGTTTGTACAAGTGTGTACAAGTTTGTAAAAGGTTGTACAAGTGTGTACAAGGGTGTACAAGTGTGTACAATGGTGCACAAGTGTGTACAAGGGTGTACAATCGTGTACAAGCTTGTACAAGTGTGTACAAGGGTGTACAGGTTTGTACAAGGTTGTACAAGTGTGTACAAGGGTGTACAAATGTGTACAAGGCTGTAAAAGTTTGTACAAGTGTGTACAAGTTTGTACAAGGTTGTACAAGTAAGTACAAGTTTGTACAAGAATGTACAAGTGTGTACAAGGTTTTACAATTGTGTAAAAGGTTGTACAAGTGTGTACAAGGTTGTACAAGTGTGTACAAGGTTGTACAAGTGTGTACAAGGTTGTACAAGTGTGTACAAGCTTGTACAAGTGTGTACAAGGTTGTACAAGTGTGTACAAGGTTGTACAAGTGTGTACAAGGTTGTACAAGTGTGTACAAGTTTGTACAAGTGTGTACAAGTTTGTACAAGGTTGTACAAATGTGTACAAGGGTGTACAAAAGTGTACAAGGGTGCACAAGTTTGTACAAGGGTGTACAAGTGTGTACAAGCTTGTACAAGTGTGTACAAGCTTGTACAAGGGTTTACAGGTTTGTACAAGGTTGAACAAGTGTGTACAAGGGTGTACAAAAGTGTACAAGGATGCACAAGTTTGTACAAGGGTGTACAAGTGTGTACAAGCTTGTACAAGTGTGTACAAGCTTGTACAAGGGTTTACAGGTTTGTACAAGGTTGTACAAGTGTGTACAAGGTTGTACAAGTATGTACAAGAATGTACAAGTTTGTACAAGTGTGTACAAGTTTGTAAAAGGTTGTACAAGTGTGTACAAGGGTGTACAAATGTGTACAAGGATGTAAAAGTGTGTACAAGTGTGTACAAGTTTGTACAAGGTTGTACAAGTGTGTACAAGTTTGTACAAGGTTGTACAAATTTGTACAAGTGTGTACAAGGTTGTACAAGTGTGTACAAGGGTGTACAAGTTTGTACAAGTGTGTACAAGTTTGTACAAGGTTGTACACGTGTGTACAAGGTTTTACAATTGTGTACAAGGTTGTACAAGTGTGTACAAGGTTGTACAAGTGTGTACATG
Source organism: Macrosteles quadrilineatus (assembly GCF_028750875.1). NCBI lineage: Eukaryota > Metazoa > Arthropoda > Insecta > Hemiptera > Cicadellidae > Macrosteles > Macrosteles quadrilineatus. The sequence goes on from NW_026542695.1 coordinate 357,987, forward strand.
GTTGTACAAGTGTGTACAAGGTTGTACAAGTGTGTACAAGGTTGTACAAGTGTACACAAGTTTGTACAAGTGTGTACAAGTTTGTACAAGTGTGTACAAGTTTGTACAAGTTTGTACAAATGTGTACAAGGGTGTACAAAAGTGTACAAGGGTGCACAAGTTTGTACAAGGGTGTACAAGTGTGTACAAGGGTGTACAAGTATGTACAAGAATGTACAATTTTGTACAAGTGTGTACAAGTTTGTAAAAGGTTGTACAAGTGTGTACAAGGGTGTACAAGTGTGTACAAATTTGTACAAGGTTGTACAAATTAATACAAGGGTGTACAAAAGTGTACAAGGGTGCACAAGTTTGTACAAGAGTGTACAATCGTGTACAAGCTTGTACAAGTGTGTACAAGGGTGTACAGGTTTGTACAAGGTTGTACAAGTGTGTACAAGGTTGTACAAGTGTGTACAAGGTTGTACAAGTGTGTACAAGGGTGTACACGTTTGTACAAGTGTGTACAAGTTTGTACAAGTGTGTACAAGTTTGTACAAGTTTGTACAAATGTATACAAGGGTGTACAAAAGTGTACAAGGGTGCACAAGTTTGTACAAGTGTGTACAAGTTTGTACAAGTGTGTACAAGTTTGTACAAGGTTGTACAAATTAATACAAGGGTGTACAAAAGTGTACAAGGGTGCACAAGTTTGTACAAGGGTGTACAAGTGTGTACAAGCTTGTACAAGTGTGTACAAGCTTGTACAAGTGTGTACAAGGGTGTACAGGTTTGTACAAGGTTGTACAAGTGTTTACAAGGGTGTACAAAAGAATGTACAAGTTTGTAAAAGGTTGTACAAGTGTGTACAAGGGTGTACAAGTGTGTACAATGGTGCACAAGTGTGTACAAGGGTGTACAATCGTGTACAAGCTTGTACAAGTGTGTACAAGGGTGTACAGGTTTGTACAAGGTTGTACAAGAGTGTACAAGGGTGTACAAATGTGTACAAGGCTGTAAAAGTTTGTACAAGTGTGTACAAGTTTGTACAAGGTTGTACAAGTAAGTACAAGTTTGTACAAGAATGTACAAGTGTGTACAAGGTTTTACAATTGTGTAAAAGGTTGTACAAGTGTGTACAAGGTTGTACAAGTGTGTACAAGGTTGTACAAGTGTGTACAAGCTTGTACAAGTGTGTACAAGGTTGTACAAGTGTGTACAAGGTTGTACAAGTGTGTACAAGGTTGTACAAGTGTGTACAAGTTTGTACAAGTGTGTACAAGTTTGTACAAGGTTGTACAAATGTGTACAAGGGTGTACAAAAGTGTACAAGGGTGCACAAGTTTGTACAAGGGTGTACAAGTGTGTACAAGCTTGTACAAGTGTGTACAAGCTTGTACAAGGGTTTACAGGTTTGTACAAGGTTGAACAAGTGTGTACAAGGGTGTACAAAAGTGTACAAGGGTGCACAAGTTTGTACAAGGGTGTACAAGTGTGTACAAGCTTGTACAAGTGTGTACAAGCTTGTACAAGGGTTTACAGGTTTGTACAAGGTTGTACAAGTGTGTACAAGGTTGTACAAGTATGTACAAGAATGTACAAGTTTGTACAAGTGTGTACAAGTTTGTAAAAGGTTGTACAAGTGTGTACAAGGGTGTACAAATGTGTACAAGGATGTAAAAGTGTGTACAAGTGTGTACAAGTTTGTACAAGGTTGTACAAGTGTGTACAAGTTTGTACAAGGTTGTACAAATTTGTACAAGGTTGTACAAATTTGTACAAGTGTGTACAAGGTTGTACAAGTGTGTACAAGGGTGTACAAGTTTGTACAAGTGTGTACAAGTTTGTACAAGGTTGTACACGTGTGTACAAGGTTTTACAATTGTGTAAAAGGTTGTACAAGTGTGTACAAGGTTGTACAAGTGTGTACATGGTTGTACAAGTGTGTACAAGGTTGTACAAGTGTGAACAAGGTTGTACAAGTGTACACAAGTTTGTACAAGTGTGTACAAGTTTGTACAAGTGTGTACAAGGGTGTACAAGTTTGTACAAGTGTGTACAAGTGTGTACAAGGTTGTACAAGTGTGTACATGGTTGTACAAGGTTGTACAATTGTGTACAAGGTTGTACAAGTGTGTACAAGGTTGTACAAGTGTGTACAAGGGTGTACAAGTTTGTACAAGTGTGTACAAGTTTGTACAAGTGTGTACAAGTTTGTACAAGGTTGTACAAATTAATACAAGGGTGTACAAAAGTGTACAAGGGTGCACAAGTTTGTACAAGGGTGTACAAGGGTGTACAAGCTTGTACAAGTGTGTACAAGCTTGTACAAGTGTGTACAAGGGTGTACAGGTTTGTACAAGGTTGTACAAGTGTTTACAAGGGTGTACAAAAGAATGTACAAGTTTGTACAAGTGTGTACAAGTTTGTAAAAGGTTGTACAAGTGTGTACAAGGGTGTACAAGTGTGTACAATGGTGCACAAGTGTGTACAAGGGTGTACAATCGTGTACAAGCTTGTACAAGTGTGTACAAGGGTGTACAGGTTTGTACAAGGTTGTACAAGTGTGTACAAGGGTGTACAAATGTGTACAAGGCTGTAAAAGTTTGTACAAGTGTGTACAAGTTTGTACAAGGTTGTACAAGTAAGTACAAGTTTGTACAAGAATGTACAAGTGTGTACAAGGTTTTACAATTGTGTAAAAGGTTGTACAAGTGTGTACAAGGTTGTACAAGTGTGTACAAGGTTGTACAAGTGTGTACAAGGTTGTACAAGTGTGTACAAGCTTGTACAAGTGTGTACAAGGTTGTACAAGTGTGTACAAGGTTGTACAAGTGTGTACAAGGTTGTACAAGTGTGTACAAGTTTGTACAAGTGTGTACAAGTTTGTACAAGGTTGTACAAATGTGTACAAGGGTGTACAAAAGTGTACAAGGGTGCACAAGTTTGTACAAGGGTGTACAAGTGTGTACAAGCTTGTACAAGTGTGTACAAGCTTGTACAAGGGTTTACAGGTTTGTACAAGGTTGAACAAGTGTGTACAAGGGTGTACAAAAGTGTACAAGGATGCACAAGTTTGTACAAGGGTGTACAAGTGTGTACAAGCTTGTACAAGTGTGTACAAGCTTGTACAAGGGTTTACAGGTTTGTACAAGGTTGTACAAGTGTGTACAAGGTTGTACAAGTATGTACAAGAATGTACAAGTTTGTACAAGTGTGTACAAGTTTGTAAAAGGTTGTACAAGTGTGTACAAGGGTGTACAAATGTGTACAAGGATGTAAAAGTGTGTACAAGTGTGTACAAGTTTGTACAAGGTTGTACAAGTGTGTACAAGTTTGTACAAGGTTGTACAAATTTGTACAAGTGTGTACAAGGTTGTACAAGTGTGTACAAGGGTGTACAAGTTTGTACAAGTGTGTACAAGTTTGTACAAGGTTGTACACGTGTGTACAAGGTTTTACAATTGTGTACAAGGTTGTACAAGTGTGTACAAGGTTGTACAAGTGTGTACATGGTTGTACAAGTGTGTACAAGGTTGTACAAGTGTGTACAAGGTTGTACAAGTGTACACAAGTTTGTACAAGTGTGTACAAGTTTGTACAAGTGTGTACAAGTTTGTACAAGTTTGTACAAATGTGTACAAGGGTGTACAAAAGTGTACAAGGGTGCACAAGTTTGTACAAGGGTGTACAAGTGTGTACAAGGGTGTACAAGTATGTACAAGAATGTACAATTTTGTACAAGTGTGTACAAGTTTGTAAAAGGTTGTACAAGTGTGTACAAGGGTGTACAAGTGTGTACAAGGTTGTACAAGTGTGTACAAGCTTGAACAAGTGTGTACAAGGTTGTACAAGTGTGTACAAGGTTGTACAAGTGTGTACAAAGTTGCACAAGTGTGTACAAGAGTGTACAATCGTGTACAAGCTTGTACAAGTGTGTACAAGGGTGTACAGGTTTGTACAAGGTTGTACAAGTGTGTACAAGGTTGTACAAGTGTGTACAAGGTTGTACAAGTGTGTACAAGGGTGTACACGTTTGTACAAGTGTGTACAAGTTTGTACAAGTGTGTACAAGTTTGTACAAGTTTGTACAAATGTATACAAGGGTGTACAAAAGTGTACAAGGGTGCACAAGTTTGTACAAGTGTGTACAAGTTTGTACAAGTGTGTACAAGTTTGTACAAGGTTGTACAAATTAATACAAGGGTGTACAAAAGTGTACAAGGGTGCACAAGTTTGTACAAGGGTGTACAAGTGTGTACAAGCTTGTACAAGTGTGTACAAGCTTGTACAAGTGTGTACAAGGGTGTACAGGTTTGTACAAGGTTGTACAAGTGTTTACAAGGGTGTACAAAAGAATGTACAAGTTTGTAAAAGGTTGTACAAGTGTGTACAAGGGTGTACAAGTGTGTACAATGGTGCACAAGTGTGTACAAGGGTGTACAATCGTGTACAAGCTTGTACAAGTGTGTACAAGGGTGTACAGGTTTGTACAAGGTTGTACAAGAGTGTACAAGGGTGTACAAATGTGTACAAGGCTGTAAAAGTTTGTACAAGTGTGTACAAGTTTGTACAAGGTTGTACAAGTAAGTACAAGTTTGTACAAGAATGTACAAGTGTGTACAAGGTTTTACAATTGTGTAAAAGGTTGTACAAGTGTGTACAAGGTTGTACAAGTGTGTACAAGGTTGTACAAGTGTGTACAAGGTTGTACAAGTGTGTACAAGGTTGTACAAGTGTGTACAAGTTTGTACAAGTGTGTACAAGTTTGTACAAGGTTGTACAAATGTGTACAAGGGTGTACAAAAGTGTACAAGGGTGCACAAGTTTGTACAAGGGTGTACAAGTGTGTACAAGCTTGTACAAGTGTGTACAAGCTTGTACAAGGGTTTACAGGTTTGTACAAGGTTGAACAAGTGTGTACAAGGGTGTACAAAAGTGTACAAGGGTGCACAAGTTTGTACAAGGGTGTACAAGTGTGTACAAGCTTGTACAAGTGTGTACAAGCTTGTACAAGGGTTTACAGGTTTGTACAAGGTTGTACAAGTGTGTACAAGGTTGTACAAGTATG